>NW_026943820.1:24878791-25188791 GCF_035594765.1 Anolis carolinensis | reverse complement strand
CAACTCTTTTATTGTGTCAGAAACGAATTGAGGCAAGTTGCTTCTCATGTGAGAGAATTGGCCATCTTCAAAGACGTTGTCCAGGGGATGCCCGGAGGTGTTACCATCCTATGGGAGGCTGCACTCATGTCCCCGCATAGGAAGCTAGGGCTGACAGATGGAAGCTCACCCCATCTTGTGGATTCAAACCGCCAACCGGTACAATAGTTTAAAGCAGCCGGTACAATAGTTTAAAGCATTATGCCACTGCGGTTCCCAGTATGCAACTGGGAGGGTATGAACATCATGGTAGAGATAAAGAAAAAGGAACAGAAAAGTATTTTTTCAGAATTACCGTATATACTCGAATATAAGCCGACCCGAATATAAGCTGAGGCGCCTAATTTTACCACAAAAAAACCTGGGAAAACATTGACTCCAGTATAAGCCGAGGGTGGTAAATTTCAGAAATAAAAATAGATACCCATAAAATTACATTAATTGTGGCATCAGTAGGTTACATGTTTTTGAATATTTACATAAAGCTCAAATTTAAGATATGACAGTCCAACTCTGATCCAATCATTATTCTCATCTTCTTCAGTGTCAATGTGCTTATGTATCCTTTTAATAATAATAAAATAATACGTGTAATAATTTTCTTAAAGCAGCTGAGGATATGATCAATGGTTTCGTCGGTTTCCTTGCACAGTCTGCATTTTGGGTCATCAGCTGATTTTTCGATCTTGGCCTGAATTGCCTTTGTCCTGATGTCTTGCTCCTGGGCTGCAAGGATCAGGCCTTCTGTCTCCTTCTTCAGGGTCCCATTCGTGAGCCAGAGCCAGGCCTTCTCCTTATCAACTTTTCCTTCAATTTTGTCAAGGAACTTCCCATGCAATGTTTTGTTGTGCCAGCTGTCAGCTCTAGTTTGTAGTGCGGTTTTCTTGTACCGATTCTTTTTCTGCTGTGTTTTGAGGAGTTTCTGATTTTTGACTTCAATCAAAGCAGGTTCTTCACTTTGCTTTACATATTCTGCCAGGGCATGTTCTTCTTCTTTGACTGTTTGTTTGACTTGTAAGAGTCCTCTGCCCCCTGATCTTCTAGGCAGATATAGCCGGTCAACATCACTGCGAGGGTGCAGTGAGTGATGAATGTTCATGAGTTTTTGTGTTTTTCTGTCCAAATTGTCCAGTTCTGCCTGTGTCCAGTTTATGATGCCAGCAGTATATCTTATGACAGGTATGGCCCAGGTGTTTATGGCCTTGATGGTGTTGCCTCCATTGAGCTTGCTTTTGAGAATTTTTCTGACCCTTTGTGTGTATTCTTTGCTGACCACAATTTTCACATGTTCATGCTTGATGTTGTTATTATTTTATTATGACACAGCAAACAAGATAGACATGCTGGATTTCGTATCACAAAATCACAAGTCGAACACTTCCCAAGTGTCTAGGACTGTGTGATGTATTTTCAGATGATGCGTGCAGATCCCAGTAGGGTGGCCTTTTGCAGTTATTATTATTATTATTATTATTGACACAACGACGTTGTATGACACAGCAAACAAGATAGATATGCTGGGTTTCGTTTCACAAAATCACAAGTCGAACACTTCCCAAGTGTCTAGGACTGTGTGATGTATTTTCGGATGATGCGTGCAGATCCCAGCAGGGTGGCCTTTTGCAGTTGGCAGATCGTGATTTTGTCAATGTCTATTGTTTCCAAATGCCGGCTGAGATCTTTCGGCACGGCACCCAGTGTGCCCATCACCACCGGGACCACCTGCACTGGTTTCTGCCAGAGTCTTTGCAGTTCAATCTTGAGGTCCTGATAGCGGCTGAGTTTTTCCTGTTGTTTTTCGTCAATGCGACTGTCACCTGGGATGGCAACATCAATGATCCAAACCTTGTTCTTTTCCACAACTGTGATGTCTGGTGTATTGTGTTCCAGAACTTTGTCAGTCTGGATTCGGAAGTCCCACAGTATCTTTGCATGCTCATTTTCCAATACTTTTGCAGGTTTGTGATCCCATTATTATTATTATTATTATTATTATTATTATTATTATTATTATTATTGGTGTCAAATGGAATTTATTCCACACTGTAGATGGTTTTGAGGTCCTGGTGGATTATAAACGGGAAGCCTTTGGAGCTCTGGCCAATGGCAACCATATGCTGGAGCCGCATCCCTTCAGTGCCAAACGTCGATCTGGAAGGCCCTTGAGACCGGGGCTTGTTTGTGCGAGCAATGCCTGGCCTTGGCTTCTCATCCCGATCCCAGCTGGAATATTGTGAGAACAGCCAACTTCTCTCCTGGGGCTTGCAGAAGCCGGAGCAGAAAGAAGTCGAGCTAAAAATAGAATACCAATTTGCTTCCCTCATCTACCGCTGATTGCAAACTGCTGTGGTCAAGAGGAAGGAACACACACATTCACACAGCTCTTTTTTTTTGCTGTACAATAACACAATGAATTTCCAGGCAAAATTTTTTAGTTCCAACTAGAACATGCAATCAGAGGTGGGGATCAAGGCGCTCTCCAAGACTGTATGTCCCAACAGCCTCGGTTGAAAAGCTAACGGTGAGAGGTTCTGGTGGTTGCAGCCCAACATCTGGATGGCTGTGTCATTCCAAACATGCCACTAAATGAATGGGAAATATGTAAATCAGCACTCACATGAGACTCACCAATTCAGCAGGTCTAGTCTTGTCTGGACCAACAGTTAGACTGAGGGTGCATCTACACTGTGGAATTAGTGCAGCTTTACAGTGACACCACTTTAATAATTATAATAATAATTGTTATTATTATTATTATTATTATTATTATTTTATTATGACACAGCAAACAAGATAGATATGCTGGATTGCGTATCACAAAATCACAAGTCGAACACTTCCCAAGTGTCTAGGATTGTGTGATGTATTTTCGGATGATGCGCGCAGATCCCAGCAGGGTGGCCTTTTGCAGTTGGCAGGTCGTGATTTTGTCAATGTCTATTGTTTCCAAATGCCGGCTGAGATCTTTTGGCACGGCACCCAATGTGCTCATCACCACCGGGACCACCTGCACTGGTTTCTGCCAGAGTCTTTGAAGTTCAATCTTGAGGTCCTGATAGCGGCTGAGTTTTTCCTGTTGTTTTTCGTCAATGCGACTGTCACCTGGGATGGCAACATCAATGATCCAAACCTTTTTCTTTTCCACAACTGTGATGTCTGGTGTGTTGTGTTCCAGAACTTTGTCAGTCTGGATTCGGAAGTCCCACAGTATATTTGTGTGCTCGTTTTCCAATACTTTTGCAGGTTTGTGATCCCACCAGTTCTTTGCTGCTGGGAGGTGGTACTTGAGGCATAAGTTCCAATTAATCATTTGGGCCACATAGTTGTGCCTCTGTTTGTAGTCTGTCTGTGCAATTTTCTTACAGCAGCTGAGGATATGATCAATGGTTTCGTCAGTTAGAGTCTCACTTATCCAACACTCGCTTATCCAACGTTCTGGATTATCGAATGCATTTTTGTAGTCAATGTTTTCACTACATCGTGATATTTTGGTGCTAAATTCGTAAATAAAGTAATTACTACATAACATCATTGTGTATTGAACTACTTCTTCTGTCAAATTTGTTGTATAACATGATGTTTTGGTGCTTAATTTGTAAAATCATAACCTAATTTGATATTTAATAGGCTTTTCCTTAATCCCTCCTTATTATCCAACATATTTGCTTATCCAACGTTCTGCCGGCCCGTTTATGTTGGATAAGTGAGACTCTACTGTATATACACACAGTAGAGTCTCACTTATCCACGATTAATTGATAAAGACTTAAAATAGTGTATAAATATTACAATAAATATAGTGTCCCTACTTCGCGGATTTTCACTTATTGCGGATGGTCCTGGAACCTAACCCTAGTGATAAGTGAGGGAACACTGTATATACGGTATCTTTTATTTGTTTTTACAATAAACTGTTTACCTTTTACTTGATGCTTTTAAATCCGGGGGCCATTTGGCAATAATTCTCCATTGACTTCCATGGCTCCGTTGCCTCACCAAAGGACAACTCCCAGGTATCTATGGGATGTAGCCATGGTTGTGAAAGTGGAACCAGAGCACTATATTATATACTATATTATATATTATATACTAACTAGCTGTGCCTGGCCATGCGTTGCTGTGGCAAAGTGGTGGTGGTATTGGTTAAAAATTGTTGTGTAATTTTTATTTGACGTTATTTGCATTTTTTATTAATTTTATTGTAAGTTATATTTTTATTTATTATATTTTATTATTTTCTTGTATTATTTTTAGTTATTTTCTGTTATTATAGTATTTTATTGTATTAAATTTTTTAGTGTTTTTTTATTATTTTTTATTGGGTTGCTAGGAGACCAAGTTGGAGGAGCTTGGCCTTCTAACTGGCAGCAATTGGATAAAAGCAATTATTCCTCTCTCTCTCATTAGGACTTTATTTTTCTTTCCTTTTTGTTGTATCAACCTAGAGGCGTGGATGATGGGTTGTGTTGTCAAATTTTGAGGTTGGAGGGCCTGTAGTTTTGTTGTTTTGTGGGTCGCCATGATGCCATCACTCTTTTATATATATAGATATTATAGTCGGCAGCATATGAGAGACCAGCCATGATCTCTCTGTTGACCAAGGCAGAGTTTGGGTTGTTTTTAGTTACAATGATTTGACTGAAAGTTGTTTTGATCATCTGACATTGTGGTTGCCCTCCTTTTTCAAAAAAAGAGAAGAAGTTCTATTTTGGTGTCAAGCCCAAGAGTTTGTGCATGCATGTGCAAAGATCTTAAAGTGAGATGACCTTTTCAAGCCAATCGAGCCGAAGCTTGGTTGGCGTGGGCGGCATCAGATGTGGTTGGAGATATTTTGGCGTAGGAGAGAGCTAATGGAGCTCGGCAGCTTCCTTGCCCATCAGGTGTAGAATCTCCCCAGCAAAGGTTTGACAAAATAATTGCATTCTTGAAGTCTAGGCACTGGTTTCCTAAATATTGACTTTCCGAACTGTGTGTCACCTGTAGTCCACAGGTGTATCGCATGAAAAATATCCCACTCAATAGAATTGTCTCAGAATAAAGAATTAAGAACGGATGCAGAAACAAGACAGGAGATATAAGGGTACTGGAAGTACCAAGGGAATAATATAAGAAACAGCACGTAATAGATGGAAGTCGATTTTAAAGAGGTGTGTTATTTATTTATTTACAGTATTTAAGAGGAGGGGCGAGGAGGTTGTCTGTCACTTCATCTTCTATGTTGGGGAGCTTTCCTCCGATCAATGTCCTTTTAAGGGACGCCTTTATTACTTTCCCACTAAAAGCAGTACCACTTCATCTACTTGCATTTCTGCTTTTGACTTGCTAGGTGGGTAAGTGAGCTAAGGCTGACGGCGGGTGCTCACCCCAACCCGGGCTCGAACTGCTGACCTTTCTATCAGCAGGATTTTTCTGCAGCACAGTGGTTTAGCCCCCAAAATGCAAATGGCAAGCATACTTGGAGAAAACAGATATCTGGTCCTTTATCATTTCTATATTATATTCATTATTTTACTCTATTTATTATTGCATTTATTATTTGACTGTATTTGTTAGTCTTATTACATTTATTATTTTACTCTATTATTATTAAAAGGATACATAGGCACATTTACATTAAAGAAGATGAGAATGATGATTTAATCAAAGTTCTAAAGCCTTATCTTAAATTACAGTTTTATGTAAATATTCAAAAACATTTCACCTTCTGATGCCTCAATTAGTGTAATTTTATTGGTAGGAAGGATCACAACAGCAATGAACTTCCATTCTGGTTTCACCGTAAAATGGTAAACAAATGCAAGCTCTTTTCTTCCTCTTCTTTGTCCAATAAAGAGTCTGGGAGAATCCCAAAAGCTCAGACACTATTTCATGGCCTTCATGTTGATCTAATAAAAGTATAACCTTAATAAAGTCCTTACTTGTCAACTTGACTATCTTTGCTTTTGAAATAATTTTTGCATCATTTCTGTTGCAGCTTTAACAACACTCTGCTCCCTGCTCTTCTTTTAACATTTATTTTGAATCGTTGCTTTCTCCTTGCGTCTGCGATTTTTCTAAAATGCTTGGGAACAATGTTTTGTTCACTAACAAATGGAGGCCAACAATAATGAGGTTTGCCAGATTGCAATAAAATAGCATTTCCTACACTTACCAAGCCTCGCTGAGTAAACTCATTTCAATGCCATTGTAGGTGCATCTGCACTGGAGATTTAATGCGGTTTGGCACCCTGTTAGCTGCCATGGCTCAATGCTATGGCATTCTGGGATTTGTGTTTGAGTGAGGCACTTTAGCAGGTAAGGCTAAAATGTAAAATGTAAGTGTAAAATGACAGCTCTCAGGATTCCATACCATTGAGTTAAAAGTGGTGCTAAACTGCATTAATTCCACAGTGTAGATCAATGATGGGCAAGCTTTTGCGCTTGGTGTGTCAAAATTCACCAAAAAACCTAGCATGACTTGGGTGGTGTGTCACTTCGAGAGAGAGAAAAACCCATAATTTTGCAATATGTATAGTTTAAATAACAAAAATGTATAATTGTAATATATAACTGTATTTAATAAATCAAAAACTATTTACTACCCTTATTTCCATGTGCAACAATCTATGGTACCTCTTGCGGTTTCCACACTGATTTCTCTCTATTCTAGTTTCAATGTCGTCATGAATAATGAATAATATAATAGTAATAATATGATAATACTAGCTTGCCCGGCCACACGTTGCTGCGGCTTATGCTTTCAGAGTGTTGCTCTTTATTTACTGTCCTGATTTTAGAGATTATATTGTTCTGTATTATTATTAATCGCTTTGAATGCGATTTCCTGCTTCTTGGCAGAATGGGGTTGGACTGGATGGCCCATGAGGTCTCTTCCAACTCTACTATTCTATGATTCTATGATTCTATATCACAGTAATTATTACATATTATATTTATAATCTTATATTATCTGCTTAGAACTGGATTATATGAGGCCCCTTCTTCACAGCTGTATAAAATGCACACTGAAGTGGATTATATGGAAGTGTGGAGTCCAGATAATCCAGTGCAAAGCAGATAATCTGTGGAACAGGTCGAGGCCTAAGTCTGCCTGTCCCCTGGGCTGAGTTGGTTGCTAGGAGACCAAGTGGGCAGAGATTAGTCCTCTAACTGGCAGCAATTGGATAAAAACAATTATTGCTCTCCCTCTAATTAGGACTTTATTTTTCTTTTCTTTTTGTTGTATCAACCTAGAGGCGTGGATGATGGGTTGCGTTGTCAAATTTCGAGGTTGGGGGGCCTGTAGTTTTGTTGGTCGCCGTGATGCCATCACTCATTTATATATATAGATACTACAATAATAATAGAATAATGATAGAATGATATAATATATATATATATATATATATGTATATATGTATATATGTATATATGCATAATTCCCATGGAGTAAACAACAAAACCACTGGACCAAATCACACCAAATTTGGCCACAAAAGACATTAGTCATCCAATCAATCTGAAGGCGGCAGCGTGTCAGCAAAAATGGCTAGGCGTGTCAGTGCTGACACGCGTGTCATAGGTTGGCCATCACTGTTGTAGCTGCACCCTGCGTCTTCTTTGGCTGCACCGGATTCCAGGGCAGGAAAGGAAAGAAATCTCCTTGCTCCAACTTCACAGAACTGCAAAATTAAAAGAGAGTTTGCAGAAAGGCACCTGCAGGGATGGCGAAAGGATTAAACTAATCCAAGGGAGAGAAGGATTAGTCGAGGCAGAAGATCTGCGAGAGAGGCTGTCAAATCCTATCATGTCTCTCCTCTTTTTGCTTAGAATAGCCCAGTGACTCAGCCGGGAAGCCCAAAACACCAGCCACTTGCCAGCATTGCCTCATCTCCCAAAGGGATGTGCTTGAAATCCCAACTTAAGTAGGGTTGGGCTCTGCTGCTGCATAATTCACGATAAGCAAATAAACAGACAAGCGCTTTAACACTCACCTTTTCGTTACCTGTAAGCGATTGCTACAGACCCAGACTACACGTTATGCAGAAAGTCCGAGATCTCCAAATCCCAGGGTGCATCTACGCTGTGGCCTGAAAGTACCATATATACTCAAGTATAAGCCGACCCGAATATAAGCCGAGGCACCTAATTTTACCACAAAAAACTGGGACAACTTATTGACTCGAGAATATACGGTAATATATACCTGTGAAATGCCCAGGGTGGGAGAAAGAATTCTTTGTCTGTTTAAAGCAAATGTGAATGTTGCAGTTAGCCAGCTTCAATTAGAATTTGAGTAGCCATGAAGTTTGCAAAGTCAATCAGTGAGGGTATCTGTCTAAAGCAGGGGTCCCCAAACTAAGGCCCGGGGGCCGGATGCGGCCCTCCAAGGTCATTTACCTGGCCCCCGCCCTCAGTTTTATAATATAACTAGCTGTGCCCGGCCACGCGTTGCTGTGGCAAAGTGGTGGTGGTATTGGTTAAAAATTGTTGTGTATTTTTTATTTGACGTTATTTGTATTTTTAAATTAATTTTATTGTAAGTTATCTTTTTATTTATTATATTTTATTATTTTCTTGTATTATTTTTAGTTATTTTCTGTTATTATAGTATTTTATTGTACTAATTTTTTTAGTGTTTTTTATTATTTTTTAGTGTTTTTTATTATTTTTATTGGGTTACTAGGAGACCAAGTTGGAGGAGCTTAGCCTTCTAACTGGCAGCAATTGGATAAAAGCAATTATTCCTCTCTCTCTCTCTAATTAGGACTTTATTTTTCTTTTCTTTTTGTTGTATCAACCTAGAGCCGTGGATGATGGGTTGTGTCATCAAATTTCGAGGTTGGGGGGCCTGTTGTTTTGTGGGTCGCCGTGATGCCATCACTCTTTTATATATATATAGATATTTTTATATCAGTTTTAATAATATAATATATTGTATATACATATAATATTGATAATAATCTTGTTATACAATATAATACTAATAGAAATACCATGTAATAATATTAATTATATGCTATATATTACATATTATATAATAGTATAGTGGTATAGTTCAATATAGTAATATATAATGCTAATATTGTGTTATGCTAATAATATAATATATTGTATGTACATACAGCTGCTCTGAGTCCCCTTTGGGGTGAGAAGGGTGGGATATAAATGTAGTAAATAAATGCATAGTAAATGCAGTAAATAATTAATTAATTTTAGACTTGGGCTCGGCCAAAGTCTGACATGACTTGAAGGCACACAACAACAACAACAATCCTAATTAACTTGACTGTCTCATTGGCCAGTAGCAGGCCCACATTTCCCATTGAAATCCTAATAGGTTTATGTTGGTTAAAATTGTTTTCATTTTTAAATATTGTATTATTTCGTTGTTGTTGTTGCACTACAAATAAGACATGTGCAGTATGCATAGAAATTTGTTTGTATTTTTTTTAAATGATAATTCGGCCCCTCCAGAGTCTGAAGGATTGTGGACCGGCCCTCTTCTTAAAAAGTTTGGAGACCCCTGGTCTAAAGGTAGCTTGGCCTCTATTGCCTGGAGGAATTCTCCTTGGATACCATGGCATTGAGCCATGGCAGTCACTGTGGTAATGAATGGAGAAGATCTTACTTTGCATCGTGAATCTGCACAGAAGAAAGAAGGCGGTGGAACTTCCAAACACAATTTCACAGAATGAAGTTAGGATAGAACAGCACAGAAAACTCTCTCTCTGGCTTTTCGATTCAACAGATTTTGAATAGAATCAAATAAACCCTGAGGCCACGGCTATGCGTACACACCACTGAAAGGGAGCCTATTAATAGGCTAAGCTACTTCTATGTGTTTGACTTTAACTCTGCCTCTCTGCTTAAGCCTCTCTTCTGCAGAAGCTCAATTGCAACTGAATCTTGTCAACTTATGGCAACCTCATGCATTCCATAGGGTTTTCTCAGACAACGGGTGAGAAAATCAATGATGGTTTGGCCAGTTATTTCCTCTGAAATACAGCCATCAGCACCTGCTATTAGTTGGTGGTAGGTCAGATAATCCAGTTCAAAGCAGATAATATAAGATTATAAATGGGTTATATAGCTGTGTGGAAGGGCCTTGAGTCTACACTGCCATATAATCCAGTTAAAATCTGATAATTTGTATTTTATAGGCAGTGTGGAAGAGGCCTAAGTGAGGCCTAACTCTGCCTGTCCCCTGGGTGAGCGGGTTGCTAGGAGACCAGTTAGCCTTCTAACTGGCAGAAATTGGATAAAAACAATTATTCCTCTCCTTCTAATTAGGACTTTATTTTTCTTTTCTTTTTGTTGTATCAACCTAGAGGCGTGGATGATGGGTTGTGTTGTCAATTTTGGAGGTTGGGGGGTGTTTCGTTTTGTTGTTTAGGCGGTCGCCAGGATTCCATCACTCTTTTATATATATAGATTATATATTTTTGTTATTTAAACTATATATATTGTGAAATTATGGGTTTTTTTCTCGAAGTGACACACCACCCAAGTCATGCTAGGTTTTTTGGTGAATTTTGACACACCAAGCGCAAAAGGTTGCTCATCATTGTTATAAGGTCTGGACTTTCTCTGTATTGTTTGGTAAGGTGAGAAGAGCAAAGAAGACTTTGTCACAAGGATTTGCCTGATAGCATTTTCTGCACTGTGCCTTATTTTGTGGGCAACAAGCAATACAGAAAGTGTGAATTAAGCAGAACAGGGGCTGTTGCCAGCCAGACAACAATCCCTCGCTTGGAAGAGGGGCCTTTTTGGCCGCGGCGCTCTGTGTCTGTGTCCCAGTTCCTCCCAGCCCCCAGCCACCTGCTTTCGCATGGCCACTTTGACGTGTCGCAACTGAAGCCGTGACACAAAAAGCTTCTATGAACGAGGATGACTAGCCAGCACCTGTTTTCAATGCACTGCTGGTCTGTCGAAACGCTTCTTTTATAAAAAAGCACGACAAAAAAAAAACTTGCTGCAAAGGAGGTCACAATGAGCCAATTAAAGAAGAAGAAAAAAGGCAAAAGCCATCCAAGCATTTTTGTAGCCTGGAGTGGAAAGCGGTTGAGCTGCCATCCCAGGGAGGGCTGGGATCGAGCTGTTTGAGCTACATTTGGCTTGATGCTCAGCCGGCATTTAAGGGCAGGGCTCCGCTTGGAGCCTGGGACATTCCTAAAAGCATTCCTCTCATGTTTCCTTGGGAGAAGGAAGTCCCCAACACAGGAGTAAGTAAGGCCAAGGGCCATGTGGGAATCTGTCCACCACATGAGCCGGACCAGGAATCTCTTCCATGGATTTCCTTTAGAGAGTCCATCCACATTGGGAGAGCGGGCAGTTGTTTACTCCTATTTTAGTGCAGCCTGATGCAGAACGCAATCTAAAAGCATCTACATCCAACAGAACACAATTGAGTGACAAGATAACCCCGGCCACTCTCAAAATCAATCAGCAAATCCCAATCAATTGTGCATATTTGCAGCTGACCTAGTTTTCATGTGCAAATCAAGAGCACTGATGTGTTTTGCCTTCTAAACCAGTGGTTCTCCAAGGTGTTTTGGCCTACGACTCCCAGAAATCACAGCTGTTAAGAGGGTTGTTGTATGTCTTTCAGGCTGTGTGGCCATGTTCCAGAGGTATTCTCTCCTGACGTTTCACCCACATCTATGGCAGCCAGCATTAATGTTTCAGTTAATCACAACAAAAAGGAAGAAACCATGAAAATGAACAAAATCTGGCTACCAGTATTAAAAAACTCTAAAACAGTAGATGGGAACCAACACTCTGAGGGCAGAGGACAGCTAATGACTGAACAAAGGATGCCCCCAGGCAAGAGACAAAACCTTTCCAATGCTAATTAGGGTGATTAACTGAAACATTAATGCTGGCTTCTCAGTTACAAAGGACTCTTGCCACACCCTGGACTCTCCACAGATATATATTCTTTCCTTTCCTTACCTAGTTTATTCCATACCTCACAACCTCTGAGGATGCCTGCCATAGATGTGGGCGAAACATCAGGAGAGAATACTTCTGGAACATGGCCACACAGCCCGAAAGACATACAACAACCCTGTGATCCCGGCCATGAAAGCCTTCGACAACACAGCTGTTAAGATTTCTGGGGACCCGCGGATTGAGAACCACTGTTCTGAACGAATGAAAACACCAAAAGGTCTGGAAACCATGAATCCCTATGAAAAGCAGATTAGGAAAGTGAGTATATTTAGACTAGAGAAGAGAAGGTTAAGAAAAGACAGGAGAACCATGTTAAAAATTTGAAAGGATATCACGTTGAGGAGGGCACGAACTTGCTTCCGGCTGCTCTGGAGACTAAGACATGGAGAGTCAAACAACAGGAAAAGAGATTCCACTTAAATATTAGGAAGAATTTCTTGATTGTAAGAGCTGTTTGACAGTGGAATCCACTACACTGGAGTCCAATTGTGTCTTCTTCCCCTGAGGTTTTAAACTAGAGGGTGGAAGCTCATCTGTTAGGAAAGCTGATTGTGGCAGAATAGAGTTGAACTGGATGACCTTTAGGATCTCTTTCAACTCTAGGATTCTATCAAAACAGAGAACTCTCATGGCAAAAGCAGCATGGATAAGGGTTCAGTATCTGCTCTTCACTCAAGTTTTTAGTGCCAGGAGTACAAACAAGTGAATTGTGGTTTGCAGTGCCCTCGCATGTCAGCAAAGGGTACAACAACCCACCTTCCATCCCTACTCATGACTGCATGGAGCACTGTTACCTTCCCGCCGGAGCGGTACCTATTTATCTAACCACATTTGCATGTTTTTGAACTGCTAGGTTGGCAGAAGCTGGGGCTAACAGCAGGAACTCACCCCGCTCCCCAGATTCGTACCGCCGACCTATCTGAGAGCAAGTTTAGCAGATCAGTGGTATTTATGCAGGAGAATAAAAAAGCTAGCATTATCTTATTGCTTCAGTACTTGAGGTTGGCTGTAATTGCTCCTTCTCCTTAAGACAATTCACATTACTTACCTTGGCTCATTCTCCACTCTTTGCTACCCAACCTAAGAGCATTTGATTGAAGGATGGGATAGACACTTCCGTAAATAAATCTGAATTACAGTAGAGTTTCACTTATCCAACATAAACAGGCCGGCAGAACGTTGGATAAGCAAATATGTTGGAAAATAAGGAGGGATTAAGAAAAAGCCCTTGATTTTACAAATTAAGCACCAAAACATCATGTTATACAACACATTTGACAGAAAAAGTAGTTCATTACACATTAATGCTATGTAGTAATTATTGTATTTACAAATTTAGCACCAAAATATCACAATGCATTGAAAACATTGACTACAAAATGCATTGGATAATCCAGAACGTTGGATAAGTGAGTGTTGGATAAGTGAGACTCTACTGTAATTGGATTTGGACAACACCCCTAGCCCTTCCCATTGGACTCAGAACTCTAGAATTTAGACAAAGTGGGTGTAAATCATAGTTTAGGAGACACAGTATACTTTATATTGTTGTTCAGAGTAAATTCTGGTTCTATTATGACCATTTACCCCTTCTTTGGCCAAAAATGTGAATTAGCAACGAAACATGGGGCACTAAACTCACTTTCAATTATCAGTGTACTATTTGGATTATCACATTTGTTCTGTGTTACTGCTCTGGCCTAAGACAGAGAATCCATGGGAACTGGCAAAGTGTTGTTGGAAAAACAATGAAAACAGAACTGATTTTCAACACGACATTTCAGAATGAACTTTCCCCCTTCCTCACATAAAATAACACTTACTGTCAAAGGAGAATTTAATACTGTGTACAATCATATTTTTCCCAATACAGCTGAAATACATGCGTAACGGTCCCAGTCCAAAGGCACCAAAAGAAAAGCAGCAAGAAGCCCATCATTTCAAAATCCACTTTTCCCTGCCCCAACTGCCTGCATCCAGGAGAAATACAGGGCACATGGAAACTGCTGCATAGTTGTAAAATGTCTGTTTCCACTCTTCGGTGGCACTTAGGAAATACTGGAGTTACACACTTCTGGAGGAAAATGAGGTTTCTTACAAGCAACCTCTGTTTGAAGGCTGTTTTCATGGTCCCCATTGTTCAAAAGTTCCTGGTCTTGCCTTTTGCGTTTGTTGCCCAAGTGATTTGCTTCTTCGCTCCGTTTCCCTTCTGGGAGGCCAAGTGCCCTGAGACAGGCAATGGCGGCCGCTTGTTCTGCTAACTTTTTGGACTTCTCCCTGCAACGGGTCAACATAGGAACTGATACAACATTCAGATACATGCACTTGAAACTGATCTGTCTTAGTATAGATTGGAAACAAGACAATTAAAAGCACTTGTTCACAAACATCCAACTGTAATCTATAATTTGTTTCCTTGTCTTCCTCTCACAAATTGGACTCAAGGCATTAAAAGTCATAGTATGTATGTACATGTTTGTTGGGTTGCTGTGAGTCTTCCGGGCTGTATGGCCATGTTACAGAAACATTCTCTCCTGAAGTTTCACCCACATCTATGGCAGGTATCCTCAGAGAAGGTGAGGTCTGTTGGAAACTAGGCAAGTGGGGTTTAAATATCTGAGGATGCATGCCATAGATGTGGGTGAAATGTCAGTAGAGAATGCTTTTGGTACATGGCCATAGGTAAAGGTAAAGGTTTCCCCTGATGTTAAGTCTAGTCATGTCTGACTCTGGGGGTTGGTGCTCATCTCCATTTCTAAGCCGAAAAGCCGGCGTTGTCCATAGACACCTCCAAGGTCATGTGGCTGGCATGACTGCATGGAGCGCCGTTACCTTCCCGCCGGAGCGGTACCTATTGATCTACTCACATTGGCATGTTTTCGAACTGCTAGGTTGGCAGAAGCTGGAGCTAACAGCGGCCACTCACGCCGCTCCCGGGACAACTCTAATAGGTATCATCCTCAGCCCAATTAACATCCACTGAAGAACTGAAACAAATACACACACATACCCCAGACCCATTTGGGAAAACAAACACCCAAAGGCTTACCATAAGGTTGAGCTGTACTTTTGTTCTGCTACTGTGACCACAGAACAGAAGAGTCTGTCCCGTGGCCTTTCGATCTAAAAGAGGGAGAGAGATTTCAGGGCTCATCTGATGCAGACTTTATAAAAAACAAAATGCTCATAACACAACAGCTGATGCTGACTGAAGCAACACAACCCAGAAAACTAGTTCTGCTAGAGCACACAGCACATCTTCATTCAACATGTGTACTGTTGTAGCCTGAAACACCAAATCTGGTTCACTGACAGCTGTGGTGTTTTAACTCAATGCTCAGAACAAATACCAGCAATACCATTCTGAGGCTGGAAGCCAAAGAGTCTCACAGCTGGTTCTGCATATCTCAGGCAACTTTAATCCCTTGTTTCTTGAACAGATACTCCTCAATAATGCATGGCACATGTTGCTGGGAATAAGCAGAATTTCAAAGGCGGTTTGCACTGTGACGTGGCTGAGTGTGCTGTTCAAAGCAGGGAGTCAAAAATCCCACTGGGCCCTGTTGTGATTCAACTAGATGAAGATGAGGGAATTGGGATTCCAGAGCCGATAGAAGATAAAATTGGAAAGGAGTTATAGTATTGCTTTATTATTCTTGTATAATACTAAACAGTTGAAAAAAGATGGAAAAAATGCAACATCCAACCTATTAACTGTAGCAAGATTATTTATGGCAAGAAATTGGAAAAGGGAAATATGATTTGAATTTGTGTGATTTTAATTTATGTTTTAATAATTGATTTTTTAATTGTTTGGATTTTAATTGTACAGTAGAGTCTCACTTATCCAAGCTAAACGGGCCAGCAGAACCTTGGATAAGCCAAAATCTCGGATAATAAGGACGGATTAAGGAAAAGCCTATTAAACATCAAATTAGGTTATGATTTTACAAATTAAGCACCAAAACATCATGTTATACAACAAATTTGACAGAAAAAGTAGTTCAATACGCAGTAATGTTATATATAATTACTGCATTTACGAATTTAGCACCAAAATATCACAATATATTGAAAACATTGACTACAAAAATGCATTGGATAATCCAGAACCTTGGATAAGCAAGTCTTGGATAAGTGAGACTCTACTGTATTTGTTTTGTTTTTACTTATATGTTGTTGGCATCAAATTGTTGCCTGTTATAAGGCCTACTTGAGTCCCCTTCAGGGTGAAAATTTAGGAAATAAATAAATAGACATTATTATAAGACAGTGCCGGCTCCTTTTAGTATACATTTTGAAGAACAGAGACTTACTGTTTCGTAAACTGGTTGAGGAAGTTTTCCTTTCCTACACCATTCCAAAAGATGCATTTTGGGTGTGATCTGTGGGGGATATTCTCGCCTGAGGGGAAAAACAGCACTGAATGTTAACCATAGTACACATTGCTATTGTCGTTGTTGTGTGCCTTAGAGTCATTTCTGACATATGGTGACTCTAACACAGGCATGGGCAAACTTTGTCCCTCCAGGTGTTTTGGGCTTCAGCTCCCGCAATTCCTAACAGCTGGTAGGCTGTTAGGAATTGTGGGAGTTGAAGTCCCAAACACCTGGAGGAGGGCCGAAGTTTGCCCAGGCCTGCCCGAAGACAAGCCTATCACAATGCTTTCCTGGCAAAATCTGTTAAAGAGGGGCTTCTGCCTTTCCCTTCTGCTGAAGCTGAGAGTGTGTGACTTGCCCGAAGTCACTCAGAGGCTTTCCATAGCTCAACAGGTATTTGAACCCTAAGTTCTCAATGTCCTACTCCAACATTCCAATGCTGACTCTGTGGTAATCCGTAATAGCAAAATGACGACTAATAGCAAATAAAAATGTTTGTGAAGCCTTCAGAAGTGATAACTGAAGACGTAAACTTCATACAATGTGCCGTCTGAGCACCAAAAAATATATTCCAGACCCAAGGATACTCAACGTGTTTCCATGTCTGAGAGATTTGTTCCAGAGAGTCTTACATCTAATGCCCCATCTACACTGCCATATTAAATCCAGATTATCTTCTTTGAACTAGATTATAAGGAAGTGTAGAGTGGTGGCAAAGTGTGTTAAAGCGCTGAGCTGCTGAGCTTGTGGACCAAAAGGTCCCAGGTTCAAATCCCAGAAGCGGAATGAGCGCCCACTATTAGCCCCAGCTCCTGCCAACCTAGCAGTTTGAAAACAGGCAAATGTGAATAGATCAATAGGTACCACTCTGGCAGGAAGGTAACGGTGCTCCATGCAGTCATGCCGGCCATATGACCTGGATATGTCTATGGACAACGCCAGCTCTTCAGCTTAGAAATGGAGATGAGCACCAACCCCCAGAGTCGGTCACGACTGGACTTAACGTCAGGGGAAACCTTTACCTTTTTTAGAGTCATATAATCTGGATTATATGGCAGTGTAGAGCCAGCCTAACACTCAAACTACTACACCACACTGGCTTTTCATAAGCATACCATGTAAGTATGTATGTAATGCTATTCCTGAAAATGTGCTCTATATTCTGTTTAGCACACTACTTACCAGGGGTCCTGGCCATTTACATAAGGGTAAATTATTATTTATTTATTATTTGCTTCATTTATACCCCAGCTTTCTCACCCCGTAAGAGATTCAAGGTGGTTTACAACTCCGGCAAGATTCAATGCTTCAAAATAAGATATATCTCATAATCTAAAAACAGTTAAAACAGTTGAACAAATACAGTAGAGTCTCACTTATCCAAGCTTCACTTATCCAAGGTTCTGTATTATCCAAGGCAGTCTGCCTTTTAGTAGTCATTGTTTTTGTAGTAAATGTTGCAATGTTTTGGTGCTAAATTTGTAAATACAGTAATTACTACATAACATTACTATGTATTGAACTGCTTTTTCTGTCAATTTCTTGTAAAACTTGATGTTTTGGTGCTTAATTTGTAAAATCATAATGTAATTTTATGTTTACTAGGCTTTTTTCCTAATTCCTCCTTATTATCCAAGATTTTCGCTTATCCAAGGTTCTGCCAGCCCGTTTATCTTGGATAAGTGAGACTCTACTGTAAATATATAAACAATAAACAGATAAAAAACATAAAGTGCAAAAACATAATCCACATTATCTGCTTTGAATTGGATTATGAGAATCTATACTGTCATATCATCCAGTTCAAAGCAGATAATCTTTGCCAATGTGTTTAACAAAATATCCTTACAGCCATTAAATAGAAAGTTTTGTCTCCACCTTATAAGCAGGATACATTAGCTACAGGTATACCAACACAAATAATAACACCAACAGGAAAAAAAGGATTTCTCTTGCTTACTTACTTATCAAATCTAACAGCCATTTTTACCACGTCTGTGTCTTCTATTTGGTCATTTTCGTCTTGGTCCTTGGCTTCTAGCGAGGCTTTTTTACCTTCCAGGATTGCTGTTGTTTCTTCATAGAAACTGCCCATCTCAAAGACTTCACTAATAATGACAACAACAGTAAGAAATCAAAGCTGCTAGACATTCAAAATAATATTAGCACCATCCTCTCTAGCTAGAGATATGAAATAATTTAAGAAAACAGTGGTTTGAAAAGCAAGTTTAAAGAATAAATAATGAGCTAACAACTGTCATAGGAATAGTATAACTATCCCCCAGTGAGGTGAGATCCTCTCACCTCTGCAGAAGTCTATCTGTGGACAAATCTACATATAGGCCACCAAACGTAGAGCTGAAACACGAATCACAGAGCATGAAAGGCACTGTAGATCAATCCAACCAGAGAAGTCAGCCATAGCAGAGCACTTGATGAACCAACCTGGACACAGCATATTATTTGAGAACACAGAAATGCTGGACCACTCTAACAACTATCATGTCAGACTACACAGAGAAGCCACTGAAATCCACAAGCATGTAGACAATTTCAACAGAAAGGAGGAAACCATGCAAATGAACAACAAATGAACAATATGGCTACCTGTATTTTAAAAACTCTAAAATCGGGACAGTGAATAAAGAACAACTTTCAGAAAACAGAGGAATTCCAGACATGAATCAATCAGGGCCAGTTAACACCTCCCAACAAAGGATTACCCTAGGAGTAAACAACCAGATATTGAAACTGCCAGGCTATTCAATGCTAATCAAGGTGGCCAATGGCAACATTCACTCTTGCCTCAGACAAGAGTTCTTTCTCCCACCACATTCCACAGATATATAAACCCCACTTGCATAGTTTCCAACAGACCTCACAACCTCTGAGGATGCCTGCCATAGATGTGGGCGAAACGTCTGAAGAATATGCTTATGGAACATTGCCATGCAGCGCAGAAAACTCACAGCAACCCAGTGATTCTGGCCATGAAAGCCTTCGACAACACATTTTCCCCCAGATATTTTTTTCAGAAAGACATCCAGCATAGCCCTCACCACAGAATATAACAAAATGTTGTCTAAAACAATTTTATAACAATTGTATATTTATATGTATATTTTTATCAATGTTTAATGTATCTAATTTTAATCGACTGAATTGTTGTAATATTTTTATATTGTGTTTTATTGTAAGCCACCCTGAGTCCCCTATGGGTGAGAAGGGCGGAATATAAGTATTGTAATAAATAAATAAATAAATAAATAAAAAATAAAACCCCTAACACAGCTGAATAAAATCCTATTGGGATATTTGATAGTGTGGACACAGATAACCCAGTTCAAAGCAGATATTGTGGGTTATTCTGCCTTGATATTCTGGGTTATATAGCTGTGTGAAGAGGCCCATAGTGAGGGAGAACAGTATGTTATTATAAAAACACAGAAAACTGCTACTGGGGAGACCTGAAGGTGCCATACTGGCAGTGTTAAACGTGTTTTTAAATAAGAAAATGTACTTGATAAATAAGAAATAATGTATGAAAGCACATTCACATGGAACAATAAAAAAGAAAGATCAACTTTAAAAAGGTAGAAGTACGAAGTTGTGACAAGGAAGCACAAAACGAAGAGGCAGAAGCATCATTTTCTTCATACTGTCTTCATTCCAGCCTCCCTCCCTCTCTTACTCTCTCCCCCTCTCTCCCTTCATGAAGCCAAACAGACCAGGAATAAAAAGCACACAAAATCAACTAACCCAACGTTCCTCAAAGCAGACAAGAGCAAAGAGGACAGCAATCCCAAAGCGGACAAGAGCACAAGACACGGAGGCTGCTGTCCTGAAGCCCTAAAGCACTGTATTCTCATGCTAACACTCCCTCTTGGTGCTGGCTCTTAACTCAAAATGCTGCTCGTATGTCAAAACAAAACCAGGCTGAGTGACAGCTCTTAACTCAAAATACTCTTAAATTGGGATGCTCTTAAGTCGAGGCTCCACTGTATTAAACATTTAAACTTTAAAAAGGAAACACAATTCCTTTGCCCTTTCCTCAGGTGCATAATACTGGCAGTTTTATTAAGGCGCATATAAGACTCTTACCAGATTTCCTGAATAGACTGAGCAGCATGGAGCTTCTTCCCTTGTGCATTTTCTAACTGTTCCCTTAACATCTGGCACAAACAGTATTTTGTGTTGGTGTAGTGATTGTCGTATCTAACTGCCTGGAAAAAAAATGTAAAGAAGGGGGTAAATTGGCAGACTATAAAAAAAAACTGTCATCAAAGTGAATTCTTCCCTGATTTTGTTTTTAGCTAATAACATCCCTGTCTTGGGTTGCTGTGAATTTGTTAGAATGGTCCAACATTTCTGTGTTCTCAAATAATATGTTGTGTCTAGGTTGGTTCATCAAGTGCTCTGCTATAGCTGACTTATCCGGTTGAGTATGCCTGCAGTGATGAGTTCGTCTGCACTGTAATAACCACCATGTCAAACTACACAGAGAAGCCACTGAAATCCACACGCATGTGGACAATTTCAACAGAAAGGAGGAAACCATGAAAATGAATAAAATGGCTACAAGTATTAAAAAAAACAAAACTCTAAAATCAGGACAGTAAATAAAGAACAACAGGGGAATTCCAGGCATGAAACAATCAGGGACAGCTAACACCTCCCAACAAGGGATTACCCCCAGGCAGGAATCAGCCAGGCTTTGAAGCTGCAAGGCTTTTCAATACTAATCAAGGTGATTAATTGAAACACTCACACTTGCCTCCAACAGACAAAAGTTCTTTCTCCGACCCTGGACTTTCCACAGACATATAAGCCTCACTTGCCTAGTTTCTAACAGACTCAGCAACCTCTGAGGATGTCTGCCATAGATGTGGGTGAAACATCAGGAGAAAATGCTTCTGGAACATGGTCATACAGTCCAGAAAACTCACAGCAACCCTGTGTTTCTGGCCATGAAAGCCTTTGACTTTGATCAGCTTTGATCATTATTATTCTGTCCCACATTTCTCTCTTTTCCTGCCACACTTGACAAAGGTCTTAACTAATCTCTTACAAAAATTTTAAGAAATTATGGGCAGACATTGATCATCCCTGGGAAGGATACCCAAAGTTTGCTTCTTTAAATACAAAGCAACAAAATAAAACATATTCTATAGATTTTACATCAGGGATAAGAATAGTGTTTTCCATATGGCACTTGTGTCTCACATTGGCCCTCCAAAGGCAGCCATCTCAAAAAACTTGGGGAAAAATCAGCACTCTTTTAGGGCCAATCTTAATCTCAAATAATGAACAGCCCTAAACGCCTGAAAACATATGGAAGTACCCCACCCCAACTCCAGACTTATTACATTACAATAGTCAAAAAACCCAGTGCGTACATATTTAATATATTTCTGCATGACGTCCTTCAAGAGACATGGACCTTCCTTCCTGAAGACGGAGGGGTTCCACATGGCGGCACGGGCCACCATCACGGACGATGCCCCAGTTGCTTCCCTGAAGGCCTCGATATCAGAATGTTCTTTAATGAAGTCATGGGATCCGCCACTAAAATAAGAATGGTATTAGTCTCATCAGCACAGATAAAGCAAATAGCAGCAACTGCATTCAATAGTAAGGTGAAAGAAAAGGTGAGTTGTACACACTCTCTGTATAAAAGAGGAGGCCAATGAGTTTTCTTTCTTCTTCAAATAAGCTACACAGTGAAAAACATAAACCATACAAATATGAAATAACTCCACAAATAGTATCTCAAGATAGTATCTCAAGCCCCAGGTGGCGTAGTGGTTTAAAGCCTCATGACTTGAAGGTTGGGTAGCTGACCTGAAGGCTGCCAGGTTCAAATCCAACCCCGGGAGAGCGTGGATGAGCTCCCTCTATCAGCTCCAGCTCCATGCGGGGACCTGAGAGAAGCCTCTCACAAGGATGGTAAAAACATCAAAACTTCCGGGCGTCCCCTGGTCAATGTCCTTGCAGACGGCCAATTCTCTCACACCAGAAGCGACTTGTGCAAGTCGCTCCTGACACGAAAAAAAAAATCTTAAGATAAATTTATACTAGTCCTTTTATAGAGGGAGAATTTTGACCAGGCATGAGCAAACTTCAGCCCTCCAGTGTTATGAGCATTCAAATGGTAGCTGTCTTCTAAAGAAGAGGGCATGTAGCCAACCTAAAATTTATTTATTTATAGTATTTATATTCCGCCCTTCTCACCCCGAAGGGGACTCAGGGCAGATCACATTATATACATATAGGGCAAACATTCAATGCCCATATAGACATAAAATGTAAGCAAACATAAAGACCATCTCTATATATCAGGCATGGCAAACTTTGGCCCTCCAGGTGTTTTGGACTTCCACAATTGTGGGAATTGAAGCCCATGCCTGCTTTCGATCCTCTAGATTTTGTTGAATTGCAATTCTTAACAGCCCCATTTAATATGGTACAAGATTCTGGCAACTGAGGTTCAAAGTTCTGCAAAGTTAAGGGCTCCCCATTCTGTGGTTCCATATCGGCAGGCTGTCGAGCCCAACATTCAATTTCATGGGAACTAGAGGAGAGCAGGTTCCTAGTTCTTGTGGTTAGAAATATATATCTGACAGTGAATAGGAAAAGCTTGCTGACAAAATGACTTGGCCAGAACTGAAGACTAACATTAGTTACTCCTTATTCTTCCACAAGACTAGGAGCCCTTCCAGACAGGCCCTATATGCCAGGTTTTCTATTTTTTCCCAGATTATCTGGCAATGTGAACTCATATAATCCAGTTTAATGCAGAAAACCTGGGATCAGATCCTGGGATATAGAGCTTATCTGGAAGGGCCCTAAAATCAGTGCTCTGCAAAGGAGAGAATGTAAAAACAGTGAATACGTCTGTATCCCTGAACTTTATTTTTGCAGGCTATAATTTGGATTGCTTGGGCACAGTAGATCAATCCAGTTTTCAGTAGTGAGTCCTTCAGTAACAACATTTTTTCCTTTGCAAACCCTCAGACACCTGTCTCCGATGTTGTTTTTCTGTGATTCGCTCTCCATTACTAGATATGGATGAAAAAAGCTCTCTAGTTCCACTTACTTGGCTATTACTGGGATAGAGACTGTTTCGGAGATAGCTTTGATCACATCACAGTGGACAGAATGTTGAGGCCTCTCTTCTTTCTTCCTTTGCATGGGAGAGGACAAGAGTAAATGAAAAGAACAAAGGTTTCCACATAGAGACCACATCTCTGCAGATAAAATGGTATGTTAGCCAGGACTGGCAAATGCCAATGTTTTGGCAAAAGGCTGGAATTTCTTTCTTTATCCAGACAAAGGTGAGAAAAGTGTAACCCATGGAACGTTGGTCCCCAAAATCTTTGTCTATTCTCCCCAAACATATTTTTTGCTGCTGCTGCTGCTACTGTTTAAAGTGACCCCCTGCCCAAGGGGATGTGGTGAACAAATTTGTCATATCCTCCCTGCCCTGGAACTGTTGCATACCCAGATGAGAGCCTTTCTAATGAAAAAGTAAACCACAAGCTGACTTTCCCCAAAAGCATCTTTCAATAGCCTAATGTAGACAGATGGCTGGCTTACCTTCCATGAACTGCAATAGCAGCAACTCCAGTACGTTCTATCCTCTTGACCAAACTGATTGTTTCTTCTTTCTTAATAGAGAAGTGGGAGAGAAGTTTGATACTTCTGTTCAGTGCATGCAGCCTTTACTCTATGGTGACCTGAAACCATGCACTGAATCTATTCATATTAACATGTCAAATATAATATCTGAATAGGTACTCGTGTACCTAGACAGAAAGGCAGTGGGCTCTACATACATACATACATCTTTGTTCAAACATGCAATCTAATAACCTCAATCCAACATCACATCAGAACTACTTTAAGCCAACATGCTCTTCTTGTGTTCATAGATTATGCCTCTTGTATAAATTGCCCTCGTTCGTGTGAATATTTATTTACAGCATTTATATTCTGCCCCTCCCACCCCAAAGAGGACTCAGGGCGGATCAAAGAACACATATGTGGCAAACATTCAATGCCGTTATATGCAGACAGAAGAGAAAACAAATAGAGGTATATAGGCATTTCCCATATTTGGCGTCCTAGAGGTTGTGCTCGATTCTGGCTGCCGGGGGTTGATGGTGGTGCTGTCGCTCCATCCTCCATGTCGAAGAACCCTGTTAACACATTTCCTCCTTTTTTTGATTGCCAGAATTTTTCTGGCATTTGCTTATGGTGCCATTAACATACCACCCACTTAAGCAGTACCTATTTATCTACTCATAGCTGTTTTCGATCTGCTAAGTGAGCAGTGAGTTGGGCTGAAGATTGGGCACTTACTCCTGACCTAGAAATATAATTAAATGCCAACCTTTTGATTGATAAGATTTATTGCAGCTGGTGGTTAACCTGTTGTGCTAAAGCCCGGTCCTTTGTTACAGTATGTAACAAAACGTGATATTTTTTTATCTTCCTGATTTGAAAGTATTATTTCCTGTTTAATTGTACAATATTTTATTTGAAAGTAGTTGTTATACTCCAGAAACTTTGTTTTTGTGACTGCCATTTTAAACCCTTTGTGCTGACCTCAAAAACAAAGTTTTTGCAACTTGATATGGCCCGGGGCTGTGGCGCAGACGGGAGAGCAAGCCAGTGCAATTAACTGCAATGATCACTGACCAAGAGGTCATAAGTTCGAGGCCCGCTCGGAGCTATGTTGTTGTTTGTCTTTGTCCTGTGTTAAAAGGCATTGAATGTTTGCCTAATATGTGTAATGTGATCCGCCCTGAGTCCCCTTCGGGGTGAGAAGGGCGGAATATAAATGCTGTAAATAAATAATAAATAAATAAATAAACCTTTTCCATATTTGGATGATAAAACCAATTACGAAATGACATTTATAACCCAGGAACAAAAATCGTGTTACACAGTGTTATTAGCTTGAACTGTTAAAGAAGCCACACTCTTTGCGTCTTGTAATGCTTACAAAGATTAGGTAAGTTTGTTACTTTTGAGTGTTTGTTTGTTATTTTTGATGCAACACTGTAAGTTTATGTTTTGACTCTGCTGAAAAGAATAAAGTTTCTGTTTTTCCTCCTGCAACTGTGCAAAGTTACTGTATCATTGTTGGACGAGACTGCATTCTGCTTGAAGCACAATAGAACACTCTGCACATCTTTTCCAAGATCAGATATTTTAAATATCACAATATGTTCATACCGTTGGCAGGATCCGGATTTTGCAGGTCACTGGTTTACAAACTCCTTTGACAAGTGTTGTTAGAATCTAAAGAAGGAACAACAAAACTGCTCAGTCATCAGTCTTTCTACTTGTCAATTCTTTCCTCAGTCAAAAAAAGGGAAATGTTCAACCACTCAAAAGTTTTTTATATGTTCTCATCTTCTGAATTTGGATCAAATTTCCAGCCAATCGTCATCTGTAAGTTATCATAAATCAAGATTTCTGACTGTAGCCTGATTGTTTAATCCAGAAGTAGAAACTGGGGAACATCCAGTGAAATCCACTGAAGAAAATAAAGATGGTTATTTTATTAGTCAATAAAACCCAGTGCATTCTGGTCTGTGCACACCATGAAGGTCTTAAGCAGTGGTTCTCAACCTGGAGTCCCCAGATGTTTTTGGCCTACAACTCCAAGAAATCCCAGCCAGTTTACCAGCTGTTAAGATTTATGGGAGTTGAAGGCCAAAACATCTGGGGACCCCAAGTTGAGAACCACTGTCTTAAGGGGTTATTTAGAAACCAAGCTACATGGACTTTGGGGGTTATTTAGAGCCCAAGCAACACTTGTTGTGATAGAGTATGGCAAACAAGTTGTTTTAATACGACTTAACATGCAATTGTCAGGACTTTCTTTTTTTACTGCCCTTTTGCACAGTTCCTAGAAGACCCTCACAGTGAATTTGTGGGCAATAATATCACAAATCTAAATAAAATTAAAATCCAATATAGAGATTACTTACTGATTCTATTTTATCAGGATGAGATAGCAATGCCGCCCCCATGCCTCCCTAAAAAAGAGAAATATAAAAATACCTTCGTTATCTGAGCAGCATACAAGGTATCAAAATGGCTCCCCCCCCCCCCCAAATTATTGATGTATATACATATACTTATATAAAAGATCAAGAGCATAACAACACCTCACAGGTGGAGTTTCTCAGGGTTAATCTGGCATGATGTGAGTTTTAGTGCACCCACAACCTTATGCATTTTGTACAGTTAAAAAATCAACTTCTTCAAGTAACTTGGGCAACACAGAATGCCCAGGCTAGTAATAAATAAATTATACAGATCACACACAACCAACAATGCAAAACCTACAATAAATCAGTTAAACAATTAATCTTATATTTTTATACATTTAATCTCTACATGCACCACCACCCATGGGACATGTATTCATCCTTTATATTAATAATTCTTATACTGAGTTCTTCTTCAAAATGCTAATGTATGTTGATTTGGTTTTATTCCTTTTTCTTTGACAAATATATACTCTAAGAATTCACCCCATATTGCTAGTTTATCATTTATTGCGATGTTTCACACCTCTTTGTACCAAACATCAACTTCGTATTCCATGTTTTTCGCTATAACAAAAAATATTATTCTTTCTTTTCCATTTTAATTTTATATCTCCAAATTTTAGAAAAAGTGCTATTTTTATTTATTTTGGCAGATTAATGGATAATATATCATTATTTTCAACAAATACTTTTCCCCAACCCAATTATTATCTGTAAGAAAATAAAGGACAAAATCTAACTTACCTTAGTGGAATATTCTTTGGGACATCCCATGTTGACATCAATGCCAGCCACATCATTTTCTCTGAAATATAAGAAAATTACAAAAATATACACCACATTTTTAATAAAGATATAAATGCTAGTATGAATAGTATCAGTTTTGCTTTGAATGAATTTCTTTGAATATACTTCGCAAGACTGTGCTTACGATGAAAAGCTGTGCCAAGCAATTTTTCAGCAAACCCAAAGAAGAAGAAATAAAATAAAATAAACCTGGATGCACTTACACAAGTTTGGCTACTGCTAAGGCCCTCTCAGCATCTGCCGTCCCCTGAAAACAGTAAGAAAAAGGTATAAACAATTTTTTTTCCTTTTGATCTTTGCCTCTCAAATAGACCTGAGATTCTCCTGCCTGATCTGCTCCCTAGCCACTAATTACACTATGTAACAAAATTTGAAAAAAATTCTGTTCCTGGTTTGAAAGTGTTATTTCCTGTTTAATTGTGTACTACTTATTTTGAAAATACTTGTTCTACGCCAGAAACTTTGTTTTTATGGCCACAAACTATGTTGAATTTTGATATCAAAGGCTTCCATAGCCGGAATCACTGGGTTGCTGTGTTTTCTGGGCTGTATGGCCATGTTCCAGAAGCATTCTCTTCTGACATTTCTCCCACATCTATGGCAAGCATCCTCAAGGGTTGCTAAGGTCTGTTGGAAACTAGGCAAGTGGGGTTTATATATCTGTGGAATGTCCGTCGTGGGTGAAAGAACTCTTATCTGAGAAGCCACTGAAATCCACAAGTATGTGGACAATTTCAACAGAAAGGAGGAAACCATGAAAATGAAATGATATATAATCCCCACTTACCTAGTTTCTAACCTCTGAAGATGCGTGCCATAGATGTGAGTGAAACATCAGGAGATAATGCTTCTGGAACATGGTCATACAGCCCAGAAAAGTCACAGCAACCTATATTGAATTGGTTGAGACATTCCTTGAAAACTGCTGTAGGGATTCCCACAAAAAAGTTTTGGCAGTCTAATAATTTTTTTTCATGTTTTTATGACAGAGCCGATTAGGAAATGACATTTATAACCCAAGAATAACAATCAAGTTACATGGTGTTATTGATGGGCAACTTTATCTTTTGGTCCTTTATCTTGAATTTATGCAGATGTCTTACAGTCACCTGTTGATTTATAGCAACATCCATGAACTTCATAAGGAAGACTTAGAGGCGGTTTTGCCAGCTCCATCCTCTGAAACACAGACTAAATCACCTTTCATTTGTTGATGATCTCCCATCCAAGTACTAGCCAGAGGTGACTTGGCTTAGTTTCCAAGATCAAACAGGATTTTGTGCTTTTAGAGTATTGTACTAGACAACCTATCAAATACAGGTCTGTGCTTCAACATCCCTTCAAGCGGGGATCCTCTATAAAGTAGGATATGTGGTCATTCAATTTTTTCCCCTAATGAACCTGCATGCAAATCCACTGGATCTGGCTTTAGGAGCCCAACTCCCCAATTGCACATAGTATGTATCCTATTTTCTTGGCAGGAAACCAAGTGCTGGTTATTTCTTACCATCTGAAAGACAACACTGTCTTTTTCCCTTTCACAGGTCCTAAACACAACTCTTTCATTGGGAGCAACAAAGTCGACCGTTCCAAGCACTTCTGCAGGACGGAGAAGCAAAGAAGAAATGCATTAAGGGAAGCATGCATTAACAAAGGTCATTCATATTTTCACTTACAAACTATATCAATTCAAAGATTTAAAAAATAAAAATGTATTGCTGACAGAGCTTTTTAAAAATGGATGTTAGGTTCTCAATTTTTTCCAATTCAGTTTGCATAATATTTGTTAGATTAGCACAACAGTACATTCTGGCACGATTAGATTTCAAAAAAGAATAATTTGAGCCATCGTTGGAATCAGACTTGAATAGCTTGAGTTTCAATCTTCAGGAAAGAGACGTTAATACATCGCTTGATCTTTTGCACTATATAATTTGAGAAGAATAGCCATTTATTGTTGCTATTGATAAGCCATTTAAAATGGTTTTCCCTGGATACAAATTATGTACATTTCCTCCAGAAGATGTCATCCTATTTTCCATCCGTCAGTAACAGAACATTATAATGTGTTGTGTTTTTTAAAATGTACTGCTGTTTATATGCGGCACTTGGAGTGCTTCTGTAAGCTGCCCTAAGTCCATTTGGGCAGATGGTGGTAGAGTACAAATAAAGATTTATTTTAAAATATCATCAGATTAAAACCCCTTCCTTGTCAAAATAGCCCTTGCACAATTTTCAGAACAGGGTCAGTAATTCAATTGCTCAAGCTTCTAGAAATGGAAATTAAAGTGTCCACAGAAACTTATACAACTTGCCCATTTAACCTTATATCTTGCAAAAGAAGATACAGTAACTACTTAAATTTTAAAAAAATTAAATAGCAAAAACTGTAATTTCCCTGTAATGTCCACATATTACAGGACAAATCACAGTTTTTGCTCTTTAACTAAGTAATTAAATAAATAAGTAACTATCACTTGTGATTATAGAGACAGTTACTTACTCCTAATTTTAATCTTGGACACACTTTTAAATAGAAGTGACATATAAATAAATACAGCTGTACAAAACTATTGACTTGCACAAGGAATCATCTTTAGAAAAAATAAAAAGGAAAAAAATACTAATTTAAGTAAGATAATACTTGCCATTCACAATCCTCTTGCATTGAACCATCTTTATGTCAATCAATTCCTGAAAGAATAATAACTAAGTGTTTAAAAAATATCACAGGGAGGGAGTCTGAGACAGAAATGCCACAGAAGATACTCAAACTGAATTCTAATAAAACAGTTTCCACATAAAGCTTGGAATGAGTTTAAATATAACACTGAAACCAAATTTGCTAAATCAAATATCATTATGTAGAGAATTAGAGAAAAATCACAACTTTGAGGAATTTTTTCAGTTTTGCTTTTTCTGAAAAATACAAACCATTGGTACTTGATACAAAATATGTATTTTCAATTAAAATAAATATATAGTTGACCAGTAAAACATTTTAAGATGCCTCTCAGGTCACTTGTCATCTATGCGAGAGACACCATTCATGAAACACGGTTTTATTAATCTGATGAGGAAAAGTTGAAATGTATCACAGCCAACCACAATGTATACTCTCTGAGGCCCCTTCTATGATGCCATATCAAATCCAGATTATCTGCTTTAATAATCTGGATTATATGGCAGTGTAGACTCATATAAACCCAGTTCAAAGCAGATAATGTGGATTATCTGCTTTGATAATCTGGATTATATGACAGTGAAGAAGGGGCCTATGTGCCTCACTTGGGAACCCTGAAATATTAAATCAGAATTTGTATGAGTTAAGGTAATAGATGATATGGGGGTTTTGAAGAAGTGAAAAGCAGTTTTGAGAAGGAAAATATTTTCTTGCCACTTTACCTCACAGTAAACGATATCGGCTCCATAATCCAGAGCCAGGAGTCGCATTGGCAGGGTCCCTACCCGCACCATTGGAGCCAATATGGCCTTGTTTCGGAAACAGAGGGAAGTGGTGTTCACTGTCATCTGGATTGTCTGAAAAGAACAATCAGAAAAGAACCAGAAACAATATTTTTACATTTTTGTGTTGAAAATTGCTGCGGTTTTCTTGAGAAAAATAATACAAAGGCCTGGTTTGGAAGCTGTGCTAAAACCGCCTTGCTTTCTAAAAGCTGTGCTTACTTCTAAATTCAGTCATTTTCTAGTCCGCAGTTATTTATCTGAAGCCATGCTTTAGCTGAAAAATCTCATTTTGGGTTAACTATAGTTTGTTGTTGACCTAAATACAATCATGGCCTAATCCTAGTCTGTTTGGGTGTTTTACATACGATACAGGACCGGGAGGAAGTTGATCACTTAGGCCCCATCTACACTGTCATATAAAATCCAGATCATCTCCTTTGAACTGGATTATATGAGTCCATTGCCATATATTCCATGTTTGAAAAGAGGCTGAAGTGTCCTGTGACTGGGACATTTTGTCATGAATACTTTTTAAAACAAAGGTTCTTTTTATTGCAATTTTCAGTGTGAGAGAGTATATCAGAACTTTTACACAAAGAATGACATTAGACATGCAGATTCTATGTAACCACATTGGATTCAAAACAATCTACTACAGTTACATTGGCTAATAAACAAAGGGAGGTTACATTTTACTCAGTATTCACACAGATGTACATGCATTCATCCTCATGCATACAACACCATTTCTCCATTCTTCCTCCGTGAAGGACACATCTGAGGCCAGACTGCTTCCTTGCAAATCTGCCAATGCACAGATCCAAAACTCCCAAAAAGAACCTGACTCCAAAACGCACTTTCTTCTCTTCCCTCGAGAAAAGAGGCAAGTGACCAGACTGTGTCCCATTGCAGATCTGCCATTCCTAAATACATACGCTATCTCTGTCCTTCCCATGGAGCAGAGCATAGCGGGTGAACAGCTTGCTGTGCGTCACACTCTTTGGATTGTAATAAGGCCCCTTATATAGCAATATTTCATTTGCTCTGAAGTTGCAAATGAATGATAGACATCTTTCATCTTGGAACATGATGATTCCATCTCAATTTCCTGGCAGATGTTGACTCTCAAGGAGCCTTGTGTTGACTTCCTTCTTAATGTAAGGAAACTTGTAAGCATTTCCTTAACATAAAAGAGCTAATGTAAAGATGTGGTTTTTCCCCAGAGGTCAAGTCAGCAAATCTTGACAGAAGTAAACATTTATCTTATCACTGTCACCATTCTTATCACAGCTCAGCAACTTTTAATTACAGTTCAGCAAGCAGGTACCCTGTTTCCCCGAAAATAAGACAGTGTCTTATATTAATTTTTGCTCCCAAAGATGCACTAAGTCTTATTTTCAGGGGATGTCTTATTTTTCTATGAAGAATTCACTTTTATAGTTGAACAAAAAATGAACCTTTATTATATACTGTACAGTAGTTGTCATCACAAACCAGCATGACCAGACAAACTGTGAATCTTATCAGGAATTTCTTGTTACTACCATTATTTCAATGTACAACCAGCTATATGTACATTTACCGATCCTGCATGTTCTGGTGTTCTGTTTAGCAGGCATGCTTCCAAACAAAAAACTTTGCTAGGTCTTACTTTCAGAGGAGGCCTTATACTGTATTTATTTTTGGGGAAACAGGGTACAATAGAGTCTCACTTATCCAATGTTCTGGATTATCCAACGCATTTTTGTAGTCGATGTTTTCAATAAATTGTGATATTTTGGTGCTAAATTTGTAAATACAGTAATTACTACATAGTATTATTTCGCACTGAACTACTTTTTCTGTCAAATTTGTTGTATAACATGATGTTTGGGTGCTTTATTTGTAAAATCATAGCCTAATTTGATGTTTAATAGGCTTTTTGTTAATCCTTCTTTATTATCCAACATATTTGCTTATCCAATGTTCTGCCGGCCTGTTTACGTTGGATAAGCGAGACTCTACTGTATAAGGAATCTTGTAAACATTTCCTTAACTTAAAAGAGCTAATGTAAAGACGTTGTTTTCCCCCAAAGGTTCATCAAGTCAGCAAATCTTGAGAGATGTAAACAGATGTAAACATTTATCTTATCACTGTCACAGTTCTTATCACAGCTCAGCAACTTTTAATTACAGTTCAGCAAGCAGCTAGTTAGTCGTTGCAGGCCTTAATTCCTTTAGAATGGTGTCTCCAAAATTATTAGGTCTCATTCATTCCTTCATCCCTCTCATTCAGTTCATTCATATCCACACCTAACAAATCTACATTTTTTCAAATCTGCACATCATTTCCTGTGACACATTCTCAACGTGATAAAGTGGCTTGTGAAACTACAGAACCCAGGAAGCCCAGCCTGAGGAGCCATGTCGGTTGGAGGCCCCAAGGCCTGGGGCTGATGAGGCCTGGCGAGGAGTGCGGCTGGGACTACATCTCCCAGAAGGCCGAGCTCCCTTGAAGGGGCGAAGGCCAGGCCCTGAAGCCCCGTCCCCTCCGGAGCCTCCTCTGAGGCAAACCTCCGCTCCTTCCACTCACCGCCTCTCTCTCTCTCTACTCTCCACGTTCTGAGTCCCCTGCGCATGCGCTCTCTCCGGCCAGTGTCCCGCTTTGACGGTCCCGTAGTGACGTCACCACGCAGCGCACGCCCTCCTTTTTGCCCAAAGACTTCGACTGAGGTAAGAAGCGTGAGGGAAAGTTCTTTCCTTCTCCTTTTCAATATCAGAGAATATCCTTATAATAATTTTCTCTTTCGACAGCTTTCTCTCTTTGACCTGTCTACTCTAGCGCTTTCTAAAGAAATCGTCGCTTTTTCAAATTTTAACTGTCACTCTCTCAGGGTGTCATTTCGATTCCCGGAAGTATCGTTCTAACTCTCACTCTATCCTCTTTAGCTGGTTAATCACTCTCTGGGCATGGAGTAGTGACGTCACGGACAGCGGGCCAGGAGTGGAAGGCGTCATCGGCAAGCGCGCCTTTGTGTCCCTTTCTGAGGCGATGGCGGTGCTTCTTCTCCTCAGGAGGCCGTCTTTGGCCTGGTTTTCCCCGGCCTGGCGTTGCTGGAGCTCCGGGGACGAGGCTTTAGAGGTGGTACGGATCCCTCAGGCCTGGAGGCGCCGGCTGGAGGAGCGACAGGCCTCAGGGAAAGAAGGCCCTGAATCCTTCGGCGGGAAGCAGAGGAAGATGCTGCTGAGGAGCCGGCGGAGGGAGCTGAGCCAGGCTTTGGGGCGGACGGTGGGCCGCTGGGAGAAGCCCCGCTTGGTGTCAGATGGGTGGAAACACCGCCTCTCGCGTGGGGACCACTTCCAGCTGGAGAGGACCAGGAAGGAAGCCCTGCAGGAGGAGGAAGGAGGAGAAGGCCTTTCCTTCCCAGCCTTGGGCCTGGATCCGCAGTTTGTGACCATTTTGGAAGGCGCTTTTGGCATCTCCCGGCCCACGCCGGTGCAGAAACGAGCCATCCCTGTCCTCCTCAAGGGGAGCAACACACTCTGTGGGGCTGAGACCGGTAGCGGCAAGACCTTGGCCTATTTGCTCCCATTGGTCCAGCGGCTCTTGACGTCCAGCCATTTGCCCCACAAGACGGGAGCAACAACCCACCCTCGTTCCTTGGTGGTCCTGCCTTCTAGGGAGCTGGCGGGGCAGGTGAGGAGTGTCGCCGCCCAGTTATGTGCCCCTTTAGGCCTGGAAGTCCGTGGCATTGGCGGCGGACGGGGCATGGGCAGTATACGGCGGAAGATCCATGACGTTTCCGTTGACCTCCTCATAGCCACGCCGGGTGCCCTATGCAAAGCCCTTCGGAGGCACATGGTATCCTTAGAGCAGCTACTCTGCCTCGTTTTGGATGAAGCAGACACCTTATTGGACCCCAGCTTTGTGGACTTAGTCAGAGACCTGCTTCAGCAAACGCCGCTGGCCTCCAATCGCAAAGAAGCCACCGATGTTTGGGACCCCAAGACCCAAGTGGTCGCGGTGGGAGCCACTCTCCCCAAAGGGTTGGGCGAACTCCTCAGCGAAGTGGCTGACTCGAGCAGCTTCCGTACCATCACAGGTTATGGCTTGCATTACCTCCAGCCTCACGTGGAGCAAAAATTCATGCGGCTGAAGGGCAGCGACAAAGTAACGGAGGTTCTGCAGCTCCTCAAGGACCGCGGGCCCATGTCGGGTGCGGTGCTCATTTTCTGCAATGGCGCAAGCACTGTCAACTGGCTTAGTTACATTTTGGATGACCATAAGATCAAACACTTACGGTTACAGGGCCAAATGCAGGCCGATATGAGAGCAGGCATCTTTGACAATTTCCAGAAAGGTCACTCTGATATCTTAGTGTGCACTGACATAGCATCCAGGGGATTGGACACCACCCGCGTGGAGCTAGTTATCAACTATGATTTCCCATACACATTACACGATTATTTGCATCGGGTGGGACGGGTTGGCCGTATAGGCAGCACCTTCCCCGGGACGGCAGTCAGCTTTGTGACCCACCGGTGGGATGTCGACCTGGTCCGGAAAATAGAAACTGCAGCTCGCAAAAGGACCTGCTTGCCTGGGTTGGAACCCATTGTTCAGAAGCCCTTGTCTAAAAAAAAGTAATGCAGACCTATTTAAAGGACCTGTGTTTTTTATGTTCTTATTGACCGAATGAGGCAATGTTCAAGTAAAAAAAAAACACAGCAAATACATAAAACATGAATTGCTCTTGATACAGAGTTTTTAATTTTTTTATATGTAGCCTGTAATTTCCGAGAATGAAAACTACATGCATTCTGTATGATGGGAGAGAAAGCACACTGCGCATGTGTCCCGGTTTATTTAACCCTAACAAAACCCATATAGAGATTTAAGAAAAGAAATAGCAGACCCTTTTGCAAGCCAACTTGATCAGGCATCCCTTAATACTTTTCTTGAGGAAGAAAATATGTGCTAGAATACTAGCTTCGAATGAAAAAGATCCTACACTCAGTAGGATGAAAAGGATCCTACACTAAAAAGCATTTGAAAACTGCAATTTGTGAAAAAAATCAAATAAAACTTACACTTAGTGACAGCAAGGTATTTTGATCCTGACCCTGTTACATTTACTTCAGTTATCCTGCTTTTGTCCCTGCTCTGTTACTGGACCCAATCCCAGGTGCTAGTGCTAACCTTGAAACCTCAATGCCTTTTGACCTGGGTTCCAAAGGACTGTCTTTTTCATTACACTCTTCAATTTATGTATTTGGGATTATCAATGGCAGTGCTTAATAATTCTCAGTTAAGTGAATTTATGTAGGCTGTTCGACATCATTTCATGGTGCTTTATAATTTTGTTCATTCTTCTAAGAATGTTTTAAAACTTGCTATCTTTGGTTGCTGCTATTTCCATGTAGTGAAGCAGAGAGTGTGGTCTGCCAAATTTTATTCTGGCTTAAAGTAGCCTCCCTTTCACTCCATTTGGAAATGTTTAATTCCAGTCTTTGCCGTCATGCGCTTTTGCCTGTGTTGCTTTGTTTCCCATTCTATTTTATCACAAAAAGCACCTGCAACAAAATGGTGCAGAATGGGGTGTTTTTTTGAGAACCCTCCTTTTCTTTCCCCTATCTGAATTGTCAATATATTGAGGCTTCATCAAGCTCTTTACAGAGAGTCCCTTCATGATAGTTTTTATTTTATTCTCTTTTACTGCCTGCATGTCCACTTGATCTCTTCCTCTTATGCCTGGATAAGGCTATTTTGGTTTTACAAGCTACAATGAATACAACCCGCATAGTAGAGGGAATTATTCTCTGCACACAAAACACACATTTTTTGATTGTCAGTACATGCAGAAAGACTACGTAATACAGTCCCAATGGTGGGATGCTACTTTTAAAATATTAGATACATATCCATAGATTCTGCATCCGCAGATTCCACCATCCACCTCTTGGATTATTGCATTTTGTACAAGGAACACAATTTCACTACACCATTGTATATAACAGAAATTTAGCATCCACAAATTTTGTTAACAAATTGGGAATCCTGGAACTAAACCCAAGCAGATACCATAGACGTCCAGGATGTGAGAGTGTGGTTTGGTTGCCCCATATAGCGCCTTCCCACAACCACTCAAACTGGAATTCTTCAGATTAAAAATGCAGAACAAATTATGCAAAACAACAAACATGAATAACTCAGATGCAGTTGTTCAACTCTCTTTTTCTTTTTAGGCAAAATGCAACCCCAAAGTCTATGATGCAGTCAAGAACACCACTCACAGGTAACTGAAAGCAGGTTTGTGGAGATGAAGGTAGATCTTTAGTGGAATCAATGTACAGTGGCAATTTTACGAGACATTATTTTAGCTGTGTTTCCCACTATTGACACTCCCCAGTCCCTGAAAAATAGACTCATCTGGTGCTGGAAATCTTTCCACAGGTCATAAAACCTCACAATTACATCTTGGTCTGTAACAAACAACTTAGATGGCTTCCCTTTTGTGCAATGTTGGAAGCATCTTTATAAGACTGTCCTGACAATTGCGTTAGCTGTGTAAAAGGGCCTCAAAGGTGACAATGATGAATAGGTTGTTTACATGACTAAATAGAATGGCCAGACCAACCTCCCTTTTCTTGGGTGAATTCATTTGCATCCTTTTTAATTTCCATCTCCGTTTTTTTCCACCAGGCTCTGGCTCCCAGTTTTAAACATTGGTTGTTGAGTGACTGGTGGAAAAGTTCTCCATGCGAATCCTCACTAGCTTCTCTGCAGGGGGTGGCTGAAGGAGGAACTTGCAGGTGAAGACTTGCTGGCAGGATTTCCGAAAGTTCTCTGACAGGAAAGCGTAGATGATGGGGTTGACGCATGAATTCCCGTAGGTTAAGCAGTGAGAGATGATGCGGAAGATGAAGGAGGCGTTGTTGAGGGGGAAATGCCCAAACTCAGCCCACATAGTAATGATGTGGTGCGGGAGCCAGGAGATCATGAACACAGCAACCACAAGGAGCACCGTCTGGGCTGTCTAGAAAAGAAAAGGAGGGGGGAAGACTTTCAAAATGATCTCTAGTAAATGTGGTTTGGACGTTGTACAGAATTGATACAATATAGTAAGAGGAAAGGCAATGTCTGAATAATTTTCAGAAATTACAAAAATTTGGGTAGGATTGCTGTGAGTTTTTCGGTCATTATGTCTATGTTCAGCAATATCTCCTGACGTTTTGCCCACATCTATGGTAGGCATCCTCAGAAATTATAGGTCTGTTGGAAACTTGGCAAGTGGGGTTTATATATATGTGGAATGTTCAAGGTGGGAGAAAACTCTTGTCTGTTTGAGGCAAGTGTGAATATTGCAATTGGCCACCCTGATTAGTATTGAATGGCCCTACAGCTTCAAAGCTTGGCTGCTTTCAATCAAGGAATATGAAAGGCAGTACAGACTAATTCAGCCAGAAAAAAAAGCCATAGCAGAGCACTTGAAGAACCAACCTGGACTCAGCTTATTATTTCAGGACACAGAAATTCAGGACCACTCTAACAACCACCATGTCAGACTACACAGAGAAACCACTGAAATCCACAAGCTTGTGGGTGAAACATAAGGAGAGAATGCGTCTGAAACAGCCATACAGCCTGGAAAACTCCCAGCAATCCAGTGATCCTGGTCATGAAAGCCTTCGACAAGGGAATCAGTATTCCTTGTAAAAAATGGTGTGCCTTGACACGCTTTTTGGATTTCCTGACCATCTTTCTAAGGTGCGGTTCCCAGAGGAGATGGATTTTCCCATTGCAATTAGCCATGACTATTAAAGTGGTATCACACGGCATTGACTCTTCAGTGTAGATGCAGCCTTTGCCTCAAGATGTCCAGCAAATTAAAACAAATGCAACAGTGCAGAAACCTAGAACAGGCTTTTTACATACCTTTCTCTTGGATCGCTCTGATTTTCTGGAAATATTCTTCACCTTTTTATGAAGGTGATATAACACCTAAAGAGATAGCAAGAGGGAATGTGATGCGTTAGTGAGGAATAGATCAGATATTACTACAAATTGCCATGGAGACACAAAATATTGATTTGATTTTCATGTTAGAAATGTACCTGTAACTAGAAATGTTTTTACGCTTTATGTGAGCTTGGTAATAATTGGTTACTGTCTTTTGTGCTTTGTATCTTTGGTCTTGATTAACCTGTATATTTTATATTTTATTGTTATGGTCTTTGTCTGGCACAAGAAACATACTAATTGATTGAAATCATTGCACTTGGGCACAGTGCCTTTTTGCTGGCCACCCTTATAAGTCGATGCTCCCATTCAGGCTTATTTAGCAAGAAGAAAGCACGCCCAGGATGGCTACAAACAGACCTGATACATAATGTGCCTATGTCTAATGGAAGAATTAAACAAGATTGCAGACCCATGATCAGTTTGAAGAGTTTGGCAGTGTTTAGCTGTCACTTGCAATTAATCCCTTTCTATAATAACTAAGAGGACATCTGTACTGTAGAATTAATGCAGTTTGACATCCCTTGAACAACTTTAACGCAATGCTATGGGATCCTGGGACTCATAGTTTGGTGAAGCCCCAGCACTCTTTGACAGAGTAGGGAGAGTGCATTCCCTGTAACATTTGTTTTGACTCTTATGGTTCATCTGCACTGTAGAATTAATGCAGTTAAAGCAATTGGCACCAAATAGCAGCTCCAGACAAAATTCATAGAATGGGGAAAAGCATAAATCTATATTCTGCAATGTTGGGCTTCCTGGGGCCACCTATAGCTGCTGCTGTTTATGTAAACCCAGCAATGGGCAGGTTAATTGCTTTAACACAATTAACATCATAACATCCTAAGGTTTGTTTGACATGAATTATAATCAGTTGCTGTGCAGCAGTAGCTGGGAAGGCTATATTGCTCTCATTTCCTGCCTGTTGGCCTTTGGTCTGATTGAGACACAGGGCTCTTGCAATATGAGCTTTTGGGAGAAGTAGAAACAAATGCTAAGATTATCTTTTAGGAAAGATAACTAATTCTTTGCTGTTTTGGGAAAGAGAGGGTATTAGGGGCTATAAAACAAGTGTAGGACCTACATATGGCACCAGATTTGTGCTTCGTCCCCAGCAGATACCAAGGGCCTACTCTAAATACTTTGCAGTCTCCTTTCCTCTTACATGGTTTGCTGCCAGGGCTGACCCTCTGTTCTGCTCTGCCACTGTCTTCTAACTCAAAGCAAGTAGGTTGGATTAAAGCTTCTTCGTTCCATCCCCGAAGGAGCAATTCAGTGACAGTCCCAAAGAACATCCCTATGTCTGCATGTACATCATAGAATTAATGCAGTTGACACCACTATAATGTTATGGAATCGTGAAAGTTGGTTTGATGATCCACCAGCACTCCTTAGCAGATAGGGTTAACTACCTTGTAAACTATAACTCCCAGGATTCCATAACATGGAATAGTAGCAGTTAAAGCAGAGTCAAACTGCATTAATTCTGCAGTGTAGATGCAGCCTATGTCTCAGGTGTTGACAACGACAAATTAGAGCCTGGGACAATCCTGAACCGTCTTTTTAAAAAAAATTAAATTAAATTATTTTAGGACATGCACATATACAACATTTACAATTCCCACCACCACCACAAGGATTATTTTCTTTTACATATTAATCCTGTTTAAGACGATCCTTCTAGATTTACATACTGTATAACTATTTCTTATGGCATGAACTCGTGACTTATTCATAATATAATTCTTGATCCGGTTCCATTTTTCTTCAACTTATTGCATTCTATTTTCATTAGCTTTTGAATCATTTAATTTACATCCATAATTTCGATTTCCATTTGGTCCACCATATACTGATACCATTTGTTCACTGTCCACTTTGATTTATCTTTCCATCCCAGTACCATCACCGCTTGTGTGCATTCAATTATTGCTTGCTTTATTTCCCTGTAATTTCCCATTTCCTCTCTTTGTACTAAAACCGCCATTTCTTTTGTTTTAACCCAATCCATTCCTAATATTTGGTTTGACACATTTTGTATAATCTGCCAGAAGTATTGTACCTGTTTACATTCTCACATCATGTGCATAAATCGCCCTTTCTGTTGACATCCATGTCAGTACTGGCTGCTCCCCTTTTTATAATAATATGCTAATTGACAGGGTGTATGATACCATTTATGTAATATTTTTCTCCTAATTTCTCTTACTTTTGCATTCCTTGTCGTTTCTATTGTCTCTACCACTTTTCTCATATCTTGTTCTGTAATTTGTAATTCTGTTTCCCACAAACTTTTCAAGTCCCGTATTGACAATCCTGAACTGTCAACCTGAGTATAACTGACTGCTGGTATGATAATAGGGTTAAAATACTGAGCAGCAAAAATGAACACTACTTTGATTGTGTTGCAACTAGGAACTCGGCAACTGAAGTTAGAAAGTTATTCTGAAAGAGTAAGTAATTTCCATTACTCCTTGTGTTTCAGCTGTGACACATTATTCTTTATGTTGATTTTTAAAAGTATCTCACTGCATCACTAGTTAACTTTGCCATTACAAGAAAACTGTAGGATGGAGAGGAAAACTTGATTTTTAAATCTCAAATGCCTCTCTTGTTTGAAACTGGTAATAAACAAGGAGCTTATTTAATAAACAAAGACCCACTAAGAAAATCCAGCAAAAGACAAGAAGAATCATCCCTCCTCTGCAGGAGTCTACTGTATACCATGCAGCTGTCGACAAAAAATCTACATAGGGACCACCAAACGCAGCAGCATTGCCCAAACACGAATCAAGGAACATGAAAGGTACTGAAGACTAATTCAACCAGAGAATTCAGCCATAGCAGAGCATTTGATGAACCAACCTGGACACAGCATATTATCTACATCTGGGCGCCCCCTGGGCAACATCCTTGCAGACGGCCAATTCTCTCACACCAGAAGCGACTTGCAGTTTCTCAAGTCGCTCCTGACACGGAAGAAAAAAAAAAGCATATTATCTGAGAATGCAGAAATGCTGGACCACTCTCACAACTGCCATGTTAGACTACACAGAGAAGCCATTGAAATCCACAAGCACATGGACAATTTCCACAGAAAGGAGGAAACAATGAAAATGAACAAAATCTGGCTAACAGCATTGGAAAACTCTAAAATCAGGACAGTACATAAAAAACAATACTCAGGAAACAGGAGATCAAGACATGAAATAATCAGGGCCAGCGAACACTTCCCAACAAAGGATTCCCTCAGGCAGGAAGCAGCCAGGCTTTGCAGCTGCAAGGCCATTCAATGTTAATCAAGCTGACCATTTGCAAAGTTCACACTTGCCTCAAGCAGACAGATTCTTTCTCCCACCCTGGAGATCTATTCCACAGATATATAAACCCACTTGCCTTGTTTCCAACAGACCTCACAACCTCAGAGGATGCCTGCCATAGATGTGGGTGAAATGTCAGGAGAGAATGCTTCAGGAGCATGGCCATACAGCTCAAAAAACTCACAGCAACCCAACAAAGAGCTTTATTTTCAAGGAGAGGTGATCAGTCCTGGTTTGGGTCAGGCAACTGGACTCAGTTTACACCTTGGAGAAATTTTGGATTTGGACTGTAGTGCTGATAATCCCGCAGCTACCATAGCTACTGGCTATAATGGGTTTGTGTGAGTTATAGTCCAAGAAAAGGAGGAGATAAGGAAAGGAGGGAGGGAGGGAGGAAGGAGTCTTCCAAATTCTGCCCCAATTTAATTTACACTCCCTTCCAACTAAATCATCCTATAGTATGATATGTCAAGAAGCAGGCTGGTTTTCTTCTACCTCACTGCTTTCAGAAAGCACGCTAAAGAGAGGCATAAATGCCCCATTTAATAGATTTATTTTCTTTTCATTAATTGGCTTAAGTACTGTAGCTCTTCCAGCTCTAATGGTTAAGTACATCCATTGCTTGGTTACAAGGGTGCTCTAACTGTGTTTTCAAAAGGTTAATCTAAATTTTGTTGATATAACAGATACATTCTTCTCCTAATGGCTTTTGTTAAAAAAAAGAGAGAAAGCGAAAGAGAAAATCAACAGATGACTCAACCGACAATATTTTCATCCAAATTGAAAACAATCCCTAATATCTATGGGAAAGTGAAACCATTCCAAATTTTGGTTAGTTTTAAAGAAATTATCCATGGTGCCGAACTGTTTTAGAAATAGAATTCAGCACTATGGCAAGATCCTTTAAAACTTTTGTTAAAACATGAACATGGGAGCCAGTTGATGCTACTGGATGGGAAGATAAAATGGGAAAGAGGCAATCCATAAACAAGTTAAATATCCCTTATCTAAAATGCTTGGGACAAATGTCTACAGTATTTCAGATTGTAAAGGAATCTGGAACATTTGCACATACAGATCTTGGAGATGGGACTGAAATCTAATCATGAAACTCATGTATGTTTCAAATATGTCTTATACATATCGCCTGAAAGTACTGTAATTTCATCTATATATCTATATCTGTATATCTATATATCCATATATCCATAATAAAAGTGAAAACCCATATGTGTGTATGTGGCACGGGTGTCCGCTCACACAGATAGCCTCCACAAACAGGCTATAGTTCCCAGTGCTGAGCAGCCACCAAGTCACTCCCGTCCACTGACATTGCGGTTACAGTGAGCACCATGGACATTTGGGAGTAGTAGGTACTGGGATTTATAGTTCACCTGCAATCGAACCCCACCGATAATGGACCAGGATCAAACTTGGCACCCAGAGCCCCCATAACCATTCAAACATATTGGACTACTTTGGGCAAAAGGGAGTTATAGTTCACCTGCATCCGGAGAAACAGTGACCCCCACCGACAATGAACCAGGACCAAACTTTGCACAGAGAAGCCTCATGACCAACTGAACATACTGCAGGGCTTTGTGGGAATGGGCCTTGATTTTGGGACTTGTAGTTCACCTGTATCCAAAGACCACTGAACCCAGCCAACGACGGATCTGGACTAAACCTGGCACACAGACTGAACATTGTCTGCTGTGGATACTGACAGATGTTTTGGGACAATTACCCTGGGAATCTGGGAGTTGTAGTAGTTCACCCCCATCCAGAGAGCCCTGGAGCCAGGCAATGACCAGAGAGGTGATTTTGTTTCAACAAAGAACACGGGGGAGGGATGGTGGGTGAAGCCAAATCTCTACAGTATGATGGCAAATGAATTGAAAGAATACTGAGTACAACTGAGTCGCATGGTTTAGATTGAACAGTGTGATAAAGATTTCATTTCCACAAAAAGTATGACTGAGCTCTACCCTGCCAAACACTTCCCAGCTTCAATGTGATGAAGTCCCCAGTTATATGAGTATTGGGATCAAGGAGAGGGTCATAACCCAACCAGCTTTGGAACCTGATATGCTTCCTTTCACTATTCCTTCCATGACCCTAACATAACAACTCAGAAGGTAATACTTTGGTCTTCAGCCCAGGACCAAAATATTTTGTCACATGGAGCTGATAAAATGCAATTACACTGCAGGATACAAGCACTTTCAGATGGAGCTCATTGCAGTAATGGTGTCTCTCCTTGTGCTAAGATCAAGACCTTTTCATTGATGGGAAAAACCTGTCAATTAATATTGCGGTTATTCCGCCACTCTTCCTTGTGTGAGGAAGGATGCTGCTGTGCTGATGTTGTGAGGCAGAGCATCTTGCCGGAAGAGAGGATGCAGAGGAGGAAAAAATGGGGAAAAACACATGGTACGGCAAACATGAGTAGGACATGAGCTTCTGCAGATGAATGATCACAGGAATTCACATAAAGTGACAATATATCACAATTTTCTGTGAGGTGTGAAAATGATCCTTCTCAAAACGTGATTGAGAACAGATGTGATAAAAGTCCTGTGTCTTGGGCTGTGGCTTTTTCTGTACCTTCTCCACTCTTTCCTCTGTAAGCTCACTTCAGCAGCAGTCTGGGGTATGTTCATAAACCTCTTCCAAAGCAGAACTTGACTCATAAAAGCATTTTAAAAACTGGAAAGATCTTCCCTGTCCATAATTGCAGCTCCAGATCACCCAGACATGTCTGCAATTCTAGATCTCCCTGGGAACTGGCTCTGTGATCAAACCTTCACCAGAAAAATTACTAAAAGGCCGTTTCTTGGAAAAAGCTGACATTACTGCTGGGTACACTATGTGAGGACAACACTCCCTTGCTTCACCAGGTTAAATGTAAGCAATTTCACTGCTTCAGCTAGCAACTAAACATTTATTTTGCCAAATACTGCTGCTAGAGAATTGTTATTGGACTGCAGTTCCCATCAGTCCTAGCCAGCATAGCCATAAGTGAGGAATGATGGGAGTTAAAATTCCCATAGCCTTCATGGGGCCCACCTCTAACTATACCAGCTCTTTCCTGAATGTTGCTTGGGAACATTGATCCATTTAAAAGTTGGGGCCAAAATGGTGAATTCATTCATCTCAGCAGAAAAGTAAAAATTAAAAATGCTCTGTTAATCACCAAAACAGTGGCATCGTTCTTCTGTTAGAGCAAATTCAGGTGGTGAATGCTAACAGAAATGGAGCCAAAATAAAGCAATTGAGACAAAAGTGAAGGTATTCTTTCACTTTGTGTCTCAATTGCTTTATTTTGGTGTTTTGAAGTCTAAAACACCCAGAAGGCCGAAGTTTGCCCATGCGTGATCTACACTGTGGAATTTTGACACCACTATAATTGTTATAGCTCAATGTTATTGAATCATGGGAACTGTAGTTTTACCTGTCTTCTCTGTCAAAGAGTGTGAGTATCACACCAAACCACAACTCTCAGGATTCCATAGCACTGAGCAATGGCAGTTAAAGTGGTATCAAATGTATCAATTCTACAGTGTAGATGCATCCTTAGTGTCTGGGGAGAACCTGAACTGACAGGAGCACACAATCAAAGCACTCCCAACAAATGATCATCCAGCTTCTGTTTAAAAACCTCCAGAGAAGAGGACTCCACTAGTCAGTAGCTTTATTCTACTGCCAAAAATCTCTTACTGTCAGAAAGCTCTTCCTAATGTTTAGATGGAATCTCTTTTCCTACAAATTGAATCTATTGCTGTATTGCCTCCTAGTTATTAGAACAACAGAAATCAATCTTGTCCCCTCTTCAATATATCCTTTCAAGTATTTAACATGGCTATCGTGTGTCCTCTCCACCTTCTTTTCTCCAAGCTAAACATGTCCTGCTCCATGCAGGGCTTAGCTTCCAGACCTTTAACCATTTTGGTTGACTTTCTCTGGACACCTTTTGTCTTGTCCATATCCTTCCTGAATTGTGGTGTCCAGAACTGGACACAATCTTCTTCCAGGTGATGTCTAACTAAAGCATAATAGAGTGGAACTGTGACTTCCCTTGATGTAGACACTATACACCTATTGATGCAACCTAGAATCTTCTGGTTGGAAAGGACCCCAAGAGCCATGCAGTCCATCTCCCTGCCATCCAGGAATACTTGTGTGCTCCTCAGAGGTGCCCATCCAACCACTGTTTAAGACTTCCAAGATGGAAAGTCCACCACTCTCTGACATTTCATCTGGCTTCACGTTGTTGTAGCCTGGAAAACCAAAAGGCTGGCATCATCTTGGCTTACTCCATAACTCAAGGCCATTTCTATGATAGACAATAAGGTGCTTTGCCCATTCTCAGCAGAACGGCCTTTTTCATAACCAACTCTCCTAATTCAAAGCTGAAACTTATCCAAGCACTCTGATGGGATTCTGAGATCTAGTTGTCCTGACTTCAATGATGAAACAGGGATAGATAACTAGCCCTGATTTGGGACCTCGTTTTTTGACCCAACTATTGGTGGAGTCTACTATTGGTAGAGTCTCACTTATCCAACACTCGCTTATCCAATGTTCTGGATTATCCAACGCATTTTTGTAGTCAATGTTTTCAATGCATTGTGATATTTTGGTGCTAAATTCGTAAATACAGTAATGACTACATAGCATTACTGTGTAATGAACTACTTTTTCTGTCAAATTTGTTGTATAACATGATGTTTTGGTGCTTAATTTGTAAAATCATAACCTAATTTGATGTTTAATAGGCTTTTCCTTAATCTCTCCTTATTATCCAACATATTCATTTATCCAATGTTATGCCGGCCCATTTATGTTGGATAAGTGAGACTCTACTGTACATGGCCAAAAGAGCCAAACGATGGAAGTTGCTAGAGGTCCCTGTTCCAATTTGAGAAACTGAGCAATTTTGAGGTGTTCAATATTGCAGGAAAAATTGCAACCTAATGGTAAATGGCACTTTTAGAAGCTTCACCTTAGGAGGGGACAGAAAAGGGTCAATCCAGGGAAACTGTAGGAGGTGAGGCCCACAAATAGCACCAAGGTTGCACTTTGCCCATCCCCAAACTAAGCCACAAAGGATTGGGGTACAACAATCTCAGATGGGTCTGCATCATCTCTTCCTCATCATCATCAATATCACTCCACCATCACCACCACCATCCCCATCACCACCCACCTTGGCATAGCAGCAAGAGATGAGTACCAGAGGCAGCAGGTAACCCATCACCAAGAGAGTCACCTTGTAGACCCGCTTTGCGCCTGGGTTCTCAGCCCAGTGTTCCCAGCAGAAGGAACTGTTGGGTGCCCGGGGCTGCTCACTCACGAGGACCTGGTGCTGAGCCACTGGGATGGCGATGAGGAGGGACAGGAGCCAGATTACTCCCACACCAAGAGTGGCATTGCGTTTGCTGCGGATCCAGAGCGAGCGCTTGGCGTGCACCACGGCAATGTACCGGTCCACCGACATGGCCACCAGGGTGAAGATGCTGACAAGCATGGTGGCCGTGAACAAGTAGTGGACCCACTTGCAGAAGAAGGCGCCAAAGACCCACTCAGGCAGGGAATAGATGGTGGCCTGGAAGGGGACGCAGAAGAGGAGGAAGGAGAAGTCGGCAATGCTCAGGTTGAGGATGAAGATGTTGGTGGCACTGCGCGACGGACGTCTCCCTGGACGAAGGCGGCCCAGAACTACCAGTACTAGGGTATTTCCCACCAAGCCCAGAAGGAAGATCAGTCCAAACAGCACGGGAACAATCACTGTTTCAGGTCCACCTCCGGACATGCTGGGCCAGCAAGAAGAAGTGTTGGCCTGCTGGAACTCAAAGTCATTGAGGCTGCAGGTGGTGCCATTGGTTCCTGACGCCGCCATGGAACAGGATCACTTCATGGGATGCTCTCTCAGCTAAGGAGGACTGTCCAGACCCTCTTGGGTTTTGCAAGAAAGCCAAGGGTTCCAGTGGAGATAGCAGCTCAGAATCCTTGCCCTTGGTCCACAGACTTCTTCTCCAGTATGAAGACCTGTTGGCTTCCTGAACACTCTCTTTGCAGAGTCTGTCCCTGGGATTAGGGACAGTGAAGATATTCTCTCCCCAAAGATAACTGCATAAGATTTTTGTGGTCTTCTAGTTTTGAGATCAACAGCAACGCAAAAGAAGGGGCTGATTAAACCTGGATTTGAGAGAAGCTATCAGCACTTTCAGCTTATTTCAGCGGAGCTGTCTGTTGATGTGCTTGTCTGAGTGTGGCTGAGAATAGCCCCTCCTCCTCCTCTCTCTCTTTCTCTCTCAGGAGCTGGAAGGAGGGAAGAGGACTCACAGATGAGTGGAAGAGACACACCAGAAAGAGAGGTGTATATATGTGCCCTCTCTTCACACAGTAGACAGTTTCCTTCTCATTTTCCTGGGTTGCAGAACCAATTAAAAACCTAAGTTGGCTCAACTCCACTTTCTGTGCCATAGTGTTATTGAGCCTCAGTAACCTCCCCCTGGAAGATGTATAGTTCACCAAGAGCTCAGAAATAAATATATGATTCTTTCCTTTTTAAAAAGACTTTTTCCAGGCTTGCACAAATTCAAAGCATCAGAAGATCGAGACCGAACCACCAGCAGCTGTAAACCTCTAACTCTATCACATCTAACCCTTCAACTGCATCATCTTTATGATTTTGTGTAACTTGTATCTTTCAACTGTGTATTTTTTTCGTGTCAGGAGCGACTTGAAAAACTGCAAGCCGCTTCTGGTGTGAGAGAATTGGCCATCTGCAAGGACGTTGTCCAAGGGACGCCCGGATGTTTTGATGTTTTTACCATCCTTGTGGGAGGCTTCTCTCATGTCCCCGCAACTGTGTATTGTATCTATTTCTTATATATGAAACTAGCTGTGCCCGGCCACGCATTGCTATGGTGAAGTATGGTGGTATGGGAAATAAAGTATTGAGGAATTGGTGGTTGTTAAGGTAAAGGGTAAAGGTTTTCCCCTTACACTAAGTCCAGTCGTGTCTGACTCTGAGGGTTGGTGCTCATCTCCATTTCTAAGCCGAAGAGCCGGCGTTGTCCGTAGACTCCTCCAAGGTCATGCGACCGGCATAACTGCATGGAGCGCCGTTACCTTCCCGCCAGAGCGGTACCTATTCATCTACTCTCATTTGCATGTTTTCGAACTTCTGGGTTGGCAGAAGCTGGGGCTAACAGTGGGGGCTCTCTCCGCTCCCCAATTCAAACCTGTGGCCTTTCAGTCCAGAAGTTCAGCAGCTCAGCACTTTAACATGCTGCGCCATCAGGGGATATTATTTCCTAAAGGTTGTGAACATACAATATTTCTGATTTTTTTGTCTGTTAGAGGCAAGTATGAATGCTGCAATTAGGGAAAATGATTAGCATGTAATGGCCTTGTAGCTTTAAAGCCTGGCTGTTTCCTCCCTGAGTGAATTTTTTGTTGGGATGTGTTAGCTGGCCCTGATTGTTTCCTGTGTGGAATTCCCCTGTTTTCAGAGTGTTGTTCTTTATTTAGTGTTCTGGTTTTATTGTTCTGTTTTATTATACCACAGTAATTTTTATATATTCTGATTTTAGTGTTTTTAAATACTTGAAGCCAGATTGTATTCATTTTCATGGTTCATAGCAAAATAATAATAATAATAATAATAATAATAATAATAATAATAATAATAATATGATAGTAATAATAATGACTTTGGTAATATACACTGCTTCACTCCCTTCCCAGCTTCCTTTCTGGAAGAATCTTAGCAGGCCCTGATTGTTTCCTTTGTGGAATTTCCAATTTCCCTGCTTTCAGAGTGTTGCTGTTTATTTACTGTCCTGGTTTAAGAGATTATATTGTTCTGTATTATTCTATCACAGTAATTATTTCATATTACAGTAAAATCTCAGTTACCCAACATTCGCTTATCCAATGTTCTGGATTATCCAATGCAGTCTGCCTTTTAGTAGTCAATGTTGGAATATCTCTCCCAGGATTTTATTTTGATGTTATACAGAATAGTTTGTCGGCAACAATTTCTGCATCTGAAGCAAATCTTGATTGGAGGATTATATAACAATAGCCTGGGTTCCTTTTGATGTTGTTTACTGTTCAATAGAGGTTTCAGATTTCTGAAAAGCATCAATTTTTTTGTCTAGATTTGATTAGGTCCTTTGTGGAGCTGCCCTTCATCAGGCCTCTGCAAAAGCACTCGAAAATCACACTGAGGTGGGTCTTTGCAGCGCAGCAGTGGAAAAAATACTCAACATGCCTATTACAGAGATGTGACCATTGTTAAGTGGATAGTTAGCTGAATCATTTACTCTGGCATGCATTTTCTGAGGAATTTACAGACACATTTATTTCTGGGTATCCACGAAGACCCCTGATTCTGGGGAAGCTGTTTGGAAATGCTGCTGGGCGATTTAATCCTGTTTACTTCTGAATAAGCACACTATCCTGCTACCTTGTAGCATGAATCATAAGAGTCATCTTTTATCAGGGCCGAATATTTTTATTTATTTTAAACTGAACATCTTTAGTTGCATATTCCTGCATGGTAGCATAGGGCTAGAATAGATGACCTTACCAGATCTATAGGAAGAAATTGTTTTGGAGAATGATGGAATCTCCTCTGGTGATCTTCAAACAAAGGTTGGATGAGCGTCTTTCAGGAGTTCTTTAGTTGTATGTTCCTGGAGAAAGGGGGTTGGACTAGATGACTTTTCGGAATCCTGTCGCCATAAGTAGATTATGGCTTGCCTCAGAGGATACTGGGTTCCCTTTCTTTGGAGAACTTCAAACAAAAGTTGGACAGATGGCCAAATGGGGTTGGACTAGATGATCCTTGGTGGTCCCCTTCCAATTTTACTTGAGAATCAAAATATAATGTGACTAGCTGTGCCCGGCCACGCATTGCTGTGGCGAAGTATGGTGGTATGGGAAATAAAGTATTGAGGTATTGCTGGTAGTTAAGGTACAGGGTAAAGATTTTCCCCTGACATTAAGTCCAGTCGTGTCTGACTCTGGGGGTTGGGGCTCATCTCCATTTCTAAGCAGAAGAGCCGGCGTTGTCCATAGACACCTCCAAGGTCATGTGGCCGGCATGACTGCATGGAGCGCCGTTACCTTTTTGCCGGAGCAGTACCTATTCATCTACTCTCATTTGCATGTTTTCGAACTTCTGGGTTGGCAGAAGCTGGGGCTTTAGATAATCTGTGGAAGTGGCCGAAGTGAAGACTAACTCTGCCTGTCCCCTGGGCTGAGTCGGTTGCTAGGAGACCAAGTGAGCAGAGCTTAGACTTCTAACTAGCAGCAATTGGATAAAAACAATTATTCCTCTCCCTCTAATTAGGACTTTATTTTTCTTTTCTTTTTGTTGTATCAACCTAGAGCCGTGGATGATGGGTTGTGTTGTCAAATTTCGAGGTTGGGGGGCCTGTAGTTTTGTTGTTTTGTCCGCTGCCCTGATGCCATCACTCTTTTATATATATAGATACTGCAGCTAAAAAAGCCAATAGGATTTTGATTTGTGTCAGAAGCAGTATAGTGTCTAGATCGAGGGAAGGCATGGTGCCTCTCTATTCTGCTTTGGTCAGACCTCACCTGAAAATACTGTGTCGTATTCTGGGCACCACAGTTTAAGAGAGATATTGACAATTTGGAAGGTGTCCAGAGAGGGGCAAATAAAAGATAAAAGATTTGGAAACCATGAATCCCTGTGAGGAGCATCTTAAAGAACTGGGTCTGTTTAGCCTACAGAAGAGGTTAAAAGGAGCCATGAAAGGAGGCATGTTTAAATACAGTAGAATCTCACTTATCCAAGCTAAACAGGCTGGCAGAAGCTTGGATAAGCGAATACCTTGGATAATAAGGAGGGATTAAGGAAAAGCCTATTAAATATCAAATTAGGTTATGATTTTACAAATTAAGCACCAAAACATCATGTTTTACAACAAATTTGACAGAAAAAGCAGTTCAATACGCAGTAATGTTATGTTGTAATTACTGCATTTACGAATTTAGAACCAAAATATTATGATACATTGAAAACATTGACTACAAAAATGGCTTGGATAATCCAGAAACTTGGATAAGCGAGGCTTGGATAAGTGAGACTCTACTGTACGTGAAAAGGATGTCGTAAGAAGGAGAGTGCAAGCTTGTTTCTGCTGCCCTGGAAACTAGGGCTCAGAGCAATGGTTTGAAATTACAGGAAAGGAGATTCCACCTGAGCATTAGGAAGAACTTCTTGACTTTAAGAACAGCTGTTCAACAGTGGAACTCTCTGCCCCAGAGTGTGGTGGAAACTCCTTCTTTGGAGGCTTTTAAACAGAGGCTGGATGGCCATCTGTCAGGGGTGCTTTGATTGTGCTCTTCCTGCATGGCCCATGTGGTCTCTTCCGGTTCTATGTTAGTTACGGTCTTTATAAGGTAGTACAGCTTGTCAGCTAAATCAGTTTTATCAGTTTATTAAACTGTCTGCACTTTGCGCATCTTTTACCACTGAGTCAACTGGGTCTTTGGATTGATTATAAGGTTTAGATATTATACACAGCTTCTACCTGTTTTCTCCCCAGCTAGAGAAAACTGGTGGCTTCTTTTCTCCCCAGGAGGGACTGTACGTGTCTTTGTATTTATGAGAAACATCGGGGGAATATCACAACTTCTCCGCAACCAACTCAGTGTGAAGCTGAATATAATATCTTGAATTCTGTTGGTGATGCATACATGTGTAATATCAGAGGGTGGTTGTCTTTGTCCTTCTGTGCTGCAGATGGAGATATCTAGCATCTCTATTTGAAACAACATCCCAGCCTTTACATTGTGGACACCCAGTTTCATAAGTTCAAGAAAATCCAAAACAAGATGGGTTCAACCTACAAATGCATCTAACTTCAGGTTGCAGTTTCCTCCTCAGCATCTGGGCAGCTGGTGGCAAATGCAGCTGTTGAGGAGCTTCAGGAAGCTAGGTGCCCACCTCATCTAGAATTGGTGGACATTTAGGAATAAACCTCACCATCCTTTATAGTGCCGATTCCCAAATTTTGGTCTTCATTATATGGGCTGTGTCTATGTTTAAGTTACACAGGAGATACATATCTTCCAACAATCATTTTACAGAAGAAAACCAGGATACATGTGGCCAAGCAACTTGTGGTACAAAGTGATGGGCTCTCAAATCTGAGAAATTCAGGTCTGAGAAATGATGTTTTTCTCTGTAAGAAAACTGGCTCTTAAAGTGCAGGGCTTCAAGGCCTGGCCGAGGAGTCAGAAGTAGCCATAGCAGATAAGGAATAAATGAAGAGATGAGTGATAAGGAGGGTTCCCAGGAGAAATCAGGCTTTCGGAGAATAGCACAGTGTAATAATATATTTGGAATATGTTCAATGACTACAGAAAAAGACTTAGACTACGATTTTTGGATGGGATGATTTTAGTATTGAATGTAATATTTTTAAATGTTTAATATGTATACATTTTAATTCAATTTATTTTAAGCTTGATGTTTTATATGTATTTAAGGCATACATAAATGGAATAATTGCCATATGTAAGCTGCCTTGAGTCACCTTCAGGGTGGGGTATAAATAGGATAAATAAATAAATAAACTACCTGTAGCTATGGAGATCAACAAAAGTTTCTGTTTACAAATCAGAGTCGAAAATAGAGTACGCTGGGCCAAGAGATTACATGGGAAAGTTGGTGAGAAAATTCATGGGAGACATAATGCTTTCATAAAGGTAAAGGTATAGGTTTCCCCTGACGTTAAGCCCAGTCGTTACCGACTCTGAGGGTTGGTGCTCATCTCCATTTCTAAGCCGAAGAGCCGGCATTGTCCGTAGACACCTCCAAAGTCATGTGGCTGGCATGACTGCGTGGAACGCTGTTACCTTCCCGCCGGAGCGGTACCTATTGATCTACTCACATTGGCATGTTTTCGAACTGCTAGGTTGGCAGAAGCTGGAGCTAACAGTGGGCGCTCACTCCGCTCCCCAAGTTTGAACCTGGGACCTTTCGGTCTGCAAGTTCAGCAGCTCAGCCCTTTAACACACTGAGCCACCAGAGGCTTTCATGGGTCACTATTAAACAACAAGTTGTTTACTTTAAGGGCAGTTCAGGCAACGTGGCATTAGAGTGAGAAGCTAAGCCTGAGTTCTCTTGCAGTGGCCCTTGCTAGATCAGGCCAAAGAGCCATCACATTTAGCTTAAGAAATCATAACCAAAATCCATTTGCAGACACACATTTAGAAGAATCTAGATGCACATATGTAAACATACTGGGGCTGGGGTGGAGAGAGAGAAAGAGAGAGAAAAATCATACATATATTCAACACCAACTTCTTGGCAACTTATAGGTGGATTTTATAACAGCAGTAAAGCAGTTCATTTCTGGGAATCTGATTAAATTGAGCTGAGGTTCATTACTGCTGTACTTTACTGCCACTAGAACATCCAAGTACTGTGACAACTCATTTTCCTTTGAAATCCACTCAGGCAGAGTTATTTGTGTAGCTGAATTTTGCAATGCGCTTTCTCCCCGAAAAAGCATATTTTAGTTAACAAAGCCTGAGTGAAAGAAGATCCCTTTTACAAAGTCTTTTCCTGTCTGCCCAGTCCTCCCTTTTCTTTCTTGTCCTCTGTCTAGTTAGAAGTTTTGTTTTTGTTTATGTAGTACCACTTTGGGAGGGTGACAAAATATATCCTCTCAGTCCTCTAGTGCAACTCTATAGCATTCTTGGACCCCAAATCCTTTATTTAAATATTATAGTATTATCCACAGCTTTGCATGGATATCTATGCAAAGTCCAGGAACATCTCCCCCATGGATATTGAGGTTGCGCTGCTCATAATTATAGCATTACTATTTCATTTTAATGTTCATAATTGCCTATTATGGACTCATCCGGTTGTACTTTAGTGAGGCCCTAGGGTTCTTTGGCTGAGATGTTTTTAACCACTGCAACTACAAATCTCAGGAATCCAAAAGACAGGACCAGAGCGATTAAAGTGGAATGTCAGTGCTGTGATTGTGTATTTTGAAAGGACTTCTTGAGGTTACCTTCAAATACAGGGCCAGTGAAGTGTGAAGTGTGTGAAGTAGGACACATTGCCACCCAAGTTTGAACAAATTTAATATTGTTTGAATACGCTTGCTTTATGAGCTACACAGTATTGGAGAGCAAACTGAACATGGCACATGGTCCCAGTCTTCCCTGCTGTGGGTAAATGAATACACAGCCTTTCATTTAAAGTATAGAAATTATTCCTGAATTTGAATGCAAACATATGTGCACTAGGAGACTATTGTTGATGTGGTTCCTTCCTTCCTTTCAGTCACCCCCAGTCCCATTTTACTCTGGCACTCTTTGGCAGAGAAGATGAAAGACCTGATAAAATTACAACTCTCAGCTTAACAGTTAAAGTGGTATCAAACAGCATTAATTCTACAATGTAGATTACCTTAGGTCTCTGATCTAGCATCTTGCGGAATAAGAGGAAGAAAGGGAAGCAGCAATAGCAGCAGTTGCAGCATTAATGTTCATCATTATGGTCATGCTGTTTGGATAACTAGCACCACAGTGAAAGAGAACTTGTGCCTGGTGAGCATATGTTAAAGCAGATTGGCCAAAACAGAGAAACCAACTCACCAGGTTGAAGACAATGTCACTTATACACCGTCTTCTTGGTACCTCCATCAGATGTTCCATTAAAAATAACAGGTTGCACTATTATTTGCAGTTTGATGTATCCATGCAAAGTCTATAGATATGGGAGTCATACTGGATATTTTACAGGAGTCATGGAAGCAGGTCACTTTGAGCTTTGGTGCCCAATCCCCTTGGAAGTCCAACTGGTACTGAAACTGACTTTATTTCAGCACCATGTTTCGGAGGCATTGCAACCATAGCTTGGTTTTGATTGAGTGTTTCATCTCTGTTTTAAAACATTTTTGCCCAGATGTTCAGACATGGGCCTTATACCTAGAGATTTTGGGACTGGTCCTTTGAAGATGTGGCACTGGAGAAGGGTTCCAGTTGAGGGAGAAAGATCTCTTGAGGTCCTAGGCTTTGTTTCTGTACAAACCACAAGGCTCTTCTTCTTCTTCTTCTTCTTCTCCTCCTCCTCCTCCATCTCCATCTCCTCCTTCTCCTTCTTCTCCTTCTCCTTCTCCTTCTCCTTCTCCTCCTTCTCCTTCTCCTTCTCCATCTCCTCCTTCTCCTTCTCCTTCTCCATCTCCTCCTCCTCCTTCTCCATCTCCATCTCCTTCTCCTTCTTCTCCTTCTCCTTCTCCATCTCCATCTCCTCCTTCTCCTTCTCCTTCTCCATCTCCTCCTTCTCCTTCTCCATCTCCTCCTTCTCCTTCTCCATCTCCATCTCCTCCTTCTCCTTCTCCTTCTCCATCTCCATCTCCTTCTCCATCTCCATCTCCATCTCCTCCTTCTCCTTCTCCTTCTCCATCTCCTCCTTCTCCTTCTCCTTCTCCATCTCCTCCTCCTCCTTCTCCATCTCCATCTCCATCTCCTCCTTCTCCTTCTCCTTCTCCTTCTTCTTCTATCCTGTCCTTCTCACCCCGAAGGGGACTCAAAGCGGCTTACAAATAATATTTACATACAGTGTATTATATCACTAGCACAGTACACCACACCACTATACTGTAGTATTACCAGTAATATTATATGTAATAAATAATATATAATTAATATTATTATATTGTATTAATTTTTCTTTTCTTCATCTTGAACTATTATTTACCGCACACTCCCAGCTGACCTAACATCTCAACCATATCTCCTAGTCTCCTGCTACGAGTTGCCTTCACAAGATTTTTTTTCTCACATATAAAAATTGAATGTCACCTACCAAGTGGTGCAAAATATGGTCAGGAATGTTTCTTGAATTGTTGCAAATGGCAAAGACTTCTGAATGGCTGAAAATGACTGGTGCTCTGGAGATGCTGAGGGCTGCTGCTGCACTTGCCTCGGAGATGTGAAATAAATTTATTATCACCCTCAGCTGATTCATCTCTCTTACCATTTCCTAGCACAATTCGAGACAGTTCTGTTCCTCGGACCAAAATTACAACTTCTCATGTATTTCACTGCGGCAACAGCACATTGATCGTATTCTTGTACCTGACATCTGAATGTGTGAAAAAGGCAAGAAAATCAGGGCCTAAAAAGTCACAGCAAAAGTCACAGAATTACTGTATATACTCGAGTATAAGCCTAGGTTTTCAGCCCTTTTTTAGGACTGAAAAAAAAAAAACCCTCAGCTTATACTCGGGTGAGGGTCCTGGTGAGCTTATATTCAGGTCGGCTTATACTCAAGTATATATGGTATATTTATTATTTTTCTCTATTATTATTGGTATTGTTACATTTATTATTTTACTCTATTAATTATTATTATTACATGTATTATTTTGCTCTATTATTGTTGTTACTTTTACATTTATTTTACTCTATTTTTATTATTATTAATACATTTATTATTTTACTCTATTTATTATTGCATTTATTATTTTACTGCATTTATTATTATTATTATTATTACATTTATTATTTAACTCTATTATTATTAAAAGGATTCATAAGCACATTTATATTGAAGAAGATGAAAATAATGATTAATCAGAATTGAACAGTCATATCTTAAATTACAGTTTGATGTAAAGATTCAAAAACATTTAAACTACTGATGCCTCAATTAATATAATTTTATTGGTATCGCGGCTTATACTGGAGTCCCAGATTTTTGTGGTAAAATTAGGTGCTTTGGCTTATATTCGGGTTGGCTTATATTCAAGTATATTCCAAGGTGTTCCCTCCTTGGGTTTTAATAATGCTGTACTTAATTGGTTTTATCTTGTTTTTAATTATGTTGGTGCTAATCCATGAAATATCCTGACATTGATACTTGCAGCATTTTAATGTTTTAAAGATTTATATAGGGTTTTAATGGCATGTTTTATATTGTATTTGATGGTCTGGCTTTTGTGTATTTGTTTGTTTGTCTTGCATGCGAAAGACCTATGGTCTAAGCATTAAATAAATTTGGATTTGGATTTGGATATTCAAGTATATATGTTATGTTAATCATTCAAGGATTTCCAGATAAAAAAAGGCCTGAATCCTATTGTTCGATCCAAACTAGAGCAGACTTGGTGAATCAATTGTTGATTCAATGCTTATGAAAATTTATTTGAGCCAATGGGTCTATACCAGGCATTGGCTAACTTTGGCCCTCCAGGTGTTTTGGACTACAACTCCCACAATCCCTAACAGCCTCAGGCCCTTTCTTTTTTCCCCTCAGCCACGTAAGTGCTTAATACTGTATGCTACTATATTTTACTTTAACCACCACCTTTGAAATCCAAGGGTTGGAGAGGCAGAGAGCTTGCTTGGCTGAGAATTATTCTAACCCCCCCCCCCCCAAAAAAAACTGCAAATCCCAGGGCTCCAAAAGAACTAAGTCAAAGTGAAATCACAGTGTTGTTATTGCACAGTGTGAAGGGACCTGTAGACTGTGGTCCTGCATATTGTATCCCATCTCTCTTGCCGTCAGTTGTTTTAGTTCATCCTAGCACTGAAATGGGTTCAAGCGCAGAAACATATTTCCACATCTCATCGCACCCACCTGAGCTCCAAAATGGCCCTCCTGCAGCTTCTGGATATTGGTGGCTGTGATGCTGAGAGTCACAAGTCAATTTTTTTTAATAAAACCATCTCAGCTTCAAGGGAAGATCGTTGTGTCTGAAGGATCAAGAACGGAAACATGCATTTCTTTGAAAGTGTCAATTCCTGTTTGAAGTTTTCTACTTTTATCTTTTTTTTATCCTTCAGATAAAACAACTCATTGCTTGGATGCAATGAAAATGTCATTTGCAATTTCTTGTCAATAGTTCTGAAAGCCTGGTATCCAAGCTCTCTGAGGAGCAACTCAGGGAGCTGAAGAGGTTTCGCCTAAAGAAGAGAAGATGAAGAGGAGGCATGATCGCCATGTTTAAATATCTGAAAGGATGTTGTGTTGAGGAGGGGGCAAGCTTGTTTTCTGCCACTCTAGAGACTAGGACATGGAGCAGTGGATTCAAGCTGCAGGAAAAGAGATTCCATTGAAACATTAGGAAGAATGTCTTGACCAGGGGTCCCCAAACTAAGGCCCGGGGGCCGGATGTGGCCCATCGAAGCCATTTATCCGGCCCCCATGGCACAAGGGCAGAAGGGGGTTGGGCTAAATGACCCAAGAGGTCTCTTCTTCTCTTAAAACCATTATTATTATTATTATTATTATTATTATTATTATTATTATTATTATTATTATTATTATTATTATTAGAAACACAACAAGATGAGTCCACAGCAGACACTCTGCTGGCTGTTATATTGGATCATATGTCGGACATTTCCCAAGTGTCTAGGACTGTGTGATGTATCGGCGAATAATGTGTGCAGATCCCAGTAAGGTGGCCTTCTGCAGCTGACAGATGGTAATTTTGTTAGCGCCGATTGTGTTAAGTGCAGGCCAAGGTCTTTAGGCACTGCACCCAGTGTGCCGATTACCACTGGGACCACCTTGACCGGCTTGTGCCAGAGTCTTTGTAATTCGATCTTTGAATCCTCATATCATGTCAGCTTTTCCAGTTGTTTCTCCTCAATCCTTCTGTCACCTGGGATTGCAACATTGGCAATCCATACTTTGTTTTTTAACACGATTGTGAGGTCAGGAGCATTGTGTTCCAAAACCCTGTATTATTATTATTATTTATTTATTTATTTATTTATTTATTAATAACATTGAGGCTGGGTGGCCATCTGTCAGAGATGCTTTGCTTGTGCTTTTGGTGCACAGAGGCAGAAAGGAGTTGGACTAAATGGCCCAAGGGGTCTCTTCCAACCCTCTTTATTATAATTATAATTATTATTATTATTAACATTGAGGCTGGGTGGCCATCTGTCAGGGGTGATGTGCTTGTGCTTTCAGTGCACAAAGGCAGAAGGGGATTGGACTCAATGGCCCAAAGGGTCTCTACCAACCCTCTTTTTTATTATTATTGTTGTTATTATTATTATTATTATTATTATTATTATTATTATTATTATTATTATTGCTCAGTGGCCAACTATAGTCCGGCCCTCCAATGGTCCAAAGGATCGTGACATGGCCCCCTGTTTAAAAAGTTTGGGGACCCCTCGTCTTGACATTAATAGCCTGTTCAAAAGAAGGATATGCTCCCTCGGAGTCCAGGGCGACAAACTTATTTTTATTGAGGAGCCACGTCAGTCTTATAGTTGCCTTCAAAGGGTCATTGAATCCTTGGATACAGAGGGCAAATTATAATTTTTGTAGTGCTTAAGACACTTTAGTGTTTTTGTCCAATTTGAGCCCCATGATGTTATTAAATGACAACTCCCATCATATTTGATTATCCACCATGTGGATTGGGAATCATGGAAATTGCAATCCTACAGCACTTGGAAATTACTTAGGATTCCCTTTGCTCTCATCTAACTTTGTGCTGGTTGTAGTTGTGTCCCTAGGACGGAGAAGGTTCGGAGCTGGCATAACCTGACTCTTCTCATGCCTTATCTGCCCTTTTCTTGGTTTGGTTTTGCAAGTGGTTCTGACAGCAGATAGTTCTATCTGTTGGTAAGAAAATCTTTCTACCAGCAGAGAGCACTATTGCCTGTTGATAGAAGAGCATCACTTCTGTCAAGAAAGCATCTCTACTTGCCATTTTTTACAGGCAGAAGAAAGTGACAACAAATCCTAACACCTTCTGTAAGCAGAAGACAAATAAATAAATAAATACGAGGGTTATCCAGAAAGTAGATTACGTTTTAGAATTAAAAATGAACTAAATATAGGAGAAAACATTTACCATATGCAGTTGAAAGCCACATCCAAATACCACTTCTCAACATAGTCGCCATTCAAATTTATCCACAGGATATAAGTACGGAAATTTATGTATGAGGGTTATCCAGAAAGTAGATTACGTTTTGGAATTAAAAATAAACAAAGTATAGGAGAAAACATTTACCATATGCAGTTGAAAGCCACACCCAAATACCACTTCTCAACATAGTCGTCATTCAAATCTAGGCACTTATCATAGCAATGAATGAGCTTGGCAACTCCTTCCCCACAAACTCTGCAAGTGTGGAGAAGAGCAAATCACAGACCACGTACTACAATGCAGGCTGGGCTCTGCCACATGCACAAACTTTGTATGTGTTTTTTAAAAAATACATCATAACTGTACCCCCAATTCGCTTCTGACACAATAAATAAATAAATAAATAGAAGAGCTGGAAGAAACCACAATGGTCAATTCAAGCCCCTGCCATGCAGCCTCTGCCCAACACAGCGTTTTGGTGACAATGCGCAGCTGTGGAAAGAGGTGACCAGCTGGTTGAGCAGGTGCTTACATTGGCTGCTATGTTGGGCTGGCTCTGGTCATTGGTATCACTTATGCCAAGTAGGTGTGGAAGGTGAGGAAGACCCTCAGCCATTGGTCAATTTTAGATAAACCGAGATATAAAAATCCTTTGTTTGCTACGCACATGTGGCGATGGCCATTTTCATGATACAGCCCTCTGGTGTATGTACGGCTGTTCGCCTTCTCATAGCTATCAGAAAATAAATCAGAAAATAAGAAAATCAGAAAATAAACTTTGCTTTTTGCATCTCTCACGAGACTGAGTTTCTCTGACTAATTTCCCTCCTGAGCCAGGACCCTTTGAAGGTAATTGTCTTACAAGATAACCATGAAAAACCATTGGTCGACCTTGGCCAAGTCTCACTCTCTCAGAGGATAGTGATGGCAAACCTACTCTGAATTAACCTTGCCAGGAAACCCTAGGAGGGTTGCCATAAGTTGAAGGTGACTCTGACGAACACTGTTAGTCCCAGGACTAAAAGCTAAAACTTGTAGGAAGCATTGGAGGCTTTTTAAAATCTTTTATCTGCCTTCCTTCTGTGTTCTTTCTTGCCTTTTCTTCCTTACTACTACTACAAGGATTTTAGAGTCTTGTGGGGTTTACGCTTTTGCCCCTAACTCCAGTGAATGTAGAGGTATGGTTGTATGTTCTCCTCTTGTGCAGGGTTCAGGAACCCTTTTTTCTTTTCTTTTGAGTGAATGAGCAAGCCATTGGCGATAACATGTCTCCAATGGGTATGGTCAAAACCAGGAGTCATAAGGTCCAGGTGCCAAAGTGTGTTGAACTCTACTTTTGATTCCTGTCTTTCTGATACTCCCACTCCCCTTACTCTTGCTGCAGAATGGATTGCCCAGGGAGGAATCATCCATTCTTGCCAGAAACCTGTCCAGATCACTTGCCAAGAACTTTCCGAAATAGGTCTCAAGCTGCCCAAAATAAGCCTGGCCTCCGGCTGCACTCTTGCCTTAGCGTGTGTGTGTTACTTCACTTTTACAGAAAGGAGGAAGAGGCAAAGAACCCAATGTGACCTCCAATGTGTCAGAGATGATATTGAAAGGGCCAAGCAGCTTCCTCTTAATCTTTCCCAGTCATCTGTCATCGTGTGACGTAAAGGCACAGCAGAAGCGCTGTTCCTCCAAGTTTTTCTTCTTGCTGCAAAACTCATCATTGCTGTCGGCCAGGGTTTGGTAAGGAAGTCTTTATTTCCTTCAGTGTTGTGGGTTTCTGCTGGGAAAGTGATACGTTGGGAGCATTTTGGGAAAAGGTTAAAAATAACATGGCTCTAGGAGGATGGAAGTGGGTAGGTTCTGTGCAATGGCACGCAATGAAAGTGGAGATGGGTGAGGGCAGATCAAAAAGAGGCATCTTGAGAATCTTTTTTTAAAAAAATATTTTTATTGAAAGTTTTGTGTTTAAGGTTAGAAAAGAAATATGAATTAGCAAGTAATAAAATTTCCACATTGAAAGTGGGAGAACACTGATTGTTTATAGGAAAGTAGGAAATGAGATATAAAAAAGGAGAAAAGGAAAAAAAGAGAAAAAATATGAAAAATATATAGTAAAAAGACAGAAAAAATAGAAAAAATAATAGTAATAAAATGGAAAAAACGATTTTTTTTTAAAATGTTGACTTCCATCTAACTTTAACTGGTTCGTCATATATATATATATATATATATATATATATATATATATATATATATACATACATACACATACATACAGTAGAGTCTCACTTATCCAACATTCACTTATCCAATGTTCTGGATTATCCAACACATTTTTGTAGTCAATGTTTTCAATATATCGTGATATTTTGGTGCTAAATTCATAAATACAGTATTTACTACATAGCATTACTGCATATTGAACTACTTTTTCTGTCAAATTTGTTGTATAACATGATGTTTTGGTGCTTAATTTGTAAAATCATAACCTATTTTGATGTTTAATAGGCTTTTTCTTAATCTCTCCTTATTATCCAACATATTCGCTTATCCAACGTTCTGCCGGCCCGTTTATGTTTGACAAGTGAGACTTTACTGTATGTATGTGTGTGTGTGTGTATATATATATATATATATATATATATATATATACACACACATATATAATTAAATGTTCGTAAAAATTGGTAAATCACCACATCCCCTCCTTGAGAATCTTATGGAATTAGGTTTTGTGGGTTTGTGCAGACCAAAAGCTAATCTAAAATTTATATTGTGCAGATCAGAATTGCTAGGAAACTACTGACAAGAGAAGACAGTGTTTTTTGAATAATTACAATTGTACATATTGGGTACATATTGCTGAGTATTTCCTTTGCTTTGCTGTTAATAGGAGCTTTTCCATTCTTGTTGATTCAATAGAAACAATTGCAGATGTTTTTTTTTGAAGTTGAATACAGAAGGAAGCAATCTGCATATTTAGTGATGGGGTTTGAATATAATGTGAAGAGACATTCTTGGACTTGGTGTGGATACACAAAACTGTAGATAATAGTAAACCCTATTAAGAATGGAAAGACTTAATGGAAGCTTAACATATATACTGTATATACTCGAGTATAAGCCTAGTTTTTCAGCCCCTTTTTTAAGACTGAAAAAGCCCCCCTCGGCTTATACTCGTGTGAGGGTCCTGGTTGGCTTATATTTGGGTCAGCTTATACTCAAGAATATATAGTACATTTATTATTTTTCTCTATTATTATTGGTATTATTACATTTATTATTTTTCTCTATAATTGTTGCTACTATTACATTTATTTTACTCTATTTTTATTATTATTAATACATTTATTATTTCACTCTGATCTTATTATTATTATTGCATTTATTATTTTACTCTATTTATTATTACATGTATTATTTTCCTGGTATCTATTTTTATTTCTGAAATTTACCACCCTCGGCTTATACTGGAGTCAATGTTTTCCCAAGTTTTTTATTGGTAAAATTAGATGCTTCGGCTTATATTCGGGTCGACTTATACTCGAGTATATATGGTAGTTTCATTCACTCAGTGCTCTAAAGTATGTCCCCAAATTAGAAATATTCAAATTCTGTAGGCATCTACACTGTAGAATTAATGTAGTTTGAGACCACTTGAACTGCCATGGCTCAATGATGTTGAATCATGGGAGCTGTAGTTTTACAAGGCCTTCAGCCTTCTCTGCCAAGAGTGCTGGTACCTCACCAAACTGCAAATTCCAGAATCCCATAGCATTGAGCCATGGCTGTTCAAGCAGTCTCAAACTGCATTCATTCTACATTGCGTGTAGATGCAGCTGTGGTTGAACGTATACAAACATGCCCTTTTCTTCTTCTCTAAAAATAGAGAAGGGGAAAAAAATTCTACCAATTACGATTTCCTTCTAAATATATCCTTGCCTGGGCAAGTTACTTCATTTTTAAAATCATAATCCACTCCTTTCAAGCCCAAGATGAAGCAACTTACATTTGCACATCTCCGTGGGCGGATGCGGAAGAGTTATCTGAATGGGAAACTACGTCGGTTTAATTTGTTTTGGGGTTTTTAGTCCATTTTGAAAATCTCACTACAAAATTCCCACTCATTCTGCATTAACTCTGTATTGTGCTTAGGTCACCGGGTAGCTTCCCAACTTTGCAGCTCTATGTCTTGCAATGCTCTAATTTCACCTGGAGATCCTGGTTTGAGCATTGGACGGGACTCTGGAGATCTAGGTTCAAGTGCCACAAACAATGTAGAGAAACAAAAATGTTGGAAATAGCAACTTCCCAAGCCTCTCACTATTCCTTTGTTAATTTATATATTTGCTAACTTGTATTCTATGTGTATGTCCTTCGCCGAACATAGCATTTGTTGGAATATCTTAGTGGGTCTGTAGATAGTTTGTAGGTTGTGTTTCTTTATCAGTTTGCCTATGCGGTCAGTGGTTCCCTTGATGTATGGTAAGAACACCTTTCTTCTGGGTGGATCTTTGTCTTGACTCTCCTGGCTTGCTCTTGGCCTTACAGCTCTTCTCATGTCTATGGTGGAGTAATTTTTGGTTTGTGTATTTTAATATGTATTTTATGGAAATATGCTTTAATATGTGTCTTATACAGAGTGTAAGTAAGTAAGTAAATTTTTGTTACGGTCAATGACCAGCTCATTATACAGAGTGATTTCAGATGATTATGTGTTTTGATTGTGTGTTTTTAGCAGTGTTGTAACCCTCTTCGAGTTCTGAGGAGAGGTAGATAAGAAATAAAATAATAATAATAATAATAATAATAATAATAATAATAATAATGAGAAGTGTTCAACTTGTGATTTTGTGATATGAAGTCCAGCATGTCTATCTTGTTTGCTGTGTCATACAATAATAATAATAATAATTATTATACAGTCCTAGACACTTGGGAAGTGTTCGACTTGTGATTTTGTGATACGAAATCCAGCATATCTATCTTGTTTGCTGTGTCATAATAAAATAATAATAATAATAATTATAATAATTGTATGTTTGCTGTGTCATACAATTATTATTATTACTACTATTATTATTATTATTATTATTATTATTATTATTTTATTATGACACAGCAAACAAGATAGATATGCTGGATTTCGTATCACAAAATCACAAGTCGAACACTTCCCAAGTGTCTAGGATTGTGTGATGTATTTTCGGATGATGCGTGCAGATCCCAGTAGGGTGGCCTTTTGCAGTTGGCAATATAAATATTATTATTATTATTATTATTATTATTATTATTATTATTATTATTAGGAAGAGTCATGGTCATTCTTTCCTGCAACTATGGTGTGACAATGTCTTCTACTCTTCCTTCCACTTTCAGTGGCAGATCAACAAAAAAAATCACACCAGTCATCTTCAGATCAGCCATCTCCATTTGGTACACCTGTTTGCAGACCCCATGAAGGATCAACGAAAGATGCTTTTGTGGCTTCTGTTCCTAGCTGCTATCATTTTGAGATCTGATGGCGATACAAGCTTGAGGAAGAAAGCCCTTGAGCTGATGAAGCAAGCCCCACTAATTGATGGGTGAGTGCGGAGAAAAAATCTCATATTCAAATGGCGATTAGGAATTAAAAGTCCTCACTAATGCCAGGGAGTAACCTAGGAATCCTTTAGGATGTTAAAGTGATGACAAAACTGCATTCATTCTGGAGTGTAGATTCATTCTTTGATATCTGCAGAACTCTTCTCCACATTTCAAATCAGGATGGGCAAAAGGACAGTTTTGCTTCCTCGTGCATGATAATGTTGTGCATTTAGGTGAAATCTTGTTGCAAAATGAACACAACTAAAATCCTTAAGAGGGGCTGCTAAGTCTGTCCAGCTCACTTTCTCTGGCTTTCAGGTGTGGGCAATGTGACACATTAGAAGAAAGTACAGAAAATAAAACATTCCTAGTTTATAGTCCTTCCTAGCAAGCTAAAGGATCACAATCCCTTGGATCGTTGTATTTAGTAGGGGTGTGCAATTTTTTTCGTTAGTCGTTGTAAGTCGTGTCAAATTTGTTAAATTTATACTTACGACGTGATATCCAACACGTGGGTGATTTAAAGAGCTGGGCATGTTTAGCCTCCAGGAGAGAAGGTTGAGAGCAGACATGATGGCAATATATAAATATGTGAAAGGAAGTCATAGGGAGAAGGTAGCAAGCTTGTTTTCTGCTGCCCTAGAAACTAGGTCGCGGAATAATGGCTTCAAACTACAGGAAAGGAGATTCCACCTGAACATGAGGAAGAACTTCCTCACTGAGAGAGAGAGCTGTTCAGCAGTGGAACTCTCTGCCCCGGAGTGTGGTGGAAGCTCCTTCTTTGGAGGATTTTAAGCAGAGTCTGGATGGCCATCTGTTGGGGATGCTTTGAATGCGATTTTCCTGCGTCTTCGCAGTGGATTGGACTGGATGTCCCATGAGGTCTCTTCCAACTCTATGATTCTGTGATTCTATGAAAACTTAAGAATTGAAACTTACCCAATACTTTTTCGTTTGCATTTTGTAAATCTCAGAATCTTCCCAAAGTCTGTTTCATTTTCAGCTCACGGAAGCAAAGCAAGCCAAAAAAAGCTGCATTTTTTCTTTAAATTAACGGCCTCTTGCCATGAGGAGAGGGAAGCAGCAGGGAGAAAGCAGAGTTCACTGGGAAAGAGACTGGGAAAGCACAGAATTCTGGGAAATGTAGTTTGGGAAGGCAAGGAGCACTATGGCAGAGAATTCGAAAGGCCCTGCTCTAAACTACATTTCCCAGAATTCTGCTCAGCATCTGAAAGCCCCAATCAGGAGAGGGGAGAGATGTTTCTCTCCGTAATAGCAACTAACCAGAGTTCCAATAAATTGTTGAATCTGCAGAGAGGAGATAGCTGTTGTGGTTTTTAAAAAATGTTTTTGTCAAAACTTTTTTAAAATTTCCTAAAATCAGTAGATGTATCAATACTTCTGAGGGTTTCGGAGAATGATCCCCTGTTATCTTGTGTCATATAGGAAACTGTAGGAGATAGCTCTAGTAGTTTTTAAAAATGTTGTTTATAAAAGCTTTGAAAATTCCTCCAAAATCCGTGGACAAGTGAAACGTTCTGAAACTGGATGGGCTAACAGTGGTCAATGTGTTCTACCACTGTAGCAAGTTTCATTGCAATAGTTGTAAAAATGGGGGGGAAAGGAGCCCCTGAAATTTCCCCACTTGCACAATTACTATAACAAAAAAGTAACAAAATATCATTACTCTCATTATAACGAAAGCTTTACTAACTATACTTTAGAAACACTTTAGAAACAAAACACCGATGCCCTCTAATTTTATAATGACTTTTGAAACATTTTTATTGATTGATCATACTTGCCTAGTATTTAGCACATGAGTTTGATTGCTGTTGCATTCGTGTTTTAAAATATGCAGTTTTGCAGCCAGAAAACTAAAAAAAGACCCCAAAAATAAACCATGAGTATAAATACTTGCCGATGCACAAATTATGCAGAGATTTGTGCCAAAGGATCCTTAAGAAATTCCTTATATGACTCAGTTTTCATCTGGGGAAGGGGGGAGGAATTTCGAAGAATTGATTGGTTATGACATCAACTATTACTCATAATTAGTTAAACAATAGTCCGGGGCTTCCAGGGACAAAATGACACAGCTTTATGATTCATAGCGATAATAGTGCCATCAGCAATTCCATAACATTTAGCCCTGGCAGTTAAAGCGACTTCAGGCTTCATTAATTCTACAATGTGCTTCTCAAACTCTGCTCCTCCAGATGTTTTGGACTTCAGTTCCCAGAATTCCCAGTCATCTTTCCTGCATCCAGCGAGGTGCCAGGCTTCAATAGGAGTGTTGCACCCCAAGGCTGCGAGAGCACTCTGAATCCCACACTAGAGCCAGAATCATAAGCAAAGCAGTTTATTGAAGGATATATATATATATATATATATATATATATGTGTGTGTGTGTGTGTGTGTGTGTGTGTGTGTGTGTGTGTGTGTGCAAGCAAATAGCATAAAAGTCAGTAGAGTGATTAGTCCATAATATAAAGTCCTCAACTGTTCAATAGTTAGTCCAACAAAGTCTTTCAAAGTTGTAATCCACAAACAGAACTCAATAGTTCCACCAAGAAGTCAAAGTCAGTAAACAGCCAGAAGTTGTAGGGATCAGGAACAAGGCGTGGAAAATCCACCAACTGTAATCCACATGGAAAGCATCCACTAAGGAGAAGTGGAAACGAGGTTAACAAGGCAAGGTATACTCAAGAGTCACAAGGCACGAACTCCACCTGGAGTTCCCGGAACCGGCATGGAAACGAAGCAAGGAGCAAGAGACTGGAATGGAGATTCTTCTCCCAAGGATGGCAATGTTGACACCGCAATGAGAACAGGGAACAAGGCACCTTTAAGGAGTTCTCAAGGCTACAAGGCAGTGAGAGTCAGGACAGTTACAACTTCACATGGGAAAGTTACTCATTAGTGCACTTGAGAGCCAAACGCCGGCTTCGTCTCACACCCTCCCTTCGACTCCTATCCTCTGCAAAAGATTGTCTCCGATCAAAAGTCACATCCTCCTCTGTAACAACACCATCTGGCGAACCCAACTTTGACTGAACATCGGAATGTTCCCCAATTAGCGGTTCTTCTGGAAGCACAACATCGAGCACCTGCAAAGCCATTGGGCTTTGATCCAAGTCCTGAAGAGGCCCAAAATCCACATCAGAATCTGAGTCAAACTCCATCTCCTTTGGACAGCCAGATCCTGACGGCTGAGCTACAACAAGGAGGGACCTGCTCTCTCAACCTCCGGCCTGACCTCATTGAACATTGGGCACCCCAGTGGCCCCTCTAGCAGAGAAAGTGAGCAAGGGAAACTTTCATTTGTTCTTCATCTCTGGAATCATCCACGACCAGCAACTTCAAGAACAAACAGTTACCTTCAAACTTTAAGTATGGACTTTGTTGTGGGGAAATCAAGATCATTCCTGGGTGTAGATAGGCCCAAGACCAATTAATAAATCATTATCATTTCTTGAAAGGTTCATCAGAGTTGTCAATACCCTGTCTTCTTATCATTTAGACACAACGACTTGCCACTGAAGCTGAGATGGCGGTACCAAAACAAGCTGAGCAACATTAACCTGATGACACTCAATGTCACAGCCACCAACATTAGGAAGCTCAAAGCTGGCCATGTTGGTGTTCAGGTAGGTGACTGACTAGTCCCATAGCCATTTACCCATCTCTATCTCTAGATATTCCCTGCAAATATATGTCCAAGTGATATCCTGTGTTTGAAATTACATTTGTCCACCTTTCCAGTTTTGGTCAGTGTACGTTCTCTGCAAAGCACAAAATAAAGATGCCGTGCGCTTGACGCTGGAGCAGATTGATGTTGTCAAGCGGATGTGTGGAGCCTATAAAGAATTTGAATTCGTGACATCTTCTCAAGGTAATCCTCTTTTTAACAATAAAATAAACATTGGGAAAAAGCGGGACGTGGAAGTACAACCCCTTGCTCTTGGATTCAGTATCCATGGTTTCATTTACCCACACTCCAGAAATTATTCTCCCTCCCCCCAGAAGTCTCTATGTTCTCTAGTAAAGATTATTTAAGTCCCATCTGGAAAGACCCTGATCACATGTTGGAAATGGACCCACAATGGCAGAACGGCTCTTGGGAGGAAAGTTGTGTTAGGTAGATAATGCACTGTTAGATAGGAATGCATTGTCTATAACTTAGCTGTGCATTACTATTTGGAAAATACAGTTCTAAAAGACATGTAGTTCACTGAAAGGTTAAGCAAGTGTGATGTGGAATTGGAGGGACAGGACCATGTGACAGGCATGACGAGGGCTACGTCATTCACTATTGTCCCTGTCTGATGAAGAGAAGCTGTGGGTATATAAGTAAGAAGCAGGCATGTGCACTCTTTGTTGCCATCCGTCTCGGAAAGAGCAGAGCCTCAAGGGTATTCATGGGAGTCAGAAGTAGCAACAGCACATAGGGAATGGAGTGAAGAGCTGAGTGATAAGGAGGGTTCACAGGGGAACCCACCTATAGCTACAGAGATCCACAAAAGTCTTCATTTACAAATCAGAGCCAAAAATAGATTGTGTTGTTCAGAGAGATTACGTGGGAAAGTTGTGAAAGAAATTCATGGGAAATGGAATGATTTCATGAGTGTCTATTAAACAAATTGTTTACCTTAAAGTCAGCTCAGGCAACACCGCGTAAGAATGAGAAGCTAATCCTGAGTTCTCTGGTTCCTGGTTCAAATCAAGCTTTGTTTTTGGATTTAATATATCTTGAAAGTTTTCTGTGTTCCTGTTCATGTGCTCCTGTTCAAGTGTTACTAGTTCAAGCCTGGAGTGCAACACACTGTGAGTTTGGATAAAAGCAAAGTTAAAGTATTTTCTTTAAACAATGTCAGAGGCTTAGCAGTAAACCTCTGCTGACTTCTGGAAAAAGGCTCTGCAGTGTTTGGTTTGATTCAATAGCTTGCCCTGAGACAATCAGTCCGGTGCGCAGCATAAGGGGGACGTAATAGAGAAAATGATAAATCACGCACCTAACCCTGCAGTTTTTCCAACAACTTGGTCCCTGTCAACCTGCCCTTTTTCATTTTCATTCTCTCTTTCTATTTACAATCCAGGCATTGCTGATATGGACAGTGAAAAGATAGCATGTCTTATGGGCATCGAGGGAGGGCACTCCATTGACAGCAGTCTTGCAACTCTGAGGATGTTTTATGACCTGGGCGTTCGGTACATGACACTGACGCACAACTGCAACACTCCTTGGTAATCCAGAATAAAGATTTATTTCTCGTGTCAGAAGCAAACAGAGGGTATAAGTTGTAATGGATTTGCAAACATAGAGATTTTTTTAAAGAAAAAAACTTGGCATTAATACTAAATGTCTTTTGCCCAGTAGCTGGCCACTTGGAGTGCTTCTGGTGTGGCTGTTAGAAGGTCCTCCATTGTGCATGTAGCAGGGCTCAGAATGCACTTCAGTAGGTTGTCTGTGGTTTGCTCTTCTCCATACTCGCATATTGTGGACTCCACTTTGTAGCCCCATTTCTTAAGGTTGGCTCTGCATCTCGTGGTGCCAGAGCACAGTCTGTTTAGCACCTTCCAAGTTGCTCAGTCTTCTGTCAACCACTGATTAAAGTTCCAGGTTTTAGCCTGCCACTTTTGGACTCTCGCTTGCTGAGGTTTTTCCTGAGAGTATTTCTGTAGATCTTAAAAAGCTATTTCTTGATTTAAGGTGATGGCATGCTGGCTGATATCTGAACATGGAATGAGCCAGAGATGACGATAATAATAATAATAATAATAATAATAATAATAATAATAATAATAATAAAACTTTATTTATACCCCGCCACCATCTCAGCCCGGCCCCATCTGTGGCGCAGCTGTTGAGCAGCTGCCTTAAATCACTCTGACCATGAGGTCATGAGTTCGAGGCCAGCCCGTGGCGGGGTGAGCACCCGTCAATTAAAAATAAAAAATAGCCCCTGCTCGTTGCTGACCTAGCAACCCGAAAGATAGTTGCATCTATCAAGTAGGAGATAAGGTACCACTTATAAAAAGTGGGGAGGCAAGATTAACTAATTTACGACCTGGTATGAGGAAGTGCCGTCAGTGTGGATGATGAAGCAGCTGCTCCCCCCTGTGGCCAGAATCGAACATCCCCTCAGAAGAAGGTTAACTTGCCTCTGCATGTCTCTCTCTGTCTCTGTTTGATGTGTTTATGGGCATTGAATGTTTGCCCTATGTGTGTTATAATGTGATCCGCCCTGAGTCCCCTTCGGGGTGAGAAGGGCGGAATATAAATACTGTAAATAAATAAATAAATAAACCTCCCCATGGGGACTCGGGGCGGCTTACATGGGGCAGAGGCCCAAACAACATAAGGACAAAATATAAGCAACATAATACAATCACAATATAAAACAGATAAAACAGTAATGCAATAGATCAATCAAAACAACAATACAGGATAAAAAATTACATTAAAAACACATAAAAGGTAAGACCGTAATAAATACAGGATAGATTATTAAAAACCCTCTGGGGCTGATTAATTAATGACTGTATCTCCGAAGATGTCACTGCCTTGGTCCTTTCATTGTTGGCTACTACTTCCCGGCGGATGTCAAGTGGTGCAATGCCGGCTAAGCAGTATAATTTCTTCAGTGGTGTAGGATGTAGATATCCTGTGATAATGCGGCATGTCTCATTAAGAGCCACATCCACTGTTTTAACATGGTGAAATGTATTCCACACTGGGCATGCGTATTCAGCAGCAGAGTAGCAAAGCGCAAGGGCAGATGTCTTCACTGTGTCAGGTTGTGATCCACAGGTTGTGCTAGTCAGCTTTTGTATGATGTTATTTGTAGCACCCACTTTTTGCTTGATAGTCAAGCAGTGCTTCTTATAAGTCAGAGCACGGTCCAGAGAGTCTCCCAAGTATTTTGTTGTGCTGCAATGCTCCAGTGGGATTTCTTTCTAGGTCATCCTCAGAGCTCGAGATGCTTGTCTGTTCGAATGAAGATGATGTTCATTTAATCCTGCCTTCCTCAATCAAGACAGCCAATGATATAATAAATCAATACAAGTTTTTTTTTTAAATGGTCCCAACGCCTGCCCTCAATTTGTATATGAGGTCAGAAGTATATATGGGTACTTCTCAGGATTATTGTAAGAATAAAGAGAAGCCATTAGAAGGCAAGGAGGTAGCAGTCAAGCTCTCTTCTACTATGCTTTTATTACGCTCCAATTGAGAGCTGTACTTCTTCCTCCTTTCTCCCACCCCCTTTTCCTTTTGTATTATGACTTTTTAAGATTTGAAGCCCATGAGCACCATCTTAGTCCTTATCTGTATAATCAGCTTTGAACAATTTTGGCTGCCTAGAAATGTTATAAATGACTGTCGATCGCCCCAAGCATTTTGGAGGAAGGTGCAACATATGGTTCTCTTCTGAACGTTATGACGTGTGTGCCTTCATATAATCTTGCCCTGCTTTAGAGTTGGGATATTTCCATGACAGGCATATGGTTCTTATTAAGCATCACTCACCGGAATAATGCATCCCGGACTTTTGTCTCGCTCCAGGGCCGAAACATCATCAAAGCAAGTCCACCATTTTTATCCCTTCACTCGGGGCTTGAGCAGCTTTGGCAAAGTAAGAGCAATTTTTGTGTGACAATTAGTTAATGATTTCATAATAGCTTGTCTGAGAGCTCTATTACAAAGGCAGCTCTTTCAGGGGGAAATTATGGGTCTGTTTGGATTTGTTTTCCTGTCTTGGTGAGATGACTCCATTAACACTTGATTCCCAAAATGCTAAATTGCAGTCATTATCTTTAGTTTTACATTTGATAAAAACTCTCTCCTTCCAGAGCTGTGTGTAGTTCCAATCTTTTCAAGGGTTCTTTCAGTGCCAGTTGCTTATACATGTGACTGCTGTAGGTTCCAGTAATTGGAGAAAAACAGGGTATTTTTTATGTGTGTTTGTTTAGCATAGAAGTTGATGAAGAGTGCAGCCCAACAAACATGTGAGGAGCATCAAGTTTCCCAACCTTGGTTGAAGTAATAGCTATCAGGAGTTAAGATATCTTTCATGGGCAGCTAAATCTATATATATAAAAGGGTAATGAAATTTCGGCCTAGGACAAAACAACAAAACTACACATCCCAGAAACACTAAACTTGGCAGCACAACCCCTCATCCATGCCTCTACATTCATACAACAAAAAGAAAAGAAAAATAAAGTCCTAATTAGAGGGAGATGAATAATTGTTTTTATCCAATTGCTGCCAGTTAGAAGGCTAAGCTCCACCCACTTGGTCTCCTAGTAACCCACTCAGCCCAGGGGACAAGCAGAGTTAGGCTTCACTTAGGCCTCTTCCACACTGCCTATAAAATACAGATTATCTGATTTTAACTGGATTATATGGCAGTGTAGACTCAAGGCCCTTCCACACAGCTATATAACCCATTTATAATGGACTTAATGTAAGGAAAAACCTTTACCCTTTACCTTAACTACCACCAATTCCTCAATACTTTATTTCCCATACCACCATACTTCGCCACAGCAACGCGTGGCCAGGCACAGCTAGTTTTCTATAATTTTGTTCTCATAGACAAAACAAACCATGATTTTTCTCCCTGCACAGTTGAGAACCACCATGATAGGTTCACCCTAGGGCTACCCTAAGTCAGAAATGTTTTGAAGGCACACAACATCATAACAAGGGAGGGCAACATCTCTCTTTTTTTAATGCCAGGAGGTGGTGAAGGAGATGAACCGACTCGGGATGATGATCGATTTATCCCACACGTCGGACAGAACTGCAAGGGCTGCTCTCAAGCTCTCCAAAGCCCCGGTCATTTTCAGCCACTCTTCCGCCTTCTCCATTTGCAACCATTCGAGGAATGTTCCAGACGATCTTCTGGAAGACCTGGTGAGTGAAGCACATCTTTCTGGGCTGCCAAAATCATGTGCTGAAGCCGTTGTGGGCAACCTCCAGAGACAGGGAAATCTATATTGATCCTATGAACTGGTTGTGGACTGCTTCTCACCATGGTGCTGAATTGGTTGCCTTCCCACTGAACTTTGGCAACCCAAAAGGGCTAGGATTGCATGTGAAAACAAAGCGCATGAGGAAAATGCCTCTTGCCTTTAATGATGCTCCTGGGAAACTTCTGGGAGTTTAATTCAGTTTGGATCTCAGGTAATCCCAGAGATCTTGTTTTTCAGCCTCACCGTATTTATTGCAGTAGAGTCTCACTTATCCAAGCCTCGCTTATCCAAGTTTCTGGATTATCCAAGCCATTTTTGTAGTCAATGTTTTCAATATATCATGATATTTTGGTGCTAAATTCGTAAATACAGTAATTACAACGTAACACTGTGTATTGAACTACTTTTTCTGTCAAATTTGTTGTATAACATGATGTTTTGGTGCTTAATTTGTAAAATCATAACCTAATTTGATGTTTAATAGGCTTTTCCTTAATCCCTCATTATCCAAGATATTTGCTTATCCAAGCTTCTGCCAGCACGTTTATCTTGGATAAGTGAGACTCTACTGTACTTATATATATCGGTATCTATCTATCTATATACATTGATTTTATATTTGAATTTTCCCCTCATATCTTTGCAGGTCTTTGCAAATCCTATATACATATAGATCCATGTACCTGTATATCTATATCCATAGATAAACATTATTTAACCTACTGATGCCTCAATTAATGTAATTTTATTGGTATCTTTTTTTAAAAAAAAAAAAATTACCAGTAGCTGCTTCATTTCCCACTCTCGGCTTATACTCGGGTCATTAAGTTATCCCAGTTTTTTGTGGTAAAATTTGGTGCCTCAGCTTATATTCAAGTATATACGGTATGTATGTTGGTTTGTCTATTTGTATCTGAAAGGCTCCTCCATAGCATGATGGATCTATTCTGGACCAAACTTGGCACACAGACCCTTCATTATCCAACTTAAACTAATTTAGGAGTTTACTAAAAAAAAAAAAAAAACCACTCCTTTCACACCCAGAGAAGAAGGAAAAGGCCATAAAGGGAACCTGCTAATGACACTTGGGCAACACCCGGTATATGTCTGCTAGTAATAATATAAAAGGTTTTAATGAATATTCTAAGATGTTAAGTCAGAATCCTGTATCATGGTTGATGTTACATAACTTTATGTACGCAGGTCCACATCTTACTAACATTATTTGGTTATATTTTTATTTTATTTTAGAAAAATAACCATGGGATCATAATGGTGACCTTCCCAACCAAGTTTTTGGCCTGTGGTAACCAAACAGTTAACGTTTCTACAGTTGCAGGTTTGCATCACAGTTTTTGAGCATAATACTGCCTCTTGGGATTGTGAATTCCATTGTTTCATTATATTGGCCGCTCAGAATTCTCTAGGATATAAAAAAAGATGAACATTCTTCGTTACCCGATTTTGACTCCTGGGTTGTAAATGTCATTTCCTCATTGGTTCTATCATAAAAACATGGACAAAGTTTATTAAACTGCAAAAATGTGTGGAAGCACATTTTGCTCTAGTTTGTCAATGAATCTCTCATCAAGTCTCAACTAATTCAATATGGTTTCTGGCACAAAAAACTGAAATTTCTGGAGTATAACAACTACCGTAGAGTCTCACTTATCCAAGCTAAACGGGCCGGCAGAAGCTTGGATAAGCGAATATCTTGGATAATAAGGAGGGATTAAGGAAAAGGCTATTAAACATCAAATTAGGTTATAATTTTACAAATTAAGCATCAAAACATCATGTTATACAACAAATTGGACAGAAAAAGTAGTTCAATATGCAGTAATGTTATGTTGTAATTACTGTATTTACGAATTTAGCACCAAAATATCACAATATATTGAAAACATTGACTACAAAAATGGCTTGGATAATCCAGAAGCTTGGATAAGTGAGGCTTGGATAAGTGAGACTCTACTGTACTTTCAAAGTAAGTACTGGAACAAGTAAATAGGAAATAATACTTTCAGATCAGGAACAGAAAATGTTTCACATTGTGTTACATAGTGTTATTCTTGAAACATGAAGCAAATAGTAAAATAGTTGCACACATAATCGATTTCATAGATTATAGATCTTGCAACAATGAAGAAGAAGACAAGATCTTGGAGTCCTTGTGGAAAGCAAGTTAAACATGAGCCACAAATGTGATGCGGCAGCTAAAAAAGCCAATGGGATTTTGGCCTGCATAAATAGGAGTCTAATGTCTAGATCCAGGGAAGTCATTGTACTTCTCTTTTTTACCTTGATCAGACCACACCTGGAATCATTCTGTGTCCAATTCTGGACACCGCAATAGAAAGGAGATGTTGTCTCTAAGCTGGAATGTCTTCAGAGGAGGGCAACTCAAATGATGAAGGATCTGGAGAACAAGCCCTATGAGGAGCGGCTTAAAGAGTTGGGCATGTTTAGCCTCCAGAAGAGAAGGCTGAGAGGAGACATGATGAGGGCCATGGATCAAGATGTGATGGGAAGTCATATGGAGGAGGGAGCAAGCTTGTTTTCTGCTGTCCTGGAGACTAGGATGTGGAACAATGGCTTCAAACTACACGAAAAGAGATTCCAGCTGAACATTAGGAAGAACTTCCTTACTGTGAGAGAGAGCTGTTCAGCAGTGGAACTCTCTACCCCAAAGTGTGGTGGAGAGTCCTTTTTTTGGAGGCTTTTAAGCAGAGGCTGGATGACCATCTGTTGGGGGTGCTTTGAATGCGATTTTCCTGCTTCTTCACCAAATGCAGTTGGATTGGATGGCCCACGAGATCTCTTCCAACTCTATGATTTTATGATTATTAATGGATTTGCTTAGTATATTATCTAGCCATTTGTAGGTCTGGCAGAAATTACTGTATATACTCGAGTATAAGCCTAGTTTTTCAGCCCTTTCTTAGGACTGAAAAAAACCACCTCGGCTTATACTCGGGTCTGGGTCCTGGTGGACTTATATTCAGGTCGGCTTATACTCAAGTATAGATTGTATATTTATCATTTTTCTCTATTATTATTGATATTGTTACATTTATTATTTTACTCTATTAATTATTATTATTACATTTATTATTTTACTCTATTATTGTTGTTACTTTTACATTTATTTTACTCTTTTTTATTATTATTAATACATTTATTTTACTGCATTTATTATTATTATTACATTGATTATTTTACTCTTATTATTAAAAGGATACATAAGCACATTTACATTGAAGAAGATGAAAATAATGATTTAATCAGAGTTGAACAGTCATATCTTAAATTACAGTTTGAAGTAAAGATTCAAAAACATTTAAACTACTGATGCCTCAATTAATGTAATTTTATTGGTATCTTAGCTTATACTGGAGTCAATGTTTTCCCAGTTTCTTTGTGGTAAAATTAGGTGCCTTGGCTTATATTCGGGTCAGTTTATACTCGATTATATACGGTAATCTAAAAAGCTGACCAAAATCTTTCTCGTTAAAAATATAGCTTTGAAATAAACACACAGTAGAATTAATGCAGTAAACTACCATGAAATAATGTTTTGGAATCCTGGGAGTTGTAGCTTTACAAGATTTTGAGTCTTCTCTGCAAAAGAGTGCCGGTGCTTCTATAAATTGATGTTATCTTATTTTCTTTCTCTCATTTTCTCTTTTGAGAAAAAAATAGATCACTTGGATCACATAAAGAAGGTTGCAGGCCCAACTTCAATAGGAATTGGTGGCGACTACGATGGAGAAAATAAGTTAGTAAACTTAATATAAAAATAATAATATACTTCATTTATATCCCGCTCTATCTCCCCGAGGGGACTCAGAGAAGATTAAAGGTAGATATATGACAAACATAGGGCCAGGCTGTGGCGCAGGCGGGTTAGTAGCCAGCTGCAATAAATCACTATGACTAAGAGGTCATGAGTTCGAGGCCAGCCCGTGGCGAAGTGAGCACCCTACCATTAAAATAAAAATAGCCCTGCTCATTGTTGACTTAAGCAACCCAAAAGATAGTTGCATCTATCAAGTAGGAAATTTAGGTACCACCTATATGTGGTAATTTACAACACCATAAAAATTGTCCAGCAATGTTTGGAATGAGGAAGTTGACATCACAGTGGATGATGAAGCAACTGCTCCCCCTGTGGCTGGAATCGATCATACCTTCAGGAAACTGGAAGCTGGAGAAGGTTAAATTGCCTCTGTGTCTGTCTCTGTCTCTATGTTCATATGGCATTAAACGTTTGCCATGGATATGTGCATTGTGATCCGCCCTGAATCAGAGTTGTAGCTTTATGGAATTGGATGTGTTGTTTTATGGAATGGGAGTTATAGCTTTATGGAATGGTAGTTGCAGTTTTATGGAATGGGAGTTGTAATTTTATGGAATAGAAGTTGTAGTTTTATGGAATGGAAGTTCTAGTTTCATGGAATGGTAGTTGTAGTTTTATGGAATGGGAGTTGTAGTTTTATGGAATAGAAGTTCTAGTTTCATGGAATGGGAGTTGTAGTTTTATTGAATGGGAGTTGTAGTTTTATGGAATAGAAGTTGTAGTTTTATGGAATGGAAGTTCTAGTTTCATGGAATGGTAGTTGTAGTTTATGGAATAGAAGTTGTAATTTTATGGAATGCAAGTTGTAGTTTTATGGAATGGAAGTTCTAGTTTCATGGAATGGTAGTTGTAGTTTTATGGAATGGGAGTTGTAGTTTTATGGAATAGAAGTTGTAGTTTTATGGAATGGAAGTTCTAGTTTCATGGAATGGTAGTTGTAGTTTTATGGAATGGGAGTTGTAGTTTTATGGAATAGAAGTTGTAGTTTCATGGAATGGTAGTTGTAGTTTTATGGAATGGGAGTTGTAGTTTTATGGAATAGAAGTTGTAGTTTTATGGAAGTTGATGTGTAGTTTTATAGAATGGCTGTTGTAGCTTTATGGAATGGGAGTTGTAGTTTCATGGAATGGGAGTTGTAGTTTTATGGAATGGGAGTTGTAGTTTTATGGAATGGGAATTGTAGCTTTATAGAATTGGATGAGTAGTTTAATGGAATGGAAGTTGTAGTTTCATGGAATGGGAGTGGTAGTTTCATGGAATGGAAATTGTAGTTCTACAAGGCCTTTAGCCTTCTTGGTCAAAGAGTGTTTGTGCCTCATCAAGTGACAACTCCAAGGATTTCATGGCAATTAAAGCAGCATCAAACTGGATTAATTCTACAGTATGGATGCACCCTGTGACCCTCTCCTCAATAGCATTGTAATAGGCTTCACTTTTTTGCAGATTTCCAGTGGGTTTGGAGGACGTTTCCAAATACCCAGCTTTGATCGAGGAGCTGCTCAGGAGGAACTGGACGGAGCAGGAACTGAAAGCTGTTTTGCGGGACAACTTCCTTCGCGTTTTCCGGGAAGTAGAAAAGGTAAGGTTTGAGACCAGGTTATGAGCCGCGAGAGGTTCCTTTGTGCATAAACACGCATCTCTCAGGGTGCATCTACACCACAGAATTAATGTAGTTTGACCCCACTTTAATTAACATGACTCAGTGCTGTAGAACAGTCATGGGCAAACTTGGGTCTTCCAAGTAGGTCAAGGCCGGCAACAGAGCCTGCAGGCTATTGCTTGCAATATGTGATCTATTTCTCTCTTCTCTTCCCTTATCAGTGTGTTTGCTTTTGCAAAGCCTCCCTCGCTCTTAATCAAGGGAATGTTTTGCAAAGAGAAAGACATCCTTGCAAGTCAGGAAGAAGAAAAATATATATTCATTAATCTTATGAAAGCATTTCCCCCTGAAATATTTGTTAAACTCTCTTACAGATATATAAGCATTAACCCCTTGCAAGCTTTTGCAATCTCTATGTACCTTTATATGTGTATCTATCTATATACATTAATATATGAATTTCCCCTCATATGTTTGCAGGTCCTTTATACATATAGATCCATGCAAATCCTTTTGCAAATCCTTTATACATATAGATCCATGTACCTGTGTACCTGTAGCCATACATATACATTATTTTATATATGAATTTATGTTTGCAAGCCTCTGCAAATATCTATATGAAGAGAGATGTCTGGATAGATATAAATATATTCTTACCTACCTGTATATAGGGTTGCAAATATTACAGAGAGGAAATGAATACACAAATATATATAGACATGTCTAGATAGATATGAATATATATATATATATATGGCTTGCAAATATTGTAGGGGAAATGCACACACATACACACACACATAGAGGAGATTTGCAAACATTTCAGGGGGAAATGCATATGTGAAATTAGTAGCTATAATTATAGATCTATATCTAGCTCTGCATTTTTTATATAAGCATTGAATGTTTGCCTGTTACTATGTTGGAAGCCGGCCTGAGTCCCCATGGGGAGATAGGGTGGGATCCAAATGAAGTTTATTATTATTATTATTATTATTATTATTATTATTATTATTATGTTATTGTTGATACCATATTGTTTTTGTTGCACCTACTTTTCAACTTATAGAGCTAGTTTATTGCTTTTCTTTGAAATACGGTAAATATTCAAAAACATTTAACCTACTGATGCCTCAATTAATGAAATGTTATTGGTATCTATTTTTATTTTGAAATTTACCCATAACTGCTGCATTTCCCACCCTCGGCTTATACTCGAGTCAGTAAGTTTTTTGTGATAAAATTAGGTGCCTCGGCTTATATTCAGGTCGGCTTATACTTGAGTGTATATGGTAATATGATATATGCAGAGGCAAAGCTATATATGCAAAAGTCTAGTATTTTCTGGCTTATGGTTCCTTCACTAACAGCCCCAGGCCCTTTTCTGAGGCTGTTAGGAATGGTGGGAGTCGAAGTCCAAAACACCTGGAGGGCCCAGGTTTGCCCATGCCTGTTGTAGATTCATGGGAGCTGTAGTTCTACAAGACCCTTAGCCATCTCTGTCCAAGAGCACAGGGTGTTTGGGTTCGTCTTATTCTTTAATATGCCTTTAAGGTTGATTTACTTCCAGGACATGTTTCAAAACCCTCTTGGACGCCACAAGTTCAAGCCTCTGGTGAAGACAACTATTTGTATTGCAGCAGTTTCCCAAATTCCTGAGCAATTACAGAGAGAGGGAAGAGAACCCCTTTGGGAAGTCCGCCCACAACAACCGCAACAACAGCTTGCCCCCCCAGCCAGGTGCAGAGGCAGTATCCGATACGTTTGGATGGTTTTCTAGACTGTTTTTCCTTTCATTGAGGCTGCATTTCATGAAGATGAGCAAAAAGGCTAGAGAGGGACACAGGCTGGATCTACACTGCTCTATATCCCAGGATCTGATCCCAGATTACCTGCTTGTTGGCCCCATTTTAGGAGGCAACCCCTGGCAGTGAGACCAGGGAGAAGCCTGTTGGCAGAAACCTGTTAGCGAGTATAGCGGAATCCAGCAGCGTCCAGTTAACACCATGTGCAAAAGACTCACATCAGGCAGAGGAATTGAAAGAACAAAAGAACTTTACTCTTGCTTGTTGAGTTGAAATATAAAACAGTTCTGCAATCGTACAATGTCCATGTAGTTGCATAAGATCAATAACATCAGCATTCTATTTACAGCATAGCATATTCAAACTGCTACTTGACCGTAGCTAGAGAGCTTCTCTATTTCTGTGTTCTCCCCGCAAGCTCAGATTACCAACTGACAAACCCAGCCCATCTGCCAGCAAACCGATACATTGTTTGAGGCGTGGCTTGCCTCTGCATAAGCTCAGCTCCCTTTTTGCAGAGATCTTTTGCAAGCAACTTTGCAAGGATTTCTTTACACACACACACATAGCAATTTGGCGCAATAAAACCCAGGCAAGTGATTTACCTGAGCTGCCCATTTTAAGTGGGTCCCTGCTTTGGCGAGCATACAGAATACAGGCCCAATTATATAAAAATATAATAAAACTTTATTTATACCCCGCCACCATCTCCCTACGGGGACTTGGGGCGGCTTACAATTGAAATTAGCCAGCAAGCAAGGAGAGAAGGCGATTTTCACCCAAGGAAGATTTTATTATCTGCAGATAAGATGCTAGCTAGTGATTCATTCACAAAGTAGATATCATCCAGAATACAGTTTCACAGACCCTTTTATACACAAGCTGGCAGGCTGCAGCCAAGCCTCTAATTCTGACCAGTCACAGAGAGGGGCTTGGCTCACTGGCCAGCATGGGCTGGGACAAGGGATGATTAAGTGACAATAAATGAGGTTTCTTTTACTGAACAGGAAAAATAACAAAGTGATTGAGGGCATCTGGCCCTACCCAGGAATGCTATTGTCTTATGAGATGAACAAGGAGCCTCCGGTGGCCTAGGGGATAAAAGCCTTGTGACTTGAAGGTTGGGTTGCTGACCTGAAAGCTGCCAGGTTCGAATCCCACCTGGGGAGAGTGCGAATGAGCTCCCTCTATCAGCTCCAGCTCCATGCAGGGACATGAGAAAAGCCTCCCACAAGGATGGTAAAACATCAAAACATCTGGGCGTCCCCTGGGCAACGTCCTTGCAGACGGCCAATTCTCTCACTCCAGAAGCAACTCCGGTTGCTCCTGACACGAAAAAAAATGAGATGAACATGGCATGACCCATTAAGAGGGCTGGCCTGGCGATTCCAGACCCCAGAGAAACCAAACATCATATATTAATACAATCATGCAAAAATTACAGAGGACGGGTATTGGCTGTAGAAATGCCGATTCCTTCTGATGCGAGTGGTCCCGTTCATCAAAGGCGCAGGATGGTGAAATGGGTTCTTCCCCAAGGGCGGGGAGAGGTGATTTCCCCCGCCTGAATAGAACTATTGTGTTGCAATGTCCAGGTAAAGTCTCAAAAAAAAGTGAAACTGGGAACTTGAGGAGGAAATTGTTAAAGGGATGTCCCAGTTGAAGGGGTGTCCAACTACTTTTGTTCTACATTCTACATGATAACATATGATATGTCATATGTTTGCTGATGTAGACCTGAATTTGATCTGTTAGGTGCGGAATGAGAGTCTGTCCATGAACGCAAGTGAAATGGAAATCGCTCCGGAAGAAGTCCAGCACCCCTGCCGCTTAGACCTGGTTCGCCCATTGACCCAGAGCATTCCTTCCTATGGATTACCTTTGAGAGGGCAACTGAGTAACATCATGGCTGTGGCTGCCATGTATGTATGTCTTGCTACACTGAAACTATCTCAGGAATGAGAACATTGATCTTTGGATGGAGGCCTGTTTGTTCAGAAGTGCCAAATGCAATGTAACCAGATGACAATGTAACCAGCAGGTGGATCCTGCTCTGCTACCTCCCTGGTTTCTACCACCAAAGGAAGAGGAAAGAAGAGGAATTCATTTTTTGGAAAGAGACTTATCTTGGGAGGCTTAATTTCCATCAATTCAATGTTTACCTTTAGCAAAATCACGGAAGACTCATGCATGATGCATCTGGATCAGCAACAGCACAATCCTAAGTGGATGCAAGTTCCATTCCGTTCAAGGACCGTAAGGTTAGGGACAAAGGCCCCTTCTACACTGCCATATAAAATCCAGATTATCTGCTTTGAACTGGATTATAGGGCAGTGTAGACTCATATAATCCAGTTCAAATATCTGCTTTGATAAATCTGGATTATGCAGCAGTGTAGACAGAGGCTGGGTCTACCCTGCCATATAATCCACTTCAAAGTAGATAATCTGGATTTATATGGTAGCATATAAACTTTGGAGTCCCGGTGGCGAAGTGTGTTAAAGCACTGAGCTGCTGAACTTGCAGACCCAAAGGTCCCAGGTTCAAATCCAGGGAGCAGAGTGAGCGCCCGCTGTCAGCTCCAGCTTCTGCCAACCTAGCAGTTCAAAAACATGCAAATGTGAGTAGATCAATAGGTACCGCTCCGGCGGAAAGGTAACGGCGTTCCATGCAGTCATGCCGGCCACATGACCTTGGAGGTGTCTATGGACAACGCCGGCTCTTCGGCTTAGAAGTGGAGATGAGCACCAACCCCCAGAGTCAGACATGACTGGACTTAACATCAAGGGAAACCTTTACCTTTACCTTAGACAGAGGCTGGGTCTACACTGCCATATAATCCACTTCAAAGTAGATAATCTGGATTTATATGTTAGTATATAAATTTAAGGACTTCTGTGCCTTTAAGGAATTTCAGCAGCTGTTGCTTGTTTGGTAATACCCCGTTTAATCCACTTTTGCAGCTGCTTTTAAACCACTTTAACCTCTTCCAGTTTATTTGCTTCCCTCCATGGATATCTTTTGCCCTCCTGGTTGCTCTCGAATGCTGTTTGGTCTCATGAATCCTGATTTCCTTTGGAGGGTATGAGCCATGGGACGGTGAGAACATCCTTACCTACTATTTTATAGCAAGCGTGACCAAAGTGCGGCATTCCAAAGGTTGTTGGAGTTGCAACTTCCAGCATCCCTCGCCCTTCTCTGTGCCTGATAGCAGTGATGGTGGTTGCAGTCCAACAGTAGGACTCCATTTAACCCATCTGATTACATTGGAATAATTGCAGTCAGTTGAGCTGGAGTTGGAGCATTGATGGCCAAATCAAGAGAGAATACGCAACTTGCATTTGTAGTTACTACATCTGATTTTTTTTTCTTGTGAGAAGCAGCAGGGAGTGGGCTAAAAGTGGCACTAACACTATTTACTATTTTCTATAATACAGTAGAGTCTCACTTATCCAACACTCTCTTATCCAACGTTCTGGATTATCCAACGCATTTTTGTAGTCAATGTTTTCAATACGTGATATTTTGGTGCTAAATTCTTAAATACAGTAATTACTACATAGCATTACTGTGTATTGAATGACTTTTTCTGCCGAATTTGTTGTATAACATGATGTTTTGGTGCTTAATTTGTAAAATCATAACCTAATTTGATGTTTAATAGGCTTTTCCTTAATCTCTCCAACATATTCGCTCATCCAACATTCTGCCGGCCCGTTTATGTTGGATAAGCGAGACTCTACTGTACTATTTACAACTCCAGTATGTTCCCCGTATTGGCTGGGAATACATCTTCAGACTCACAAATCTTGGATAATAACAAATCATTCTGAAATGAAGTTCTTCTGCCCTAAAGTCGTGCTGGGGGAACCTAGAGGTTTTATATTGGATTGGATAACTGTGGATACTGTTTCTGCAGATAATTGGTGTCCTATCTTAGTGGTTTGTTTTTCTTTCTGCTTAAATAAATAGTATATTGCAAATGGTTTTGTTGGTTAACAATGCTCTTTTGGTCAAGGTTTTTGGAACAAGCTTTTCAATACCTGTGAAGTCAATATATATATATTAACCAATATTATTTTGCAAAGGTTGAATGTGTTTATATTATTTTGGTTGCCAAATTCAATTGATGTTTAAATAGTGGAGACTATTACAGTCTGGAAGATACTACTGTGGATTATAACAGTTGACTGTACTCATTATTTTCATTATTGTTGTTTACTCACAGGTAATATTGTATGTATATGGTGCTCTGAATTACATAGTGCAACTTATGTTTTGAAACTTTATAGTATTCGCTTATCCTTTTTACATAGAAGGAAGATAGCTCTATACTCAGAGAGGCCTGACTATTTCTGTGGCCTTTGCAAGTTGCTCTAATATACACATCTCTTTTTATGTTTTGAACCTTTATAGTGTTTGTTTATCTCTTTGACATAACAATGCTCTCCGTCAACAAACAAGCTTGCCTCTAGCACAAGCATGAGCAAACTTGGGCTCTCCAGGTGTTTTGGACTTCAACTCCCATAATTCCTAACAGCCTTAGGCCCCTTCTTTTTCTCCCTCAGCCACTTAAGCATTCCCTCTTTGTTATCAGCCTATTTCAGTGGCTGCAAACTGAGTTTAAGATGCAAATGTAGTTAAATTAGTTTAGCCGAAAGATTGGAAAGACGGAGCCCTTCCCAGGAAGCCTTGGAAAAGCAAACTCCTGCACTCTCTCCTTGCTTGTGTGGTCTTCCATCTTATTAACTTTTGTTGTCTTGAGCACACTGATTTCACCTGACTTGGTTTTTTTTTTCCTTGGGAAAAAAAGGGTAAAACAGTCAGGACAAGGAATGCAAAAAGCCTTTTCGTTGAATGTACCTATTAGCTCTACTGGCTTTATAGCCTCACCTATTTGGAGGCCAACAAACTGATTTTCGATACTGATTTTTATATTTAGTGCTTTGTTTACTGTATGGGTTGGGGGTTTTTTGGGGTTTTTTGTCAATTCACATTTGTTTTTTGATGGCTTAACAATATTCTGGCATAATAAAATGTTTCCAATTGAATTAATCCATAATCGGTAGCATTAACAGTTCCTTAAGGAAAAATTTAAAAACAAACAAGGGATGGATTGGAATAAAGGAGCAGAATCACAATCTCCATACAATTTCAGTAGTTCAACATGTGACTGCAAAGTGTTGCTGTATGAAATATTTGAACGATTTAATGTTCCTGTAGTATCATATGCTGCTGAAAGGTCTATGAAGACAGCTCTTGTAATCTGCTGTCTCTCAAAACCATCTTCTATGTGCTGAGTCAGGGTCAAAACATGTGATGTACAGCTTTTGTATTTTCCAAAGCCAGATTGATTTGGAATCAAACATGGGTCTATTTTTTTCCATAATTCTATACAAAATAAGTCTCTCCACAACTTTATAAAGATGGCAAAACAAGGAGATTGGTCTATAGCTTTTGGGGTCGTTACGGACGGTCTTTGCCTGGTTTCAAGATGACTCTTGCTTTCCTCCAGATTTTGGGGATCTGACAGGATGCAATGCAGTTGTTCATCAGCTTCAACAGCCAGCACCTTGCTTTTGGGCCAAAGTTCTTAATTTGTTCCAACCGCGGATCACCCAGGCCAGCTGCTTTGCCATTTTTACATTTATTGAGAGCCATTTCCAATTCTGCAGATGGAAAAAGTTTGTTCTTATTATCTGGTTGTCTGGCTATTGGCTTCCTTCCTAGTTTGGTGGCAAGGTTGGGTTTCCCATTCTTCAGAAGTTGATGTGCTATCTGATCTGCTTTTATGTTGGCATGGGTATTAGATTGTGAAGAATCATTGCTCAGCCGTCTTAACATTCCATTCCTTCTGACTTCTCTGGCCCATCCTCTGTTTGGCTATCAGCCAGCACACCAACGTCTTAAATCAAGAAACAGCTTTCTAAGATCTGCAGGAACACTCAGCAAGCAAGAGTCCAAAAGTAGCAGGCTAAAACCTGGAACCTCAATCAGTGGCTGATACCAAATGAGAAACTCCCTTCTGGGCACATAGAAGATTGGGTGACTTGAAAGGCGCGGAACAGACTGTACTCTGGCACCACAAGATGCAGAGCAGACCTTAAGAAATGGGGCTACAAAGTGGGGTCCACAACATGCAAGTGTGGAGAAGAACAAACCACAGACCACTTACTACAATGAAGCCTGAGCCTTGCCACATGCACCATGGAGGACCTTCTCACAGTGACACCAGAGCCACTCCAAGTGGCCAGCTTCTGGTCAAAGCAAATCTAGTACAATGTCAAGGTTTTAGCTTTGTTTGCAGTTTTAAAAAACACATTATAACGGTTCCCTTAATTAGCTTCTGACATGATAAATGAAATGTTCCTGCAGCTCCCAACAGATGTTAGGAGGGCACCAGAAAGAAAATGCATCTACATTGTAGAATTAATGAGGTTCAAATCTACTATAATTGTCACGGCTCAACACTTGGGTTTAGCTTTAGATACATTTTGTAATACAGATGAGTGAGAAACATGATGATAATCCTTATGATTATAGTCTGGAAACCACATAAAGGACACTATTGCCCTCTGGTGGTATTTATGATTAAAGATATTATTTCATTTACTTAGATAAAGTAGACTCTCAGTTAACCAGCACTCAGTGCCAGATAAATGCAATTTCTGGTTGCTTGAGAGTCCCTATTAAAATAGGCATATATCACATACTATACCATACCATAAATATCTGCATTGATTTGATATTAATATTTAAATATAGTAATAAAAAGCAAAGAAAAACAAACTTCGCTTAATGAAACACAGTTTTACTGTATAATAAAACAGCTTTTTTGTTTAAAGTATTATTCAATTTTTTTGCTGGATGCTTGAGTTCTGGTTAACTGAGATATTATTATTATTGACAGAGCAAACAAGATAGATATGCTGGATTTCATATCACAAAATCACAAGTCGAATACTTCCCAAGTGTCTAGGACTGTGTGATGTATTTTCGGATGATGCGCACACATCCCAGTCGGGTGGCCTTTTGCAGTTGGCAGATCGTGATTTTGTCAATGTTTATTGTTTCCAAATACCGGCTGAGATCTTTTGGAACGGCACCCAATGTGCCGATCAGCACCGGGACCAATAGGGTGGCCTTTTGCAGTTATTATTATTATTATTATTATTTCATTGTATGACACAGCAAACAAGATAGATATGCTAGATTTCGTATCACAAAATCACAAGTTGAACACTTCCCAAGTGTCTAGGACTGTGTGATTAATTTTCAGATGATGCGTGCAGATCCCAGTAGGGTGGCCTTTTGCAGTTGTTGTTGTTGTTATTAATCATTGATCCCCATTTATTTGTCCCTCCTTCCATTCTCTTTCTTTTGGAAATCTGAATCCAAACCAATTCCAACATTTCACCATTTTTTTCCTTAATTGTTTCCAGAGTTTGTTTGTGCGATTATCAAATTAGATTACATTTATCATGGGACGCATGGGACGCAAACTTGGCTTTTCATAAGGCCCATGGAGAAAAGTCTGAATGGCTTTTCTGGGAAGAGGAAGCACATGCGCATGGGAAACCATGGTTTTGCTTTGGCATCGCTACTTTTCAAAGGAAATATATATTTTTGCAAAGAAGTGTTCTCAAAGCGGTTGGGAAACGGCTGCATTGAGGATTGCTATTGACTAGAGAAGTTGCTGTGTTTGTGCATTTCAGGAGTAGTCATGTCAAACTATACAGAGAAGCCACTGAAACCCATAAGCAAGTGGACAATTTCAACAGAAAGGAGGAAACGATGAAAATCAACAAAATCTGGTTACCAGTATTTAAAAAAAAAAACCCAGAATCAAGATAGTAAATAAAGAACATCACTCGGAAATGGCGGAATTCCAGGCAACAAACAATCAAGTGGCAGTTTACTCCTCCCCAAACAAAGGATGCCTCCAGACAAAAACAGCCAGGCTACCTATGCAAATACAATCACTGATTGACTTTGCAGCTGCAAGGCTACTTAATGCTATTCTGAAGGGACCATAAGCCAGAAAATGGTAAACTTTTGCATAGATGGCTTTGCCTCTGCATATATCATATTAGCCTTTTATATAGACCATGTAAACATTTGGTATCACTTGTGCCAAAGTAGGCGTGGAAGGTGAGGAAGACCCTCAGCCATTGCTCAATTTTAGATAAGCCAAGATATATATTCTTTGTTTGCTGCGACATGCTTTTGCATGATACAGACCTTTAGGGTGTGTATGGCTGAAATCAGGGAAAGATCGTGGGGATATATTAGCCAATCATAAAAGAGCAGTCAATCATTCATCAAAGAAAACCAGAAGGCACGTACCGTATGAAATTGATTCCTATCGAACTCCCTTTTGTTGTTTTTATCAGCAGAACATGTTAGTTATTCAAGGATGGCTCAGAATGCTTAATCTGCTTTTCATTGAAAATCCTAATTGCTGATAAGTTATCTTGTTTGGTAAAGAAAAAGGTAAAGAAAAAGGCAACGGGCAACTTTTTAAAAGAATGGGAACCATTTGTGGTGTTTAGAAAACGTGAAAGATGCTTTACGGGGTTGCTGTGAGTTTTCCAAGCTGTACGGCCATGTTCCAGAAGCATTCTCTCCTGACGTTTTGCCCACATCTGTGGCAGACATCCCCAGAAGTTGGGAGGTCTGTTGAAAACTGGGTAAGTGAGGTTTATATATCTCTGGAATGTTGGGAGAAAAACTCTTGTCTGTTGGAGGCACGTATGAATGTTGCAACTGGCCACCTTGATTAGCACTGAATGGCCTTGTAGCTTCAGAGCCTGGCTGCTTCCTGCCTGGGGGAATCCTTTGTTGGGGGGATCCCATTAGCATTGAATAGCTTTGCAGCTTCAAAGCCTGGCCGCTTCCTGCCTGGGGGAATCCTTTGTTGGGGGAATCCCATTAGCATTGAATAGCTTTGCAGCTTCAAAGCCTGGCCGATTCCTACCTGGGGGAGTCCTTTGTTGGGGGAATCCCATTAGCATTGAATAGCTTTGCAGCTTCAAAGCCTGGCTGCTTCCTGCCTGGGGAAATCCTTTGTTGGGGGAATCCCATTAGCATTGAATAGCTTTGCAGCTTCAAAGCCTGGCTGCTTCCTGCCTGGGGGGATCCTTTGTTGGGGGAATCCCATTAGCATTGAATAGCTTTGCAGCTTCAAAGCCTGGCTGCTTCCTGCCTGGGGGAATCCTTTGTTGGGGGGATCCCATTAGCATTGAATAGCTTTGCAGCTTCAAAGCCTGGCCGCTTCCTGCCTGGGGGAATCCTTTGTTGGGGGAATCCCATTAGCATTGAATAGCTTTGCAGCTTCAAAGCCTGGCCGATTCCTACCTGGGGGAGTCCTTTGTTGGGGGAATCCCATTAGCATTGAATAGCTTTGCAGCTTCAAAGCCTGGCTGCTTCCTGCCTGGGGAAATCCTTTGTTGGGGGAATCCCATTAGCATTGAATAGCTTTGCAGCTTCAAAGCCTGGCTGCTTCCTGCCTGGGGGAATCCTTTGTTGGGGGAATCCCAACACTGTCCACTGTGACGGCACTTCCTCATTCCAACGTAGTAAATTAATTAAATTTGCCTCCCCACTTTATAAGTGGTACCTTATTTCCTAGTTGATAGATGCAACTATCTTTCGGGTTGCTAGGTCAGCAACGAGCAGGGGCTATTTTTAATTTTTAATTGTCGGGTGCACACCCTGCCACGGGCTGGCCTCGAACTCATGACCTCATGGTCAGAGTGATTTATTGCAGCAGGCTGCTCAGCCCGGCCCCAATTATTACTGTAATAGTGGGCCCCTGGTGGTGGCGCAGTGTGTTAAAGCGCTGAGCTGCTGAACTTACAGATCGAAAGGTCCCAGGTTCAAATCCCGGGAGCGGATTGAGCGCCTGCTGTTAGCCCCAGCTCCTGTCAACCTAGCAGTTCGAAAACATGCCAATGTGAGTAGATCAATAGGTACCGCTCGGGCGGGAAGGTAACGGCGCTCCATGCAGTCATGCCAATGGCCACATGACCTTGGAGGTGTCTACGGACAATGCCGGCTCTTTGGCTTAGAAATGGAGATGAGCACCAACCCCCAGAGTCAGACATGACTGGACTTAACGTCAGGGGAAACCTTTACCTTTTTAGTGGACCATGAACCGGGCCTCCACTTTAAAAGTTTGAGGACCCCTGGCCTAAACCGACCCTCTTTGGGATAACATCCAAAGGGATGACTAATAGCCCAATGTGAGAAGGGTCTGAGTCGCCAAAGTCGGGGAGAGATGCAGCCTGGGAGGGTCTCTCTCTGCAGGCTCCTTTCTGGCTTTGGGTGGAGGGAGTGGGTGGCGTGGAGGAGCCTCCCTCCCGGAGAGGAAGTGACCCAAGGCTGCAGGAATGCCAGCCTGGCTGGGCGGAGGCGGGGCGGGAGCCTTCCTCCTCCTCCTCCTCCTCCTCCTCCTCCTCCTCCTCCTCCCGGGCAGAAGCCATGCCGCACTTCACGGTGGTCCCGGTGGAGGACCGGCTCCGGGGCGACTATGACAACCTGGAGGGGCTGAGCTGGGTGGACTACAGCCAGGGTCCCGGAGGAAGGGAGGAAGGCGCGCCCGACGACACCCTCGGCTCCGACGGTGAGTCCTTCCCTCCCCTCCCTCCTTCTCCCTCTTTCTTTCCAGATGTTTTGGCACTTCCCAGGCCGGGGCTTGTGGGAAATGAAGTCCCTTGCTTGGAAGAAGAATCTCTTAAGGCACCCAAAGTCCTCCTCTGCCTTTCTTTACTTCGCTCCCTCCTTCTTTTCTTCTCTCTCTGGATCTCATCACACTAGAGTTTGGATCCACTTTAAATCCACTTTAGGGAGGTCCTGGGCATCACCAAACTACAAACCTCACAATTCTGCAGGAGGGAGGAACTGGGTTTAAAGTGGATTCATGCTCTAGTGCAGAAATGTGCAAACTTGGGCCCTCTCTCCAGGTGTTTTGGACTTCAACTCCCACCATTCCTGGCCTCAGGCCCCATCCTTTTCCTCCTGGAGCCCAACCAAGAAGCTATAAAGTCATCCCTTTGGCACTTGGGCCCTCTTTCTGGGTGTTTTGGACTTCAACTCCCACCATTCCTGGCCTCAGGCCCCTTCCTTTCCCCCCAGAGCCCAACCAAGAAGCTATAAAGTCATCCCTTTGGCACTTGGGCCCTCTTTCTGGGTGTTTTGGACTTCAACTCCCACCATTCCTGGCCTCAGGCCCCATCCTTTCCCCCCAGAGCCCAACCAAGAAGCTATAAAGTCATCCCTTTGGCACTTGGGCCCTCTTTCTGGGTGTTTTGGACTTCAACTCCCACCATTCCTGACCTCAGGCCCCTTCCTTTCCCCCCAGAGCCCAACCAAGAAGCTATAAAGTCATCCCTTTGGCACTTGGGCCCTCTTTCTGGGTGTTTTGGACTTCAACTCCCACCATTCCTGACCTCAGGCCCCTTCCTTTCCCCCCAGAGCCCAACCAAGAAGCTATAAAGTCATCCCTTTGGCACTTGGGCCCTCTTTCTGGGTGTTTTGGACTTCAACTCCCACCATTCCTGGCCTCAGGCCCCTTCCTTTTCCTCCTGGAGCCCAACCAAGAAGCCATGAAGTCATCCCTTTGGCACCTGGGCCAACTTGAGCCCTCTCTCCAGGTGTTTTGAACTTCAACTCCCACCATTCCTGGCCTCAGGCCCCTTCCTGAGGAAAGGAAAGGGCCTGAGGCCAGGAATGGTGGTAGTTGAAGTCCAAAACACCCCAAAGGAAGGCCTAACTTGGCCCATGCCTGCACTAGAGAAAACCTACACATATGGCTATATAGCTACATCAAAACTCCAACCATCACCCCAAGTCAAAAAAGAAGCACCGTCAAGGCCCTGCCAGACCGTGCACAAAGAATCTGCAAAGCCCACCACCTCCAAGGTGAACTGAAGCACCTAAACTGGGTTCTACAGGCCAATGGAGACTCCACCACAGATATCAGAAGAGTTGCAAGGCCAAGAACAAGCCATGAGAGCAAAGGCAAAGATCCACCTAGAGAAAAAGTGTTCTTACCATACATCAAAGGAACCACTAACCTCATAGGCAAACTGATGAAGAAACACAACCTACAAACTATCAACAGACCCACTAAGAAAATCCAACAAATGCAACGGTCAGCGAAGGACAAGAGGGATCCTCTCACCTCTGCAGGAGTCAATGTCAGGACCCAGGCTGCAGAGCACCAATAACCATGCGCAGAGACCAGAATCTATCTAATATCTTTATTAAGAAAATATATAAAGTCAATAAAAACAAGTGTAGAATATAGTTCAGAAGTAGACCTTTCAGGAAAGGTCAAATATAGTCCAGGAAAATAATGTCCAATATGTGATATTAAAGTCCAAAGTTATAATCCAATAACCGAAACACACACTTTGCCAAGCAAAGTGTGGGGAGAAGACAAGGTCCTTAAGTCCATAGAAACTTGGCAAATAGGCTGGAAGCAAACTTGATACTTGGCTAGAACAAGACTCGAAACAAGGTAACAAGAGCAAAAACAAGGTCCGTGGAAAAACGCGGGACAAGGCAAGGCTGGAAACTTGATCCGGGAAACAGGGAACTGGAGTACGTAGTCTACACACGATCTCACTCCCGAAGCTGACGAATTGACTCCGCAAGGATTTCTTTGCGGGTAAACACCTATATAGGATCTTGTTTTCCCGCCAAGGAACACTTTCCCTGGGGAACAAGAAACGAAACCCATACTGTGTCCAGATGCATGACTCCTTAAAGTTTCCCAAGGGAAACAGACTTAATCAGCTAATTGTCTGGCAGCTATCCTGGCGCTCTTGCGAGTCGCCTCCCGAGCGCTTCTATCTTGATTATAATAATCCCGGCGAGAAAATGGGGGAGATTTCTGCTCAAGGCTTGTTTGGCTGACTTCTGGTGGGCAAACATCTTGCAGGTGCAAGGGCTCCAATTCTGGCTGAAACGGTGGAAAACCCAAGTTTTCCTCTTCATCTGCCACAATAGTACTAGGAACGGGACTACATGGCCCATGAGTCATCACAGTCAATGAGATACTGTGCAGACAAGTCTATATAAGGACCATCAAATGCAGCATTGCCCAGACACGTATCAAGGAACATGAAAGGCACTGCAGAGTCACTCAACCAGAAGAGTCAGCCATAGCAGAGCATTTGATGAACCAACCTGGACACAGAATATTATTTGAGAACACGGAAATGCTGGAACACTCTAACAACCACCATGTCAGACTACGCAGAGAAGCCATTGACATCCACAAAGATGTGGACAATTTCAACAGAAAGGAGGAAACTATGAAAATGAACAAAATCTGGGTATCAGTATGAAAATAACCTCTAAAATCAGGACAGTAAATAAAGAACAACACTCAGAAAACAGGGGAATTCTGGACAGGAAACAATCAGGGCCAGCGAACACCTCCCAACAAAGGATTCCCCCAGGCAAGAAGCAGCCAGGGTTTGAATCTGCAAGGCCATTCAGGTGGCCAATTGCAACGTTCACACTTGCCTCCAACAGGCAAAAGTTTTTTCTCCTATCCTGGACATTTTTCCACCGTTGCATAGTTTCCAACAGACTCAACACCATCAGAGGATGCCTGCCATAGATGTGGGCGAAACGTCAGGAGAGAATGCTTCTGGAGCATGGCCATACAGCCCGGAAAACTGACCGTGATTCCGGTCATGAAAGCCTTCGACAACACAACGCTGTATATTGTTTATCATTGAATCTGCAGATGGATGTAAGAGTTCAATAGTAGCAGGCATGTGCAAACTTGGGCTCTCCAGGTGTTTTGGACTTCAACTCCCACCATTCCTGGCCTCAGGCCCTTTCCTTTTCCCCCTCAGCCGCTTAAGCGGCTGAGGGGGAAAAGGAAGGGGCCTGAGGCCAGGAATGGTGGGAGTTGAAGTCCAAAACACCTGGAGAGCCCAAGTTTGCACATGCCTGAATAGTAGAATAAATTGCCTTGAAGGATAGTAGCTGTTCCGAGGATAGTAGGTTGGATGGGCATCTTTCAGGAGTGCTTTTGTTGGAATATGGACTAGATGGCATTCGCAATCCCTTCCACTTCTATTATTATTCGGTGCTTCCGCAGCCTCCGCAGAAGCATTTGCTTTAAGCAGTCTCATTTAGGACACTGGAATGGGGCAAGGAATGTGTTTTTAATAGTTTCTATAATTAGACCGACTCAATTCTCAATTCTTAGCACAAGTTTGCCCGCTCGACTCGTAATTTTGCACCTGTTTCTACTTGGATCGATTTTTGGGGTGTTCGCCCAAAGCTTGGAAAAGTTACTTTTCAAACCCAACCCGAATTCACAGTGTTTCCTATCTGCCCTGCTCTTTTTAGTTCAGACTTGCTTCAATGGGGGGAGACTGTTGATGTCAGGAAAAAACCAGACTCAGAACACTCTTTCACTGTTTGGTTCAAATGCAGAGAAAGGGCGGTGTTGCCTAGGGATATGTTTTTGACGATTCCGCCGCCTTAGAAAACTTACCTAATTGCTGAAACCAGGCAAGTTACTGCTAGAATGTTTATCATGACCAGGGGCACTCTTTAATCGTCTTTGGGAGGAGCTGGTCTGTTTACTTTTGCAGGCCTTTTAACTTGATTTTGAAGTCTGCATTTATCCCCGAGGCTTGCATATTGTGCTCTGAGGGTGTGGGTTGATCCTATGAGTGTTTATGCTAAAATAGATCAGTCTGAAATCTATATATATAAAAGGGTAATGAAATTTTGGCCTAGGACAAAACAACAAAACTACACATCCCAGAAACACTAAACTTGGCAGCACAAACCCTCATCCATGCCTCTATGTTCATACAACAAAAAGAAAAGAAAAATAAAGTCCTAATTAGAGGGAGAGGAAGAATTGTTTTTATCCAATTGCTGCCAGTTAGAAGGCTAAGCTCCGCCCACTTGGTCTCCTAGCAACCCACTCAGCCCAGGGGACAGGCAGAGTTAGGCCTCACTTAGGCCTCTTCCACACTGCCTATAAAATATAGATTAGCAGATTTGAACTGGGTTATATGGCAGTGTAGACTCAAGGCCCTTCCACACAGCTATATAACCCATTTATAATGGACTTAATGTAAGATAAAACCTTTACCCTTTACCTTGACTACCACCAATTCCTCAATACTTTATTTCCCATACCACCATACTTCGCCACAGCAACGCGTGGCCGGGCACAGCTAGTATGTCATAAATCTCCTTCCCCACTTCCTTTTCCTAGTTTTGTTAGTTTGCAAAAGGTTAATAGTTACTTACTTAGGCAATCCCTCGTAGTTCGAGGACGATAGTCTTCCATCCTTGGTGTCTTGGGTGTGTGTTCTTAGGTGGCTGAAGAGACCGATTCTTGATCTGCATGTTCTCCCGCAGTGAGGACATCGGTTTCCAGGTGGAAGGCGGTCCCAGTCAGGGTTGGCTTGACACTCCTTCCTCTTGGCACGTTTCTCCCTTAAGCCCTCCATTCGTGCCTCTTTGAACTCTGCAGCACTGCTGGTCACAGCTGACCTCCAATTAGAGTGCTCAAGGGCCAGGGCTTCCCAGTTCTCAGTGTCTATGCCACAGTTTTTAAGCCCATCTTTAAATCTCTTTTCCTGCCCACCAACATTACGTTTCCTGTTCTTGAGTTCAGAGTGGAGTAGCTGCTTTGGGAGACGGTGATATTTGGGCATTCGGACAACGTGGCCAGTCCAGCGGAGTTGATGGCGTAGGAACATCGCTTCAGTGCTGGTAGTCTTTGCTTCTTCAAGCACGCTGACATTTGTCCGCCTGTCTTCCCATGAGATTTGCAGGATTTTTCTGAGGCAACGCTGATTGGGTGTGACGTCTGAGTTGGGTGTGACGTCTGTAGACCGTCCACATTTCGCAGGCGTAGAGCAGGGTTGGGAGGACAATGGCTTTATAAACAAACACCTTGGTATCTCTACGGATGTCCCGATCATCAAACACTCTCTGCTTCATTTGGAAAAATGCTGCACTCGCAGAGCTCAAGCGGTGTTGTATTTCAGTGTCGATGTTGACTTTTGTGGAGAGGTGGCTACCAAGGTAGCGGAAATGGTCAACGTTTTCTAATGTGACACCATTAAGCTGTATTCCTGGCGTTGCAGAGGGATTAGCTGATGCCTGTTGGAAGAGCACTTTGGTTTTCTCGATGTTCAGTGAGAGGCCGAGCTTCTCGTATGCGTCTGCGAAGGTGTTTAGAGTGGCTGGTAGGTCTTCTTCTGAGTGCGCACGGACTACATTGTCATCAGCATATTGGAGTTCTATAACAGATGTTGTGGTGACCTTGGTTTTGGCTCTCAGTCTGCTGAGGTTAAACAGCTTGCCATCTGTCCGATAGATGATTTCCACTCCGGTGGGAAGCTTCCCATCAACAAGGTGAAGTATCATAGCGATGAAGATGGAAAATAAGGTGGGGGCAATAACACATCCCTGCTTGACACCTGATTCCATCTTAAATGGGTCACTTTGGGAGCTGTTGCTGTCCAAGACTGTTGCCGTCATGTCATCATGGAGGAGCCGCAGGATGTTCACAAATTTGTCAGGGCACATGATTTTTTGGAGGATGTGTCGAATGCCTTTGCAAGGTCAATGAATGCCATGTACAGAGGTTGGTTTTGTTCCCTGTCTTTTTCTTGGAGCTGTTGTGCAGTGAAGATCATGTCCACTGTTCCTCTGGAGGGGCGGAAGCCATTCTGGGATTCCAGGAGGGTGTCTTCTGAAACAGGCAAAAGGCAGTTTGCAAGGATTCTTACGAGGATTTTCTCAGTGGATGTTAGAAGGAAGATACCTCAATAGTTTCTGCAGTCTGTTCTCCCCCCCGCTTTTTTTTTTTAAAAAAAGATGGTGGCATCCTTGAAGTCTGCTGGGATTTTCTCAGTCACCCACACCTTTTCAATGAGCTGGTGGAGTTGTTGTATCAGCTCAGGTCCACCCTCTTTGAAGATTTCAGCAGGGATACCATCAGGTCCGCTGGCTTTGTTATTTTTTTTTGTTGGCTGATGGCATTGCTGACTTCTTCCAAACTAGTCAGTGCTGCAAGCTCATCCCTGGTTTGTTGTTGCAGGATTTGTGAGAGGGTCTCTTCGGCCACATTGGAGCTGCGATTCAGCAGGTTCTGGTAGTGCACTTTCCAACATAGTGCAATTGATGTTTTCTCCTTCAGAAGTTTGGTTCCATCTGATGAGCGTAGGGGCTGTATGCCATGGTTTCTTGGTCTGTAGATGATCTTTGTGGCTTTGAAAAATCCCTGAGCATCATGGGTATCTGTGGCGTGGGCTGGTGAGCAGCCTGCTGCAATAAATCACTCTGACCAGGTAGAAGGCTGCTTATATCATTACATTATAAGAAACACAGGAGGGAAATATGTTGTCGGAGGCTTTCATGGCCGAACTCACAGGGTTGTTGTGTGTTTTCCAGGCTGTATGGCCATGTTCCAGAAGTATTCTCTCCTAATGTTTCATCCACATCTATGGCAGGCATCCTCAGAGGTTGTGAGGCATATGCCTGTGAGTTCAGCCATGAAAGCCTTCGACAACATATTTCCCTCCTGTGTTACTTATTGCAATGATGTAATGATATAAGCAGCCTTCTATCTGGTACTCTCTCAATAGATTGCAGTTATCACTTCCAGAAACCATCAGCCAGCATAGTGGGATGATGGGCATTGTAGTTGCAACAAATCTTAAGGTTGTTAGGTTGAAGGATGGAGTAGGAAAAGCCGAGGTTGTAATCCTTCCATTGCCATGAAATGTGTCAGCTCGCCATATGTTCCCAGCCTAAGTTACATCAGCAATTTATTATGTGGATTAAAGGGGTGGGGAGCATGTATGTTGGGGGGGAAATTACAGGAAGTCCAAAAGTTTCAGTTTATGTGCAGTGCTCTTGTCTAGTTCTCCTGGTGTTTTTAGCTCGAGTGAGTTGGCTTCCTGTTTGCACATCTTGCCAAGAAGTTTGGTTTGAAGATCAACTCCAGGCCTTCCTAGCTGCTGATGTTTGGGTGGCAGCGGTGGTTGCTTTTTAAATAACACTGTACTTTGCATCAGAATATCGAAAGTAACATCTCCCTTCTGTGTTGCAAATACACACAGTTGTAACGGGCTGGGGATAAACAGAAACATGGAAATCTATTGCCAAAGATTATAGACACTGCAACACAAGTAGCTTTAGTGGGAAGGAAGTATTGCCTAGTTGACTCAGCTTGTTGTTTAGCATCAAAGTTTAGATTGGATTAACTTAATATGGTCATCTTAATGCTGTGCCAAAGCAAAAGCTGATTCAGGAGCACCTTGAGCTCCTATTTGAGGGACATCATCTCAATGCTCAGTGTTATGCAATTCTGGGATTTGTAGTTTTGTGAGGCATCGACATTCTTTGGCAAATAAGGCTCAAGACTTTGAGGCTATGACTCTGTAGCATTCAGCCAAGGCAATTAAAGCATCAGTGCACCCCAAGGTTTTTTACATCATCATAATCGCCCATGTTAAAAGCTTGCACTTTAAAAATATTGCCTCCTTTTACTTCTTCTCTCTCTTTATCTTGTTTTATTACACTATGTAACACAATTTTTGTTCCTGGTTTACAAATGCAATTTCCTAATTGGTTCTATCATAAAAACATGGAAATTGTTTATTAAACTGCAAAAACTTTTGTTTTTGTGGGAAGGATATCTTTCAGCACTTTTTGCTCTGGTTTTTCAATGAATAGCTCATTGAGTCTCGACCAATTCAACATAGTTTGTGGCAGACTCAAAAATGAAGTTTTATTCAAAGTGAATACTGACAAACATCTCGAGCTCTGAGGATGACCTGGGAAGGAATCCCACTGGAGCATTGCAGCACACCAAAATACCTGGGAGTTACCCTGTACTGTGCTCTGACTTATGAGAAGCACTGCTTGAATATCAAACAAAAAGTGAGTGCGAGAAATAATATCATCTGAAAGCTGACGGGCACAATCTGGGGATCACAACCAGATGCAGTGAAGACATCTGCCCTTGTGCTTTGCTACTCTGCTGCTGAATATGCATGCCCAGTGTGGAATACATCTCACCAAGTTAAAACAGTGGGTGTGGCTCTTAATGAGACATGCCGCATTATCACAGGATGTCTACGCTCTACATCACTGGAGAAATTATACTGTTTAGCCGGAATTGCTCTACCTGCCATCCGTTGTTAAGTAGCAGCTGGCAATGAAAGGACCAAGGCATTAACATTTCCAGCCCATCCTCTGTTCAGATATTAGTCAGTATGCCAACGTCAAGAAACAGCTTCCTAAGATCCACAGAGATGCTCGCAGGAACACCTCAGCAAGCAAGAGTCCAAAAGTGGCAGGCTAAAATCCGGAACCCCAATCCATGACTGATACCAGATGAGAAACTCCCTCCTGGGCACACAGAAGACAGCGATTTGAAAGGCGCTGAACAGATTATACTCTGGCACCACGAAGTGCAGAGCCAATCCTCAGAAATGGGGGCCACAAAGTGGATTCCATGACATGTGAGTGTGGACAAGAGCAAACCACAGATCACTTACTACAATGCATCTGAGTCCGGCCACATTCACAATGGAGGACTTTCTAACAATGACTTCATGAGGATACGCTCAATTCTGGCCACAGGGGGAACTGCTGCTTCATCATCCACTGTGACACCCAGTCCTTGATGGACTACTTCCTCATTCTTCTGCACACTGCAGACCGAAAGGTCCCAGGTTCAAATCCTGGGAGCGGCATGAGTGCCCACTGTTAGCCCCAGCTTCTGCCAGCCTAGCAGTTCAAAAGCATGCCAATATGAGTAGATCAATAGGTACCGCTCCGGCAGGAAGGTAACGGCGCTCCATGCAGTCATACCCTTGGAGATGTCTACGAACAACGCCGGCTCTTTGGCTTAGAAATGGAGATGAGCACCAACCTCCAGAGTCGGTCACGACTGGACTTAACGTCAGGGGAAACCTTTACCTTTACTAAATTAGTTAAATTAGCCTCCCCGCATAAAGCAGTACCTAAATTTCCTACTCGACAGATGCAACTGTCTTTCGGTTGCTTGGGTCAACAATTAGCTAGGCAATTTAATGGTTGGGCACTCAATCCGACCTGGGCTGGCTTTGAACTTAGTAGTGATTTATTTCAGCTGGCTACTAACCAGTTGCGCCACAGCCCAGCCTGTGGAGACTCTGAAATTTCTTTCCAAAAGCATGGGACAAAACGTAACATACCTGCAGTGATGCAGGTATACCCAGAATCTTTAGACACATCAAGTGTGCATATATTGCATCCACAAGGTCAATAGGGAGCACGGTCCAGGCTGGCACGTGGCGTTTTTGCACATTTGGGGCATCATAATAGGATCAGCCTCTAAGTCAGTCACATACTGCCCTTTGACTCTGCAGGTCAGATGAAATCAAAGAGAGCAAACGGGCAAACAAGCAAACGGCAGCCAGAGATTAGAGTTTAATCTTTCTTTTTCTTTCAAAGAATCACACGTTTACGGAGCTCAAAGAGAAAGCACGTGGGTAAACACTGACATAACACTATGCAACATAATTTTTGTTCCTGGGTTATAAATGTCATTTTCTAATTGGTTTTATCATACAAACATCATGCAGCACATTTTGCTGCCCCTCAGTCTACAGCCCATCAAGGCATTGTTATGATACATGGAGAATTTATTGTCCATCACAGTATTGTTATGATGTATGGAGAATTTGTTGTATAAGTGTGAGAAACAGAAATGTAATAAAATTTCAAACAGCGTGGAACAAGAGTGTTTGGGGTGGTGGCAAGCCCATTGTGGACTTGAGATGACTAGTAGTACAGTAGAGTCTCACTTATCCAACATAAACGGGCTGTCAGAATGTTGGATAAGCGAATATGTTGGATAATAAGGAGGGATTAAGGAAAAGCCTATGAAACATCAAATTAGGTTATGATTTTACAAATTAAGCACCAAAACATCATGTTATACAACAAATTTGACAGAAAAAGTAGTTCCATACGCGGTAATGTTATGTTGTAATTACTGTATTTACAAATTTAGCACCAAAATATCACGATATATTGAAAACATTGACTACAAAAATGCGTTGGATAAGCGAGTTTTGGACAAGTGAGACTCTACTGTATATTAAAGGTAAAGGTTTCCCCTGATGTTAAGTCCAGTCGTGACCGACTCTGGGGGTTGGTGCTCATCTCCATTTGTAAGCCAAAGAGCCAGCGTTGTCCATAGACACCTCCAAGGTTATGTGGCCACTGGCATGACTGCATGGAGCGCCGTTACCTTCCCGCCAGAGCGGTACCTATTGATCTACTCACATTGGCATGTTTTCAAACTGCTAGGTTGGTAGGAGCTGGGGCTAACAGTGGGCGCTCATTCCGCTCCCGGGATTTGAACCTGAGACCTTTTGGTCAGCAAATTCAGCAGCTCAGCACTTTAACACACTGAGCCACCGGAGGCTCCTGGTCAAGTGGATATATCTTGCAAAATCATTCTCTTGCTGTGAGTAAAGTCTCTGAAGACAGATGAGGCTTTGCCTAAGCTTGCTAGATCTTCAAAGGCCAAAGCTGAGTAGGACTGCGTTTAATTAATCTTTCCCCGGAAGAGTTTATTTCCTTGATGTATGGAAATGTTGTTGTGTAAGAGAGCTTTGCTGCTGTGTTAATTGTTGTTCCTCCAGTCAAGTTGTGATCGTGAATGATGTCTTCCCACTGGTTTTTCACCAAAAATGGCATATGTTCCAGTCAGATTTACTTTTAATTGTTCTAAGTAATATATTCTTTGATGTGCTGCATCAGAGTGTTTGACATCTGTGGCTTTGCAAGAGAACTCTGCCACGTCTGTAAAGGAGGCTTGGAACTGGTTCTACGAGGGTTGAATGAAAAATAATGCCTCCACCTTCATAACTCCACAACAGATGGCAGTACAGTAGACTCTCCTCTACAGTTCCATTTGGCGGGAAGCCTTAGCATTGAACGGTTGTGTTGTTAAAGTGCAAAGTATGGAACCCTGTGCAGACGGTCGGTCAATGTGTCTTAAGCAATGTGTAGTCATTGAATTATTGACAGCAGAAGGTGATTCATCAGAGAATGCAAGCTGTTTATGGTGATTGTGTTGATGTGAATACTGTGCCTCATTGGACGAGGTGGGAACATCTGATTTGCGTGATAAACAAAGAGTTGGACGTCCTGTGATAGCAACCACCGAGTTTCACAAGCAAAAGGTTGACAGATTGATTCAGGATGATCGTTGTATCACTCAGAGAGAAATTTCAAACATAATCGGCATTTCACAAGAACGTGTGGGTCACATTATTGCTTTGCTTGGCTGTCAGAAGATCTGTGCACGATGGTTACTGTGAGACGTTGGTGGCGGAAACAGAGTGTCGACTCCTTCCATGACGGTTTCAGAAAACTTGTTCATCGTTGGCAGAAATGTATCCAATTGTCTGGTGACTATGTGGAAAAGTGAATAGTGTTAGTTAAGGAGCACATTCTAAGGATTATTTCTGCGTTTGATTTTTTTAAAATATTCCCATCCAATCCCAAGTAACGAAGGTGGAGGCATTACTTTTCATTCAACCCTCGTAAGTGCATCATGCAAAATCTCTGCAAAGAAAATGTTTCCAAGGATAGATACTCCATGCTAATGTGCCTATACCCACCTGCTAAGGTTGTTCATGCAGTCTGTGACATGTAGAAATTATGGAACTTAAACAGATATAGGTCAGAATTTTTCACTTACGGAATCTTGCACACATAAATCATGCTATCCATTCAAAGCCAAAGAGTCACCAGTTTACAATTGATATGTTTTGCTGAAGCGGAGTTGCACAGATGCCATGTCCTTCTGTGTTACATCTTTGCAAATGGTGTGCTCTAGTTGTGCATTCTATAATTTGCTTTGTGATGCATCTCAGTTGTGTGTATCCTATACTTTGCATTGTGATTGCAGATTGTGGTTGTGCTTTTCACAATGGCACTCAATCACTGACATGTTGCCGTTCCACATGGAGATTGTGAAGTGCTCCCTTAGAGTATTTGTGCTATCATAAAGAGGTGCCATCTTGTGTAGTCATTTGGGCATTGGACTATGACTCCAGGGACCTGGGTTCAAATCCTTGTTTAGCCATGGAAACCCACTGGTTGTCCTTGGGCAAGTCACTTTGCAGCCTCATAGGAAGGTAAAGGCTTGGCCCCTTTGGAGTAATCTTACCAAGAAATCTCAATGGGAAGATTTCCTTAGGGTTCACTTGAATCAAGAAACGACTTAAAGTCACACAACAAAGGAGATGTTAGATTGAAACCACAGAGCGTATTACCTGATTTTGAAAAAATCCCATTGTTGTTGATATTGCTGTTTTCCATTATTTTGGTTTTACTATTTCTTGGTAGGGGTTAAATTATAGGAACTCTTTCTTCAATCATGGAATGAGTGGTTTATTTGATTTTGACTTGGTTGATATTTCACCCTTTGCACAGCACTGGATATTGCCACGGTTGAGCAATAGGTTGAACCCTTGTGCCGGTTGAACTGCTGACCTGAAGGTTGACGGTTTGAATCCGCGGGACAGGGTGAGCTCTTGTCTGTCAGCTCTAGCTTGTGGGGACATGAGAAAAGCCTTCCAGCAGGTTGGGTGTCCCCTGGGCAATGTCTTTGTAGATGGCCAATTCTCTCTCACCTGAAGCAACTTGCAATATGTTATCAAGTTGCTTCTGACATGATAAAAAAACAGCACTGGATTCCATCCTGGCCTATATATTCTTAACTTCCTATTCTCTGACATTTCTGATGCCTTCAGAAGCTTTAAATGCAGATTTCAGGTAAATCAGAAACAAATAGGGTATTTTTTTCTGTCCAAAATCAAATTTGGCATTCTGAGCAAACTCATTTGCCTATCTACTATATACCCACACTGTGTTCTGCAGAAGTTGTAGCCCTGGAAATAATCTGACCAGACAGCCAGTTTTATTATGACATGTTTCTGTTGAGACTGTGTTTCTTATACCTGTTTACTCACAATCAAAGATTGGCAACTTTTGCCCGGCTTCTTGGTGGTCGAGTCAAACTGGTGGGTCTGACTTTGCATTGTGTCTCCAAGGGTGTATCTGCACTATGGAATGCATGCAGTTTGACACCACTATAACTGCTATGGCTCACTGCTATGGACTCCAGAGAGCTTTAGTGTTACAAGGTCTTTAGCCTTCTCTGCCACAGAGTGGTGATGTCTCACTGAACTACACCTCCTAGGATCCCGTAGCACTGAGCCATGGCCATAAAATTGGCATCAAACTACAAACTGTTAAGTCAGATGTTTGTAACTCAGGGACTGCCTGTACTTTATCTTATTTGATTGGGCTGATTCTAGTATATTAATCATGCTTATGCCTTTAATCCGGTTATACAAAACATTAAAGAAGTACACAGCGGCCAGATTAACAATATCAGGTGAAGGGGAGTCAAACTTGATTCTGCCACATTCTAAGGCCACATTTTCCTAATTAAATGTTTCTCTTAAGATGCATATTGAGCAGAAATAAGAGCTTAACCCTTAAGGTCTTTCAGGGGAATAAGCAGAGCAAGTGTGACATTATCATCATCATCATCATCATCATCATAGGCAGGGGTGATTCAACCGGTAGGCAAACTAGGCACTTCAAATCTAGGCACTTATCATAGCGATGAATGAGCTTGGCAACTCCTTCCCCACAAAACTCTGCCACTTGGGTCCTCAACCAGCTGGTCACCTCTTTACGCAGCTGCAAATCGTCGCCAAAACGCTGCGTTGAGGACACAAGCAGCAGAGTTTTGTGGGGAAGGAGTTGCCAAGCTCATTCATCTTTATGGTAAGTGCCTAGATTTGAAAGGCGACTATGTTGAGAAGTGGTATTTGGGTGTGGCTTTCAACTGCATATGGTAAATGTTTTCTCCTATACTTTTTGAGGACGCAAGCAGCAGAGATTTGTGTGGAAGGAGTTGCCAAGCTAATTCATCGCTATGATAAGTGCTTAGATTTGAATGGCGACTATGCTGAGAAGTGGTATTTGGGTGTGGCTTTCAACTGCATATGGTAAATGTTTTCTCCTATACTTTTTGAGGACGCAAGTGGCAGAGTTTTGTGTGGAAGGAGTTGCCAAGCTCATTCATCGCTATGATATGTGCTTAGATTTGAATGGCGACTAGGTTGAGAAGTGGTATTTGGGTGTGGCTTTCAACTGCATATGGTAAATGTTTTCTCCTATACTTTGTTCATTTTTAATTCCAAAACGTAATCTACTTTCTGGATAACCCTCGTACAATGACGGAGCTCTGTTTTTGCAGTTACATCTGACAATGCCAGACTCTCCCAAATGTATCAGCTTGGCAATGCCTGAGTTGAAGGTCTTCTACAGATTGGGGTCTTAGGAAATGAAATCTGCATCCCTCTCTCCATCATGGGGTGCATTGGAAACAGGCAACCAGCGAGAGCATCTGGAATCCTGCCACAATTGCTTTTCTCAATGCAACCCAAGACTGGAACTGACATAGTTTTGCAGAACCTTGCAGTATCACCAGGTGCAAAAACAGCCCAAATGAATCCATATGTGACTCCATGGTTTGGCTCAGAAGCCACCGAATAAATTCACAGTAACCACTTGCTGGTTCTCTGCTGGTCCTTTTCCTCGGTACACACACACATACGCTGATTACTTTTTAATAAACAGCTTAAATTCGTCCGTTTGCAGTAACGAAACCCCTGCTAAGTGGAGATTAAGGGCCCTTTGCTGATCTATTGGCCAGCCGAATGCAACTGGGCATAAAAGCCTGCTCATTCAAAGTTTTGTTCTCCCCCTTTTCTGCCTTTCTTTTCTCCATGAAACAAAAACAACAACAATCTTTGCACTCATTCTTTTCTTTTATGAGTGAATGTAAGAGAATGGGGGACGCACCGTGCCAAGGCAACATTAAAGCAGATAGCGGTAAGTGCTTTTCAAAGTGAGGGACTCTTGCCTTTGAGTTGCCTGTTCCTTCTCAAATATTAATGATGAGGTTTTTAATTATCAAAATGCTTTTCTAGCTACTTGGTCAAGATGTCTTTATAATGTTTTTTTGAAAGCACACCCATGGTGTGTTGTCAAAAGCTTTCATGGCAGGAATCACTGGGTTGCTGTGAGTTTTCTGGGCTTTTATAGCCATGTCCTAGAAGCATTCGTTCCTGACATTTCACCTTCATCTATGGCAGGCATCCTCAAAGGTTGTGAAGTCTGTTGGAAACTAGGCAAGTGAGGTTTATATATCTGTGTAATGTCCATCCTTGGTGCCTTACGAAGTCTGTGTATCTGTGCTTGTTCCCTTTGCACACGGAAGAAACCAGATAGAGAGACGTTCTGGTTTTGCTGGTTTATCTCTGGATGGTTTCAGTACCTGGTGCCCAGAATTGACAAAAGGACTCCCAACTTTTATCATATCACTGAAACTGAAGAATGCTTGGAGCTGCCAAGAGCAGATTTCAGCATAAAAGGACTCATCTGTAATCGTTTTTCGCTTGAAAACAGATTACTAGGCTCAGTATCTTTTGATTCTCAGGAGATACTTTTTGGGCTTGGTTCCAGGTGGGCTTGGTTCAGGGGGCGCTGAGTAATATTTTTTTCTGGAAAGGGTTTGGTAGGCCAAATAAGTAGGTTAAATGTTTTTGAATATTTACATAAAGCTCTAATTTAAGATAAGACTGTCCAACTCTGATCAAATCATTCTCATCTTCTTCAATGTAAATGTGCTTCTGTATCCTTTTAATAATAATAGAGCAAAATAATACATGTAATAATAATAATAATAAATACAGGAAAATAATACATGTAATAATAAATAGAGTAAAATAATAAATGCAATAATAATAATAAGATCAGAGTGAAATAATAAATGTATTATTAATAATAATAAAAATAGAGTAAAATAAATGTAATAGTAGCAACAATAATAGAGAAAAATAATAAATGTAATAATAACAATCGTAGAGAAAAATAATATATGTGCCATATATTCTCGAATATAAGCTGACCCAAATATAAGCCAGCTGATAATGCACAAATATCTATAATAATACAGAACAATAATGTATGTGTATATACAAGCACAACACTATATAAACACTTAAAATTAATATCACATTGCAACATTTGACAACATGTTCTACTGATAATGTTGTTTACCTATTACAATGCCCCTGTGAACTGTTATATATTGGAATAACCACCAGACCCCTTAAAACTAGGATAAACGAACATCGTTCACGTATAAGGAATGGATCCACTGACTCTTCACTGTATTTACATTTTAATGAAAAAACCTATGCGTATCATACCTTTAAATTTTGTGCTTTGGAAAAAGTATTGCCCAGACCAAATGCAGATGTGAAAAAACTTCTTCTACGAAGAGAATCCTTTTGGATTTTCAGACTACAAACACTAATTCCTTAGGGGCTAAACGATAGAATTTAATACACCTGTTTTCTGTAACCTTACTTAAGAGGCATCCTGGAAATCTTTCATTTGCTCGTTGTAGAACTCCACTTAAAACAGAGCCAGAGCTACTAATAAGAATGTAATAGAGAAGCGTGTTTTTTTTTTACCATTTTCTTTTTTAAAAAACCTTTCCTTAGCAATGTTAATATGGGAGTTTCATATATCTATTGTGTATGTTATTTTTACTCCTTTATCTAGCGTACTAAGCACAATAAAATTAAAACAGACACAACACCCGAGGAAGTGATAACGAAACAAGGGGAACAACCCGGAGACCTTGTTGTGTACCAGTTCTTGGCGTTGTGAAGCAAACGAAGAATTCCTTTGAATATACAAACTGTTATCTTGGACACTGAGTATCTTTACTACAATTGACATTGGCCCAAGATTCTACGCAACTCCAGGAATAATATGGACTTGGTTATCTCTTTATGTCTGTTATTTACTCCAAATATAAGCCAACCAGGACCCTCACCCGAGTATAAGCTGAGGGGGGCTTTTTCAGTCTTAAAAAAAGGGCTGAACAACTAGGCTTATACTCGAGTATATACAGTATACTGAATTCTTGGGATGCCCTGATTAAATGCAACAGTGACTTGACTTGTCAATGCAGAAGCGGCTCGGCATAGGTTTATTTTTGTGAGATAAAGATTCTTCATACCAGGAGATCTAGGTCTTCATAGGAAAGAAATCCTGGGCAAGTCGCCTTGAGATACATACTTTTCCAATTATGGGCGCCTTCCAAAACCTCACTCTGCATTTACATTTCAAAAGCAGAGTTGAAGCAGTTTGTTATGCTGAATTCAATCTTCTCGTGGGATAACTTGCCTGGGCCTGTTCTTGCATACCTCACATCACAGGTTAGCGAGAAAGGAGCTGGGCGATTTAATTTGGAAAAGAAAAAAAAATTGCCATTTGTTCCAGTATGTTGGTTGCAAGAGCTCTAGCCAACATTCAAGTAGACTCCAAATCTGAAAAACAGGATAAGAGAGGGCTTCGAAGTGAAGGAAAAGGATGAGGTTCGGATGGATGGGCTCATAGCAATTCTCAAAACCTCTGAGGATGCCTGCCATAGATGTGGGCAAAACGTCAGGAGAGAATGCTTCTGGAATATGGCCATACAGCGCGGAAAACGCACAACAACCTTGTGATTCTGGCCATGAAAGCCTTCGACAACACAGTTCTCAAAGCATTAGCAAAATCCACGTGGGTGCATTTGTATAGTTGAGCTTCAGTTGACTTCCTCCCTGTTTATGGCTCTTTTAATTACACTTTTGTGACACAATTTTTGTTTCTGGGTTATAAATGTCATTTGCTAATTGGTTGTATCATAAAAACATAGAACAAGTTTATTACACTGTAAAAACTTTGTTTTTGTGGGATGTCCTGCGGCACATTTTGTGATAGTTGAATAGCTCAAGGAGTCACAATGAATTCAACACACACAAAAAAAGTTTCACAATTGCCGTATATACTTAAGTATAAGCCAACCCGAATATAAGCCGAGGCACCTAATTTTACCACAAAAAAACTGGGAAAACATTGACTCCAGTATAAGCCGAGATACCAATAAAATTACATTAATTGAGGCATCAGCAGTTTAAATATTTTTGAATCTTTACATCAAACTGTAATTTAAGATATGACTGTTCAACTCTGATTAAATCATTATTTTCATCTTCTTCAATGTAAATGTGCTTATGTATCCTTTTAATAATAAGAGTGAAATAATAAATGTAATAATAATAATAATAACAAATGCAGTAAAATATTAAATGTAATAATAAATAGAGTAAAATAATAAATGTACAATAGAGTCCAACTTATCCAACATAAACGGGCCGGCAGAATGTTGGATAAGTGAATACGTTGGATAATAAGGAGAAATTAAGAAAAAGCCTATTAAACATCAAATTAGGTTATGATTTTACAAATTAAGCACCAAAACATCATGTTATACAACAAATTTGACAGAAAAAGTAGTTAAATACACAATAATGCCATGTAGTAATTACTGTATTTACGAATTTAGCACCAAAATATCACAATGTTTTGAAAACATTGACTACAAAAATGCGTTGGATAATCCAGAACATTGGATAAGCTAATGTTGGATAAGTGAGACTCTACTGTAATAATAATAAATGCAGTAAAATATTAAATGTAATAATAAATAGAGTAAAATAATAAATGCATTATCGATAATAAAAATAGAGTAAAATAAATGTAAAAATAATAATAGAGTAAAATAATAAATGTAATAATAATTAATAGAGTAAAATAATAAATGTAACAATACCAATAATAATAGAGAAAAATAATAAATATACCATATATACTTGAATATAAGCCGACCTGAATATAAGCCCACCAGGACCCTCACCCGAGTATAAGCTGAGGAGATTTTTTTTTTCAGTCCTAAAAAAGGTTTGAAAAACTAGGCTTATACTCGAGTATATACAGTTCTTTCAAAGTTTCAAAGTAATGAAACAGGAAATAACACTTTCAAACCAGGAACAGATTTCCTTTCACATTTTGTTACATGGTGTTATGGCTCACATAGACCCCAGAGCTTTCTTCTTGCTTGACTGACCCTAAAGAGCCGTCTCTCCAATTTCTTTGGCCCACAGCCCACCAGAGGATTAGCCGGAAAAAACAAAAATCTTCCCCTTTGCTTCATGTTGAAGGACACAGGTCTGGTAGCTAGCTGACTCTTTGCAAAAGTTACTTTTTTAGATGGAACTCCCAGGCTTCTTTAGCCAGTATCTTACTCAGTCAAGACAACCATAATTTCCTTGAGTGTGTGATGTATTTTTGGATGATGTGCGCAGATCCCAGTAGGGTGGCCTTTTGCAGTTGACAGATCATAATTTTGTCAATGTCTATTTTTTCTAAATGCCGGCTGAGATCTTTTGGCACGGCATCCAATGTGCCCATCACCACCGGGACCACCTGCACTGGTTTCTGCCAGAATCTTTGAAATTCAATCTGGAGGTCCTGATAGCGGCTGAGTTTTTCCTGTTGTTTTTCGTCAATGCGACTGTCACCTGGGATGGCAACATCTATGATCCAAACCTTTTTCTTTTCCACAACTGTGATGTCTGGTGTGTAGTGTTCCAGAACCTTGTCAGTCTGGATTCGAAAGTCCCACAGTATTTTTGCGTGTTCATTCTCCAATACTTTTGCAGGTTTGCAGTTCTTTACTGCTGGGAGGTGGTACTTGAGGCATAAGTTCCAATGAATCATTTGGGCCACATAGTTGTGCCTCTGTTTGTAGTCTGTCTGTGCGATTTTCTTACAGCAGCTGAGGATATGATCAATGATTTCGTCGGTTTCCTTGCACAGTCTGCATTTTGGGTCATCAGCTGATTTTTCGATCTTGGCCTGAATTGCATTTGTTCGGATGGCTTGCTCCTGGGCTGCAAGGATCAGGCCTTCTGTCTCCTTCTTCAGGGTCCCATTCGTGAGCCAGAGCCAGGTCTTCTCCTTATCAGCTTTTCCTTCAATTTTGTCAAGGAACTTTCCATGCAATGTTTTGTTGTGTCAGCTGTCAGCTCTAGTTTGTAGTGCGGTTTTCTTGTACTGGTTTTTTGTCTGCTGTGCTTTGAGAAGTTTCTGATTTTTGACTTCAATCAAAGCAGGTTCTTCACTTTGCGTTACATATTCTGCCTGGGCATGTTCTTCTTCTTTGACTGCTTGTTCTACTTGTAATCGTGTTTCCCTAAAATCGTGCATCGTGTTTTCCTAAAAGAGAACGATTTTGGGTTCCAAGTAGGAGTTAAAGCATCTTCCTGCTTCATTGTGTAATCTCGCATGTGGGAGGAGGGCAGAGCTGGAGTGGGCAGAGCAGCGTCAGGGTCATATTGGTTTGGAATTGGCTTGATTGTTAGGAGCCCTGTGTATTGTGTGTGTGCTGGACCGATGGATCGATAGCATGCTGCTGTGCAGCCGGGAGCCCGTTTTGCAGAGGCCTCTTTCATCTGACGGGATTGTATCGGCCTCATTTCATCTCACCCTGGTGCTTCACAAATCCTTCTGCTCAATGAGGTTCCCAGGGCTAGAGAAGTAAGGAGAATGGTCAGCCCTGCTTTGGAGCATGGCAAAGGGTTCTTGCTGCGGGGTAAGAGCTTTTCTCTGATTTGTGAGACTCTGAGTCTGCACTGAGTTTGATTGGCTTCGGACAACATCCTCCAATCTGGCACCCACCCAGTGTGATGGATTACAACTCCCGTTGTCCTGCTAGTATAGCCAAATGGGGATTCTGGATTTGGAGGGTGGGAGTTGTAGTTTTGCAACAGTTAGGGAAATCTGGATTGAGATTGTCTTGCTTTGTCAACAAAGAGTATATTCCTGTCAATTTGCTCAAGTAGCAGCACTTCTAATGGAAAATACATTCTGAAAATCAGCTGTGAACTATTAATTATATTTGTATTGCAGATTTAGAAGGAAGGCAAAGACTAAGGGATTATATTTGATCTAAGGCAGCAAGAGAACGGAGAGAGGAACAGAGACTTGGCATAGTATGTATGTAGAAGGGTCTGGGTTCAGGTTTAACCATCTGCAGTTAAAAGAAGCAAAAGCAGGTTATGAATCTGAATGAAAAGTCGCTGCCAGTCAGTAATTTTTTTCTCCTGGCAGACAATGAAATTGATACTAGACTAATGTGGATTTGGAGAAAAAATTAGGAACCTAATTGATAAATTATATTCAAAAAATATGTCAAAGTTATGGTGAATGATGGTTTAACAGGGAACATAACTATAATACAAGGCACAAGGCAGGGATGTCCCCTTTCCCCCATCTTATTCGTGATTGTAATGGAACTATTTGCTAATTAGAGAAGAGAGTAATATAAAAGGAATAAGAATTAAAAGAGAAATATAAAATAAATTTATTTGCAGATGATACCCTTTTATCAATGGAACAGCCAATAAAACAATGGGAGAAAATTGAGTCTCATTTAACAGAATTTGGATTAATAACAGGTTTACAAATTAATTGGAACAAATCAGAAATGATGATATTTAACTATTGGGAAGAAGAGATAAAAAAATAAATCAGGAGGGGAAAAATTAAAGAAACAATTAAATATTTAGGGATAAATATAACTAAAGAATTTAAAAACTTATAAATAAACAATTTAACCAAATTAAGAAAGGAAATTAATAAGAAATTATCGGAATACTAAGATTATCATGGTTTGGTAGGATTGCATTAGTTAAAATCAGGGGTCCTCAAACTTTTAAAGCAGAGGGCCGGTCCACAATCCTTCAGACTGTGGAGGGGCCGAATTATCATTTGGGGAAAAAAACCAAACAAATTCCTATGCACACTGCACATATCTTATTTGTAGTGCAAAACAACAACAATAACAATGAAAGAACAATACAATATTTAAAAATGAAAATAATTTTAACCAACATAAACCTATCAGGATTTCAATAGGTAGTGTGGGCCTGCTTCTGACCAATGAGATAGTCAGGTTAATTAGGACTGTTGTTGTTGTTGTTGTTGTTGTGTGTCTTCAAGTCATTTCAGACTTTGGGCGAGCCTAAGTCCAAAATTATTTATTTATTCATTTACTACATTTATATCCCACCCTTCTCACCCCGAAGGGGACTCAGAGCAGCTGTATGTACATACAATATATTATATTGTTAGCATAGCACAATATTAGCATTATATATTACTAGATTGAACTATACCACTATACTGTAATATTATATGTAATATATAACATATAATTAATATTATTATATGATATTATTGTTAGTATTGTATTGCATAAAATGATAATATTATTATCAATATTATATGTATATACAATATATTATATTATTAAAATGGATATAAAAATATTATATTATAAATGAGGGCGGGGGCCAGGTAAATTACCTTGGAGGGCCGCATCCGGCCCCCGGGCCTTAGTTTGGGGACCCCTGGTTAAAATGAAGATATTACCCAAATTAATTTTTTTTATTCAGAATGCTACCTGTAGAAATTTCAGATCAAGAAATTTCAGATAAGAAAAAACTGGCAAAGCATGTTAAAGCTATATTGTAATTGGAATTTCAGATAAAAAAGCTGGCAAAGCATGTTAAAGCTATATTGTAATTGGAATTTCAGATTTAAAAAACTGGGAAAGCATGCGAAAGCTATATTGTAATGGGAATAAAAAGCTAGAATAAATAAAAGCTTATGGTATAAACCACAGAAAGAAGGAGGTCTTGGACTTCCAAATCTCAAGCTATATTATCACTCCAATCAAATACGATATATACGCAATAGAAAGCTTAGCAAAACAAAAGAGTGGCTAGAAGAAGACGATGAAAAAATTAGAATTGAAATTAGAATATATTTTTAATAGGGATAATAGAGGAAAGGGTAAAAGGAAATGGTATAAAGTCACTGCCGGTCAGAATACAAAATATTGGGTTAAATAGATAAATGTGATGTGATATATTTCTTTGCTTTTGTCTCACACTTCAGTCCCGTGGTCATTCTGTTACATAGTGGGCCCTCCATGTTTGTCTGCTTAACATTTTCAGGTTCGATAGATTCGATTAATATGTTCTCTCTAGGAATCTATAGGTCCTCTAAACTGCTTTTTTGGTCAACTTCCAGTAGAAGTTATTTGTGGCTTTTCCATTTTCATAGAGTCCTGCATTCCTTATGCAATACCAAACCAAGACAATCACAGGAGTGAGGCTTTGCGTGCATCTACACTGAATTAATTTACAATGCTATGGAACTGTGGGTATTGGAGACTGGCCTGGAGGGGAAGTAAAGGAGAGAATTCCAAGAGAGCAATAAAACAAGCCTTTTATTGTTATCACAGCTAATGATAAGGCAAACAACCGTACATACCTCAAAGGGCTGTATTATGGAAATGGCCGCCGCAACATGTGCGCAGTTAACAAAGAATATATATCTTGGCTTATCTAAAATTGACCAATGGCTGAGGGTCTTCCTCACCTTCCACACCCACTTGGCACAAGTGATACCAATGACCTAACTTGTTCGCTCTGAGCTTTCTTCTCTCCTTGGAACTTCCTGGAGAAAGGCACCAGCTCGCAGGAAGGGAGAGGCATATGCAGAGGCAAAGCCACATAGGGAAAAGTTTACCATTTTCTGGCTTATGGTCCCTTCTTGAGAGTTACAGTTTTATGAGGTCTTTAGATTTCTCTGCCAAAGAAAGCTGGTGCCTCAACAAACTACAACTCCCAGGATTCCATAGCATTGAGTCACATCAGTTAGTGGTGTCAAACTGCATTACTTCTATAGTACAGATGCAACACTTAGACCAGGCATGGGGAAACTTTGGCCCTCCAGGTGTTTTGGACTTCATATCCCACAATTCCTAACAGCCTGTAGTTTTTATGCTACAACTTTCAAAATCCTCACTGGCCAGACTAGTTGGGGAATTCTGGGAAAAAGTAAAATTTCCAAGTTCTGTTTTGGGTTTGTAATTTCTGTGCTTCCTTTACGGAAATGTATAAAGTTAAAATGTTCTCCCTTGTGTTCATTTTGGAAGTGCTTAAAATTTTATATCATGTGATTTTATTTTGCAATGGTATCTGTTTTATATGAATTGTTGTTTTGTAGCTTTTTTATATGAATTGTTGTTTTTACATTGTTTTTAGGCATTGAATTTTTGCCTATTTATTGTAAGCCGCTTTGAGTCCCCACGGGGAGAAAGGCGGGGTAAAAGTGATGTAAATAAATAAAGTGAGTGTTAGGGACTAGCCCGGAGGGGAAGTAAAGGAGAGAATTCCAAGAGAGCAATAAAACAAGCTTTTTATTATCACAGCTAATGATAAGGCAAACACCCGTACATACCCCAAAAGGCTGTATCATGGAAAAGCATGTCGTAGCAAACAAAGAATATATACCTTTGGCTTATCTAAAATTGACCAATGGCTGAGGGTTTTCCTCACCTTCCACACCCACTTGGCCTAAGTGATACCTGTGACCTCACTTGTTGATTTCAAGCTAACTTTTGGTCTTGGAACTTTCTGGAGAAAGGCACCAGCTCACAGGAAGGGAGGGGCATATGCAAAGGCAAAGCCACATAGGCAAACGTTTACTATTTTCTAGCTTATGGTCCCTTCAAGAGAGGCAGACAGTTTGTAGGTGGCAATTGCGCTTTGAAAAGCAAAGACCCCACTGCCTTAGGCTGACAGCAAGTGACTGTGATTCTGGGAACAAAATTCAATACTGCTAATGAAGATCCAACTTTTGACGTCAGCTGGCTCCGGAGAGGAAGCATGTGTTGCGTTTGGTCACATCGACTGGGAAAGGCTTCCGTTTGCTGGAAAAAGAACCAAGGGAAATAAACATCTTTGAGTCCCAAAGGTCAACTTTTCACATTATAGGGCAGCAAGTCTGGGTTTTTCTCCAAATAGCTTGCTTGGTAACTAGCAAAATTTCTCCCTTTAAAGATAATAGTCTTCTCATTTACTTTGACAAAGGACTCTTTTGTATTGCACTTGTCAGCAATAAAGAAGGATGGCCTGTGCTGGGAGGACTATGTGAAATAAATTTGAAATAAATTCTGTTCCTGGTTTGAAAATGTTATTTCCTGTTTAATTGTGCGATACTTACTTATACTCCAGAAACTTTGTTTTTGTGGCTGCCATTTTTAATGTTTCATATGGGATTTTCAACCTTTTGTGTAGAGCGCAAAAACAAAGTTTTTGCAGTTTAATAAACTTTCCCCATTTTTAAAATCACGTCAGAAGCGACTTGAGAACATACTGCAAGTCGTTTCTGGTGCAAGAGAATTGGCCGTCTACAGAGATGTTGCCCAGGGGACCCCTGGATGTGTTTTCATTCTGCTGGGAGGCTTTCTCTTATGTCCCTGCAAGCTAGAGCTGACAGATGGGAGCTCACCCTGTCTTAGGGAATCAAACCAGCAACCTTCAGGTCAGCAATCCAACCTTCAGGTCAGCAGTCCAGCTTGCACAAGGGCTTAACCCATGTTTTTATGATAGTAAAAGATAAAAGTTTCCCCTGACGTTAAGTCTAGTCGTGTCCAGCTCTGGGTGTTGGTGCTCATCTCCATTTCTAAGCCGAAGAGCTGGTGTTGTCCGTAGACACCTCCAAAGTCATGTGACCGGCATGACTGCATGGAGCGCCGTTACCTTCCCGCCAGAGCGGTACCTATTGATCTACTCACGTTTGCATGTTTTCGAACTGCTAGATTGGCAGAAGCTGGAGCTAACAGTGGGCATTCACTCTGCCCCCCAGATTCGAACCTGGGACCTTTCGGTCTGCAAGTTCAGCAGCTCAGCGCTTTTAACACACTGCATCACTGGCAGCTCCCTTTTATGTTAGAACAAATTAGAAAATGACATTTATAACCCAGGAACAAAAAATTGTGTTACATAGTGTAATTTTATGCATCATTATCTGGAGTGATATAAAATGTGAAGTTACTTTAATACTTAAATAAAGAGGATCTTGGTGAAGGAATGCCAGAATAGTAATATGATCCCACAGAGAATATATTTGTTCATGTACGGTACTTATTATTATTATTATTATTATTATTATTATTATTATTATTATTATTATTATTAATTCACTAGCTTAGCCCAGCCGTTGTCTGGTGGTGTTATTTATTTATTTACAGCATTTATATATGTTGGTGAGAACTTGTTGAGGCTGGATGGCCATCTGTCTGTGTGGTTGGATTGTGTCCTGCATGATATAAGGAAGTTGAACTGGATGATCCTTAGAGGTATCTGCTAACTTTAGGATTGTATTATTATTATTGTTGTTGTTGTTATTATTATTATTATTATTATTATTATTATTATTGAGAGGCTGGCTGGCCATCTGTTGGGAATGTTTGAATTGTATTGTCAATTGGCAGAGTTGGGTTGGACTAGATGGCCTTTAGGGGTCTCTCCTAATTGTCTGACTCTATGATTCGATTTGTATTATTACTGTGCAGATATTGGATGGCCATCTGTCAGGAGTGGTTGGATTGTGTCCTGCATAAGGAAGTTGAACTGGATGATCCTTAGGGATATCTGCTAACCTTAGGATTGTATTATTATTATTATTATTATTATTATTATTATTATTATTATTATTATTATTGAGAGGCTGGGTGGGCTGAGTAGGTTGCTAGGAGATCAAGTGGGCGGAGCTTAGCCTTTTAACTGGCAGCAATTGGATAAAAACAATTATTCCTCTCCCTTTAATTAGGACTTTATTTTTCTTCTCTTTTTGTTGTATGAACGTAGAGGCATGGATGAGGGGTTGTGCTGCCAAGTTTAGTGTTTCTGGGATGTGTAGTTTTGTTGTTTTGTCCTAGGCTGAAATTTCATTACCCTTTTATATATATAGATTTCTGTCCTGCTTTTCTCCCGTGGGTGGGATTCAAAGCGGCATAAAGCATATAAAATATGTAACTCTCTGCCTGCAGTGGCTGAATCGACTTATTGATGGAGATGAAAATAGGGTGCCCTTGCAATGAACTTGACTTTGAAACCTCTTGGCTTTTGCGGACTGTCATTTGGGAGAATGATCTGAAAAGGGCACATGGATATTTCGACAAAATAATATCATCAAAAAGATTTAGTAAAAGGTGCCCTCACAAGCTGTTTAACTTTCAGGCCCTTTTACTTTACTTTCTTTAGTTGGCACACTCACTACTCTAGGTCTGCACAAGATGCAATGTATCAAAATATGATAAACAATAATGGTCCAGTTGAAAACACCATATATTAGAACACCATATACATATCATGTTATGTTTAAAAAAAGTAACCAAGTGCCATTACACATTGCAATAATTTAAAGAAATCCGTTTGCGTATGTTATCTCCTTTGCTACTTTTTCTTTGGTTTCTGTTGGAAGGAAAATAACTTAAGATTGATCAAAGAATGGCACGAAACTTGAAAGATTCCTTTCCAAATGCCCCAAAGAGTAACTTTTGGAATAAATTGAAAGTGTTATACTCATTACCCAGTGAAGTAACTTTGCTCTTACTGGTTAAACTTCCTTAAAGTGTGAATTTCATAGTAACACTTGTTAATAATACAGTGTGTGCACCATTTATCTGAAATTCTGAAATATTCCAAAATTGTCCCATGGGCATCAACTTTGTTTCACATGCAAAATTATTCAAAATATTGCATAAAATATATATCTTGAACTGAATATGAGGCATAAATGAAATTTTGTGTTTCAACTTGGGTCCTACCTCCAAGCTATCCCATTCTGGCGATATGTGCAAATACGGGTATTGTAAAATCCAAAAAGTTCCAGAAATCTGAAACACTTCTGATCTCAAGCATTTTGGATAAGGGATACTAAACCTGTATTTTGAGGGTTACATGTTTGTCTCATAAATCAAACACAAAACTTCCCTGGTGTAACTGGAACTTCAAATAAATGGCATTGTGAACATTGCAGTGTGTGACTTATGTGTGACTTTGAGGCCATAATAGAAAAGTATGAAAATGATTTGTGTCTTCCTTTTCTCAGAATTTGGAGATAGGCTCATTTTCCTTCAAATAATAGCAATGTGCCGTCTTTTCTCCACGCTGCAGGCCATGGGAACCATAAAGAAAGCAGTCCTTTCCTTAACAACACTGACAGTGGCAAAGGGGACTACTATGACAGAAACCTGGCATTATTTGAGGTAATTAAAATGTATATATTCTTGATTTTCAGCATCTGTTGGCTCATGATCTATGGATTTGAGTACATGAGGGTGAATGTCTACTAAATGAATGTTACTGTCTTCTTTCAGTGCTTCTGATATGCTCTGTACGGCCATTCGTAAGCCCTTTATGGCAAATAGAGATTTGGAAACTCAAGTTACCATTTCTGCAAACTCTAGCTTCCATTTGTGCAAACTCTAGCCACCATTTGTTCAAACTCTAGCCACGATTCGTGCAAACTCTAGCTACCATTTGTTCAAACTCTAGCTACCATTCATACAAACTCTAGCTACCATTCGTACAAACTCTAGCTACCATTCGTGCAAACTCTAGCCACCATTCATCCAAACTCTAGTTACCATTCATGCAAACTCTAACTACCATTCATGCAAAATCTACCTTCCATTTCTGTAAACTCTAGCCACCGTTCGTGCAGACTCTAGCCACCATTTGTGCAAACTCTAATTACCATTCATGCAAACTCTACCTTCAATTTCTGCAAACTCTAGCCACCATTCGTGCAAACTCTAGCCACCATTTGTGCAAACTCTAACTACCATTCGTGCAAACGCTAACTACTCTTCATGCAAACTCTAACTACAATTTGTGCAAACTCTACCTTCCATTTGTGCAAACTCTAACATTCGTGCAAACACTAGTCACCATTCATGCAAATTCTAGCTACCATTTGTGCAAACTATACTGAAAAGGTTACAGAAGGGAAGGGTCTTCTGGAGCGGCAAGCCCAAACATAAAATGTGGTCCATTCCATCTTCCAGTTTATTCAGCCTCCTTTTCTTGAATTCATACAGTGATGGTGCTTGTAGAGAATACTACTGTATATTCCCATATTTGGCCCCAGTGCTGTTGGGCCAAATATGTTACTTTCTGGATAACCATCATACATACCTTTGATTTATATAGAGATAGATGATTATGGGAAATTGCATAGGTAAATGTATAGCAGGGAACATATAGTCCCTATATATTGTTCAAATGCATTTTTGATTATTTAAATTGTCTTTCACCATTGTTTATCCTGGCTGGATTTGGTGAGAGCTGTAGTCCCACGACATCTGACGGGCCACATATTCCTAACTCATGAGCTAGTCATTGTAATTGAAGAACACATAAGCAAAAGAAGAGTAGGTCTTTCCTGAATCTTGTTTTAGAGCATGATACCACTTTCCAACCATAGTAGGCAAAAGGCACTTAGCTTAGGTCAATTTCACTAGGTTTTTTCCAGATTCCTCCCATTCATATTGGTGTCTACGGTGCCATAAGGGACACCTTTCAAAATATATACAACTTCTTACTTTTTAAAAAATATGTAAATATGTTCAAAAATTTTGAGAGAACGTTTTTAAAGAAATAAATGGAATGACCAAAACAGAAATAATAGGAATGCCTGAAATAGCACTGTTGTCATTTATGGATAATATTCAAATATCAAAAGAGTTAAAGGAACTAATCGCCAACTTGGTAACAGCAGCAAGATGGTTAATAGCCAAAAAATGGAAAGGAGGGGGGGGAGTGTCAATTGGAAGAATGGTATAAGGAGATTTGGGATATTGCGATAAATGGTAAATAGACATGTAATATTAAAATTAAAAGAAGGTTATTAAAAAAGGATGATTTTGGGAAGATATGGGGAAAATTTATAGAGTTTGTATATGTAGAAGTTAAGGGGGGAAAACCTGTAAAAGAAACAATGGAATTTTGGAAATAAATATTGTAATTGGCTGGTCTGGGGTGAAGGTAAATAATATGTAATATAGTTAGAGAGTGAAAATACTATAGGAGCTATGATATACATAACTCTGTATTGCAAATTTGTTAAAGAATGTATAAGTTTTAAGTACCGAAAATGTAAAATTCAAAAATTTTCAATAATTTAAATAAAAAAACTGGGAAAAAATATATACAACTTTGGTTCAGTGGCTGAGATTGATGATTGAGCAAAAGGTGAAAACAAGCAAGCCAGCAAGAAATAGCACAATGGAGAGGCAAGGTCCTCACCCTGAGATGCCTTTGCCATGTATTGGAATGAGGGTTTTTTCTATTCAGAACCATCAGGGTTGCATCACAGAGGAGAATGGCCTCTCCAGGTTAGCGCAGAACAAGAGAGCGAAAGTACAGAAGCCATGGAAAAGGTGGCCAGGTCCAGCACTCAGTTATGGGGAGATGGGTCTTCACAGGTTTGTGACTTTGAGAAGGAGAGATAGATTGAGGGATTGGATGGATTTTCATGTGGGAATACAAAAAGTTTCCACTGACTTTGCTTTCTTGGGTGATGGCACATCATCAGTGGTGGAGCGCCTACTTTGAAGTCAGAAGGCCTTTGGTTCAACTTCCGGCAGCTCTGGCTTTGAAAGACCAAGTCCAAGGAGATAGACCTCAAGGGAGGAGAAGGACCTGCAACCCAGGGTGCATCTACACCAGGGGCCCCCAAATTTTTTAAGCAGAGGGCCAGTCCACAATCCTCCAGACCAGGGGTCCCCAAACTAAGGCCCGGGGGCCGGATACGGCCCTCCGAGGTCATTTACCTGGCCCCCGCCCTCAGTTTTATAACATAATATATTGTATATACATATAATATTGATAATAATATTATAATGTAATATAATATAACACTAATAATAATACCATATAATAATATTAATTATATGTTCTATATTACATATAATATTACAGTGTAGTGGTATAGTTCAATATAGTAATATATAATGCTAATATTGTGCTATGCTAATAATATAATATATTGTATGTACATATAATTTGTAAGCCACTCTGAGGCCCCTTTGGGGTGAGAAGGGTGTGATACAAATGTAGTAAATAAATGCAGTAAATAAATAAATAATAAATAAATAAATTTTAGACTTAGGCTCACCCAAAGTCTGAAATGACTTGAAGGCACACAACAACAACAACAACAACAACAACCCTAATTAACTTGACTATCTCATTGGCCAGAAGCAGGACCACACTTCCCATGGAAATCCTGATCAATGTATGTTGGTTAAAATTGTTTTTATTTTTAAATATTGTATTGTTCTTTCATTGTTGTTGTTGTTGTTGTTGTTTTTGCACTACAAATAAGACATGTGCCGTGTGTATCGAAATTTGTTTGTATTTTTTTTTTCAAATGATAATCCGGCCCCTCAACAGTCTGAAGGATTGTGGACCGGCCCTCGGTTTAAAAAGTTTGAGGACCCCTGCTCCAGACTGTTGAAGGGCCAAATTATCATTTGAAAAAAAAAATACAAACAAATTCCGATGCACAAATTCCGATGTCTTATTTGTAGTGCAAAAACAACAACAACAAGAACAATGAAAAAGTAATACAATATTTAAAAATAAAAACCATTTTAACCAACATACATTTATCAGGATTTCAATGGGAAGTGTGGGCCTGCTTCTGGCCAATGAGATAGTCAAGTTAATTAGGATTGTTGTTGTTGTTGCGTGCCTTCAAGTCATTTCAGACTTTGGGCGAGCCTAAGTCTAAAATGTATTTATTTATTATTTATTTATTTGCTATATTTATTTACTACATTTGTATCACACCCTTCTCACCCCAAAGGGCACTCAGAGTGGCTTACAAATTATATGTACATACAATATATTATATTATTAGTATAGCACACTATTAGCATTATATATTACTATATTGAACTATACCACTATACTGTAATATTATTAGTAATATTATTAGTAATATATAATATATAATTAATATTATATGGTATTATTATTAGTGTTATATTGTATTACATTATAATATTATTACACAATATATTTTATTATAAAACTGAGGGCAGGGGCCAGGTAAATGGCCTTGGAGGGCCGCATGTGGCCCCCGGGCCTTAGTTTGGGAACCCCTGATCTACACTGTAGAAATAATACAGTATGACACCACTTTATAAGCAACTAGCTTTGCCCAGCCACGTGTTGCTGTGGCTTATGCTTTCAGGGTGTTGTTCTTTATTTACTGTCCTGATTTTAGCGATTATATTGTTCTGTATTATTATATCCCAGTAATTATTACATATTATATTTATAATTTTATATTATCTGCTTAGAACTGGATTATATGAGGCGCCTTCTACACAGCTGTATAAAATGCACACTGAAGTGGATTATATGGCAGTGTGGGCTCAAGATAATCCAGTTCAAAGCAGATAATATAAGATTATAAATGGGTTATATAGCTGTGTGGAAGGGCCTTGAGTCTACACTGCCATATACAGTAGAGTCTCGCTTATCCAACATAAACGAGCCAGCAGAACGTTGGATAAACGAATATGTTGGATAATAAGGAAGGATTAAGGAAAAACCTATTACACATCAAATTACACATCATGATTTTACAAATTAAGCACCAAAACATCATGTTATACAAGAAATCTGACAGAAAAAAGTAGTTCAGTACACAGTAATGCTATGTAGTAATCACTGTATTTACGAATTTAGCACCAAAATATCACAATGTATTGAAAACATTGACTACAAAAATGCATTGGATAATCCAGAACGTTGGATAAGCCAGTGTTGGATAAGTGAGTACTGTACTGTACTGTAATCCAGTTAAAATCTGATAATCTGTATTTTAAAGGCAGTGTGGAAGAGGCCTACGTGAGGCCTAGCTCTGCCTGTCCCCTGGGCTGAGTGGGTTGCTAGGAGACCAAGTGGGCGGAGCTTAGCCTTCTAACTGGCAGCAATTGGATAAAAACAATTATTCTTCTCCCTCTAATTAGGACTTTATTTTTTTTCTTTTTGTTGTATGAACATAGAGGCATGGATGAGGGGTTGTGCTGCCAAGTTTAGTGTTTCTGGGATGTGTGGTTTTGTTGTTTTGTCCTAGGCCGAAATTTCATTACCCTTTTATATATATAGATGGGAATTGTTGTTGAGAAGGCTAAGGAACTTGCAAAATGACAACTCCAGGATTCCATAGCATTGAGCCATGGCAGTTAAGGTGGCATCAAACTGTATTAATTTCACAATGTAGATGCCATCGAAGTTCAGAGCTGTTTCTGCCTCCATGGAACAGTCCTTTTACCTCTTTGCAGGGTGTTGTGTAAAAATGGGCGTTAGCAAATAGCTGCTTCATGAGGTTGCCACGCGAAGCTCTGTTCTGTGCAAATAGTTTCCATGGGGACAGGCTTTAAGGTTTCCTGCCATTGACCCATGCAGGTCTCTCTCCAGTTTGTTGACGGCATATTAAAATATGAGAAAAAGAGGATAGGAGAGAAAGAGAGAGATGAGGAGGAGGACTATCTTTATTATGGCACAAAAGCATAAATGAGCTCAACGTTTTGAATTTTCTCTACTCCGTTTTCTCCTTCGTAAATGTGCCTGGCCGCCATCAGGAATGTGCAACTTGGCTCAAGCATTCGGCTCCTTCCTCCTTCTCGTTTTGTTTTGTTTTGACACATCTCGTTGTAATTGCTGGGAAAGGTTAGCTGGCTTGCGCAAGGGAGGCTTTCTGGCTTTGCCTGCTTTGAGAGAGAGGAAAGGAGGGATTCTTTAGCAAAATGTCTTTGCTGAGTCAGAGAATCATACAATCATAGAGTTGGAAGAGACTCCCCAAGGCCATCCAGACCAACCTCATTCAAACCGGCACATTTAAAACCCTCCCGACAGATAGCCATCCACCATCTGCCGTACTCGGAGGCAGTAACATATTCCACTCTGATCATCACAAAGTTCTTTCTAATGTTTAGGTAGAGCATTTTCCCCTGCAATTTGAATTCATTTCTCTCTGTCCTAGTTTCCAAAGCTGCAGAAAGCAAACTTGCCCCTTCCTCAATGTGTCGCACCTCAGGTTAGCTTCACCTTGCTGAACACACCAGACTGTACACAGGTTGAAGTCTTTTGTAGTTTATTAGGAAATAGAAAATAAATAGTTCTTAAAAAGCAAAAGTAAAGATCCCAAAGATTGTTGCAAAACCAAGGCTATAAAGAATAATCTAAGAAACATGAGGCATAAAACAAGGTTCCATGAATGCTTGACAAAGTCCCACAACTTGAATACACAAGGCTGCAAGGTAATCCAGGAAAGCAAGAGCTAGCTTCCATACTCCAAAATGAGACATTGATTTGACAAAGATTTCTCTCTCAGCACACCCTTTAATATTCTCTGCACAGCATGAATGCATTTCTTTGGCCTCTGACCTCTTTCTCTTTCTTGTTTGCTATTCTAACACTCCTGCTCCAAAATTACAAACGGCCAGCTTGATCTAGAGATTCTGTTTCGTCAAGGCCAGAGAGCTCATTAACAGCAGCCTCTGTCTGCACGTTATCTAACTGGGAACTGTCCTCCCTTTGCACCTGGTTAGCTTCAGTATCATCTCCAGTATCCACAACACCATTCCCTGCCGTGGGAATGTCTCCTTGCTCCTCATCCTCCAGTGAGCAGCCGGGCTTTCTTTCCTGGAGGATGGACTGGTTGGATCTTCTTGCGGTCCAAGGCACTCTCAGCATTTTCCTCCACAGTTCAAAAGCATCTCTCTTCCTTCACTCAGCCTTCTTTATGGTCTAGCTCTCTCTATAGGTTACTACGGGGATTACCATTGCTTTAACTATGTGGACCTTTGTTGCCAGTGTGATGTCTTTACTCTTGACTATTTTATTGAGGTTGGCCATTGCTCTCCTCCCAAGAAGTAAACGTCTTCTGATTTCCTGGCTGCAGTCTGCATCTGCAGTCATCTTCACATCTAGAAATACAAAGTCTGTCACTGCCTCCACATTTTTCCCTCTATTTGCCAGTTATCTATCAGTCTAGTCGCCATAATCTTGGATTTCTTGATGTTTAACTGCAACCCAGCTTTTGCACGTTCTTCTTTCACCTTGGTGATAAGGCTCCTCAGCTTCTCCTCGCTTTCAGCCATCAAAATGGTATCATCTGCATATCTGAGCATTTTGGTCACCTTTCTCTGGTCACCTTCTGACTCATTAATATTATTTTAATGGTTTTTCCCAGAACTAGACACAGGGTCATTCCAGGTGAGGCCTGACCAAAGCAGACAAGAGTGGGACTATGATTTACCTCAATTTACACGCTTCTGGAATAAGCTTCGTGTATTCCAAGTAGACTGGAACGTACTTAGTCCTAATCTTTTTTTATACTGGTTTTAAACCACTTCATTGGATGTGTTGCAATAGCAGATTCCCAGATTAGCTTAGTGTTTACACCTTATTTTATTTTTTTGGTTATTTAATATTTAATGTTTATTTTACTTAAGTGATATTTGTCTTTACTGTTCTAATGTAGCACAAATCCTATGTAAAATCATACTACGGATTTTTGACATTAATATTGAAATCTGAAATATATACAGAAAGTCTATATTCTAGGCTATTGTTGCAGCCTAGAATTGCATTTGGTTTTGTAGCTGTCGCATCACACTGTTGACTCACATTCACCTTGTGTGCTACTAACACTCCTAGATCCCTTTCAGAGATGTTTTATCTGTGTATTTCATTTGTATTGCCTAAGTGTAGTACCATACAGTCTATGTTTTTTTTGTTGTTGTTTCTGTCCTGATGTTGTCATCAGGTGGGCACTCAATATTCTCAGAAGAAAACTGTAGTGCCTCCTCAATCTACCAAAGCCAGGATCATTGCACTTTAATTGTGGAATACAAACAGGCCTATAGGTCTGGAGAAAAGACAGGGTGAAAACAATACAATGATACCTTGAGCTAAGAGTTTAATTTGTTCTGTGATTGCAGTCTTAACGCAAAATGCTGCTCTTATGTCAAAGTCAAACTGGGCTGAGCAATTGTTCTTAACTTAAAATGCTCTTAAGATAGCATGCTCTTAAGTTGAGGTTCCACTGTAATGACAATATACCAAACAATTGCTTAGTAAGTTCAGAGTATTCAGTAATAATATTTTTTTGGTGAATTTTTTTTTATAGTGAAACATGATACATTGAAAGTGGTGGAACAATATATCAATAGAAAAGTGGGAAAGTATCAAGAGGAAAAAATAAACATAGAAATAGAGGTTAAAAAAAGACCAAAAAAAGGGGGGGGGGAAGAAGAAAAGAGAGGGAAAAAATCAGGGTATACTTCCCATCTTGGCTTTGGAGTTGTCTCTTTCATTAATTGTGTCTTTATGTATTCCATTTAATCTACTTTATATATTAGACAGGTCTATCATAAAATCCATTCTTCTTTTTGTTAGGAATTTTATAAGTTTGTCCAGTAATATTCTTAATTTTCACCTTCACTATTTCATTGGTTTCCTTTGCAGGAGGAGCTGGATATTCGCCCCAAAGTCTCTTCTCTCCTTGGCAAACTGGTCAGCTATACAAATCTCACGCAAGGAGCCAAAGAACATGAAGAAGCAGAAAGTGCTGAAGGCTCAAGGAAGAAAGTATCAAAAGTATGTGGTTAACGGGCAGCTTGGGTGGGTGATAAGTAGATTATAAAAACAGTCTCTATCCCACTAATGCAAACCCCTCGGCAGCAACGCCTGAGACAGCAAAAGAGGAGCCGGTGAATTTGGATGAGCCTGGGCTTAAGTTTAATGTCTTGCCACATCATGGAACAACCATCTCTTTGCTCACACTAAGAAAATTCAATATGCTTTAATTTGGAAGCAGGGGTTATTGATTCTGTGATGGGTTTGGCACTAAAAAGAGCCGATAAACAATACAAAGAAAGGATTCCCTGAAATGCACAGGCAAGAGGCCACTATAGAAATGTAAACCAATAGTATGAACTATAAAACAGTAATTAAACCAAAATATAATTCATGTGTTACCAACACGCATACATTCATAGAAAGTATATAGAAAACTCTATATTCAGAGTTTGTGGGTCCAATGCCCACCAGAGTTCATGTTCCACATAAGTCACTAATTGTGAGTCCAAATTTAAATGTCCAAGTAAGTAAATTCTTTTATGAAATCCAATGTTTTACACAAGTCTAAGGTTAGTCACTGTCCACGACCGGTTTCGACTGTGTAGTCTTCCTCAGGTGGTGGTTATGCAGGTGGTTACACAGTCGAAACCGGTCGTGGACATTGACTCCAGTATAAGCCAAAGGTGGTAAATTTCAGAAATAAAAATAGATACCAATTAAATTACATTAATTGAGGCATCAGAAGGTTAAATGTTTTTGAATATTTACATAAAGCTCAAATTTAAGATAAGACTGTACAACTCTGATTAAATCATTATTCTCATCTTCATCAATGTAAATGTGCTTATGTGTCCTTTTAATAATAATAGAGTGAAATAATACATGTAATAATAATAATAAATACAGGAAAATACATGTAATAATAAATAGAGTAAAATAATAAATGCAATAATAATAAGATCAGAGTGAAATTTATTTATTTATTTATTTACAGCATTTATATTCCGCCCTTCTTTCTCACCCCGAAGGGGACTCAGGGCGGATCACATTACACATATAGGCAAACATTCAATGCCTTTTAACATAGAACAAAGACAAGACAAACATAGGTTCCGAGTGGGCCTCGAACTCATGACCTCCTGGTCAGAGTGATTCATTGCAGTTAATTGCAGCTGGCTTGCTCTCCCACCTGCGCCACAGCCCGGGCCTATAATAAATGTAATAATAATAATAATAATAATAATAATAATAATAATAATAATAATAATAGAGTAAAATAAATGTAATGCCGTACCAATAAAATTACATTAATTGAGGCATCAGCCCCCGGAGCCCCTAGAGATGTTGGTGCCTCTTCCGATCTGCTTTTGATGCATTCTTTCATCTCTTCCAGTCACCCAGCATGGGCACCTTGATGGGCGTCTACCTGCCATGCATGCAGAATATTTTTGGAGTCATCCTTTTCCTTCGGTTGACGTGGATGGTGGGAACGGCCGGAGTCCTACAGTCATTCCTGATCGTCTTGGTTTGCTGCTGTTGTGTGAGTCCATGGCAGGCCCTTCCATTGCAAACTTGTCCTTCTCTTTCTCTGATGACTTAGTGTGCACAAAGGATGAACATTTGGGATTAAAGTATTATAAAGGGTCTCTCTATGTTGAACCTGGGAATTCCTTTTTCATACAGGAATCTGTCTTGTAGCCACTTCACAGACAAATCTACTCCTGATTTTGTTCTGAGGGGTAAATTGCCTTTTTCCTGTGTTGCTGTGAGTTTTCCGGGCTGTATGGCCATGTTCCAGAAGCATTCTCTCCTGACATTTCGCCCACATCTATGGCAGACATCCTGAGGTTGTGAGGTCTGTTGGAAACTAGGCAAGTGGGGTTTATGTATCTGTTGAATAATGTCCAGGGTGGGTGGGAGAAAGAACTTTTGTCTGACTGAGGCCAGTGTGAATGTTGCAATTGGCCACCTTGACTAGCACTGAATAGCCTTGAAGCTTCAAAGCCTAGCTGCTTCCTGCCTAGGGGAATCCTTTGTTGGGAAACATGAGGAGATGTGGGTGAAACGTCAGGAGAGAATGCTTCTGGAACATGGCGATACAGCCCAGAAAACTCACAGCATCCTAGTGATTCCGGCCATGAAAGCCTTCGACAACACATTGCCTTTTTCCTGCTGCTTTGGCTAAATGGCAGAGTCAGAAACTTGTGTCTGTCTATTACAAAGGATCCAGATATCTACCACTAGGACCTAGTGTACCTTGTGCTTAGCCCTAGTCTAATGTACAGATTTATTTTCCCTTTCAATTCTCATTCTGTTTTAAGCCATGGAGTGAACAGGGATTTGTCATTTTTCTTCTTAACACGATTCTGTAAACATGCTTTTAAATATCTGTTTTGATTCTTCATTCGTTCTTTCCCTTTTGGATTATGGGATACATACATGATTTATTTATTTGTTTATATTCCACCCTTTTCACCCCGGAGGGGACTCAGGGCCAATCACAGAACACATATATGGCAAACATTAAATGCTGATTATAACAATGACAAGACAGGCAACAGATAGAAGTATATATAGGTTTTCCCATCTTTCGGCATCTTTGGAGGCTGTGCTCGGTTCTGGCCACTGGGAAGTGCTGTCGCTCCTTCTCCCTGTTAAAGAGCTTTCTTTGTTCATAAACTTCCTCCTTTTTCTAATCAAAACACTGAGCCTAAATGCCTCCCCGCTTTAATGCAGTTCCTATTTATCTACTCTTTTTTTTTTTTTTGAACTGCTAGGTAGGCAAAAGCTGGGCTAACCCTGAGCCAGGCTTTGAACTCTCAACCTTCCGGTTGGCAAGATTTATTGCAGCTTGGTGATTAACCTGCTCTGCTAAAGCCTGGCCCAAATATGATGAGATATCTTGGAGACAGGAGCCAAGTCTGAACATAACATTTGTTTATGTTTCATTTCCATATACCCTGTTTCCCCGAAAATAAGACATCCCCGGAGAATAAGACCTAGTAGAGGTTTTGCTGAATTGCTAAATATAAGGCCTCCCCTGAAAGTAAGACCTAGCAAAGTTTTTGTTTGGAAGCATGACCGCCAAACAGAACACCAGAGTATGCGGGATTGGTAAATGTACATACCATAGAGTGTTGTACATGGAAATAATGGTAATAACAAGAAATTCTTGATAGGATTCACAGTTTGTCTAGTTATGCTGGTTTATGATGACAACTACTGTACAACATATAATGTTCATTTTTGTTCAACAATAAAAATAATAAATAATAAAACTTTATTTATACCCCGCCACCATCTCCCCACGGGGACTCGGGGCGGCTCACATGGGGCAAGGCCCGACCAGCACAATTTACAAAAAACAATAGCATAAATACATTGAACAATATACAAAAAATATAAAACACAGTAAGACAATAAAACAAGAGTTAATACAGCAGTAATAATATCAATCAACCACGAAGTACAATTCACTCGACTTCACTGGTGGGGAGGACTGCAACAGCAATATAAAATATAAAATGTAATTCAATAAATAAATAAATAAATAAATAAATTCAATAAATAAATTCAATAAATGTGAATTCTTCTTCATGGAAAGATAAGACATACCCTGAAAATAAGACCTAGCCCATCTTTGGGAGCAAAAATTAATATAAGACACTGTCTTATTTTCGGGGAAACACGGTAGCCTGAAAGTAATTCCATACAATATTTTTAATGTTGTGCATTAGAGCATTGGAAAGTAAAGGCGTCACTAGCTCAGCTAGTTTTAAGGTGTCACTACAGTTTTGTTGTTGTTGTTGTTTTTGCTCTGACGGACTAATGCAGTGAACTTCTGGGAATTCCTTCTGTTTCTTCATTTGGGTTTTAGCGCAGGAACCACAGCAATCCTCTTCCAAAGCAAACCCGATGCTCTCGAAATTTGGTGGGCCTACTGCAGTGCATATTCAGACCTCATGACTTCTATGTTCATAGTTAAATGAGTGTGATCAATTCAGCTTTTTAACTTGTAAAATTCTCTTGTTTTGCTGTTTACAGACAATGCTGACAGCCATATCAATGAGTGCAATTGCAACCAATGGTGTCGTTCCAGGTACTGTCTAACGTATTTTTCATTCGTGCATTTCTTACCCCTTGGCATCCTCGAGTCAACTTGATGGTTCACGCAGTTTGCGGGATAAATACACATCTGTAGATGGCAGTTCAGAGTGCAATTATGTGTAGTATAGAAATGTCCTATGTTGGAAATAACCATAATTAAGTCTAAAACAGGGCAACAACTCCCATAATTTCTGGCCATTGGAGTATGTTAGCTGGGGGATTTTAGGAATTGTCCGACAAAACATCCAGAAACACCAAGCTATGGAAGCCCATTCTATTTGTATGGACTTTCTCAATCCTTGTCATGGCTGTCAGAATGTTTATTTCCAGGACGGACATACACAAAGATAGACGCGGAATCTGAACAGCTATACAGTAGAATCTCACTTATCCAACACTCGCTTATCCAACGTTTTGGATTATCCAACACATTTTTGTAGTCAATGTTTTCAATACATCGTGATATTTTGGTGCTAAATTTGTAAATACAGTAATTACTACATAGCATTACTGTGTATTGAACTACTTTTTCTGTCAAATTTGTTGTATAACATGAAGTTTTGGTGCTTAATTTGCAAAATCATAACTTTTCCTTAAAGTCTCCTTAATGCCTCCTTATTATCCAACATATTCACTTATCCAACGTTCTGCCGGCCCGTTTATGTTGGATAAGTGAGACTTTACTGTATTTTCCTAATCTTCTCCCTCCTTCAGACAATCAATTTGCTCCATTCTTTAGACTGAGGGAGCTGCTTTTGATTTTTATGGATTTAATCTGAATTGTTTTTAATCCCAATGATGTTTAATACTGTTTTAATATTTGTATATTTTAAATTGTATGGTAATGTTTTGAATGTTAGCTGCTTTGAGTCTCCTTATGGAGAGAAAAAGTGGAATAATAATAATAATAATAATAATAATAATAATAATAATAATTTCTTTTTTGCTTTATAGCTGGTGGTTCTTACTTCATGATCTCAAGATCGTTGGGCCCTGAATTCGGTGGAGCCGTGGGGCTGTGTTTTTACCTTGGGACCACATTTGCAGGCGCCATGTACATCCTCGGTGCCATTGAAATCCTGCTAGTAAGTGTTAACTAGTATAACATGCCTCAATGCTATGGAATCAAGGGAGCTGTCGTTTAACACTCTTTGGTACAGAATAATAATAGTACAATAAAATTTTATTTATATACCGCCCTATATAAATATAAATATATATTTATACTAGCTGTGCCCAGCCACGCGTTGCTGTGGCGAAGTATGGTGGAAGGGCCTTGAGTCTACACTGCCATATAATCCAGTGCAAATTAGATAATCTGTGGAAGAAGCCTAAGTGAGGCCTAAATCTGCCTGTCCCCTAACTGAACCCTGGCTGTCCCTTGGCTGAGTTGGTTGCTAGGAGACCAAGTGGGCAGAGATTAGCCCTCTAAACTGGCAGCAATTGGATAAAAACAATTATTGCTCTCTCTCTAATTAGGATTTTATTTTTATTTTCTTTTTGTTGTATTAACCTAGAGGCGTGGATGATGGGTTGTGTTGTCAAATTTCGAGGTTGGGGGGCCTGTAGTTTTGTTGTTTTGTGGGTCGCCGTGATGCCATCACTCATTTATATATATAGATTTATTTATTTATATTATTTATATTTATTTATATTTTATTTATATACCGCCCTATATAAATATAAAGGAGCCCTGGTGGCGAAGTGTGTTAAAGCACTGAGCTGCTGAACTTGCAGACCGAAAGATCCCAGGTTCAAACCCCGGGAGCGGAGTGAGCGCCCGCTGTTAGCTCCAGCTCCTACCAACCTAGCAGTTCGAAAACATGCCAATGTGAGTAGATCAATAGGTACTGCTCCAGAGGGAAGGTAAGGGCGCTCCATGCAGTCATGCCGTCCACATGACCTTGGAGGTGTCTACGGACAACGCCGGCTCTTCGGCTTAGAAATGGAGATGAGCACCAACCCCCAGAGTCAGACACGACTGGATTTAACGTCAGGGGAAACCTTTACCTATGTCCTCGAGAGGACTCAGGGCAGTTTCCAACATAGCAAAAGAAACCATACAACAAATTAAACATAATAAAGAATAATAAACATGAAACAAGAACATACAATTCAAAACAACCACAAAAATGAAAAAAGCCATTTTGGTTGCCACATCATCCTGTTGACCCATGTTTAGCTTGTGTCAAACTGCATTAATTCCACAGTGTAGATGCGCTCCATGACTGCCATTAACATGTCATGGAGAAACTAATGGGCACCAGTGGGGCAGAGCAGGCAACCGTTTAATAGTACTTTGGCCAAGAATTGCCAGCTCTGAAGTCTTTAATTTTCTTCTATGTGTTGGATTTCATGACTGGATGAATAGATAGCTTCCTTTTCCTTGTGAAGATCCTAAGGCAAAGTCCTTCTCTTTTTCAGACGTACATCGCTCCCCAGGCTGCCATCTTCCACCCGACTGGGGCCCACGATACTTCCAGTGCCACGCTCAATAACATGCGTGTCTATGGCACCTTGTTCCTCACCTTCATGGCCGTCGTGGTCTTCGTCGGTGTGAAATACGTGAACAAATTTGCCTCTCTATTCTTAGCCTGTGTCATTATCTCCATCGTGTCCATCTACGCCGGGGCCATCAAGTCTGTCTTTGACCCTCCTGCCTTTCCGTAAGTTGTGGCCCACAAAAGCTCCTTGGTTGCCTTTTCAGCTTTCTTTATTTTCCCTTTCAGATCAAGCAATGGCACTTACAGCCTGAAATGTCCATTATGGAAGGAAGAAAAAATGTAGATAATTAAAACAAACCTGGAGACTCTTAGGAACAACATTTGATGGGATGCACTCAAAAGAAACACAGAAAACTGGGTATTTAAGGAACGGAGAGAAATGACACAGTGTGTATTTGTGGGAACAATTTTATAGACCAGAGAAGAAGGTGCTGTGGATATTACAAGAGCAACTATGTGATGGCACGACCGAGCCTTTGGGGAAACTACAGTAGAGTCTCGCTTATCCAACGTAAACGGGCCGGCAGAACGTTGGATAAGCGAATATGTTGGATAACAAGGAGAGATTAGGGAAAAGCCTATTAAACATCAAATTAGGTTATGATTTTACAAATTAAGCACCAAAACATTATATTATACAACAAATTTGACAGAAAAAGTAGTTCAATACACAGTAATTCTATGTAGCAATTACTGTATTTACAAATTTAGCACCAAAATATCACGATGTATTGAAAACATTGAGTACAAAAATGCATTGGATAATCCAGAACGTTGGATAAGCGAGTGTTGGATAAGTGAGACTCTACTGTATAGTGTCTGGCTTTACTTGGGGGCTATCTGTATACCTTCTATTAAGATCAAGACCCTTAACATACAGAGGCACTTTAGGCAAGAATAAAGTTAACCAAAACGAGTTTACTGAAAACAGGAAGAACAAAAGACTAACTCCACCCGGGACTACTGTAAAATAGCTTAAAATAATACATTACAAAAGGAATTTCAGTCATCTCTCTGGGATCCTTGAAAGTCTTTTGCCTGTGATGGACTTGGTCTTCTACTTTGTGAAACTTGGGCTGACCACAAGCTTCTGTTGTCATTGGGACTGATGGTATATAAAGTGTTAAGGATTTCTGTATAAAATATAACCTATTATTTAAATCTGCCCTCTTTTACTCCCCAGGGTTTGTATGTTGGGTAATCGGACTCTTTCAAGGGACCAGTTTGATATTTGTGCCAAAACAACGGTTGTGGACAACCTCACTGTGCCCACCAACCTGACCAAGCTCTTCTGCCCAGGCATGAATATTACTTCTGGATTATGTGACGACTACTTCCAGTTCAATAACATTACGGAAATTATTGGAATTCCTGGAGCTGCAAGTGGGATTCTGAAAGGTACAACCAGCAAAGCACAACTTTGTTTGTGTATATTTATTTTTGTATAGTAAAGGAATACAGTGTAGGTTCACCCAATTTTTCTGTAAAATAAATGATACAAAGTCGGGCATATCCCACATCTAGCATACATTACACAGAGTGAAGAATTCTCTTGGTGCAGACTTTTGACTATTTGGCCACAGGATTTGGGAAATTCTTCATAGCTTGTGTCCTTACTGATGGATTGACTTCTGGACATTAAGACATCCAGCATAACCTTTCCTTTGTTTGCCAAATTAGAATATGTAAATATTTTCCTTGCTTAATTGAGATTGTAGGGTGCTTTTTCATTGACTAGTTCACTAGCCTGCTTCTAGAATAATAGAATCATAGAGTTGGAAGAAACCCTGAGGGCCATTAATACAAATACATTAATATATGAATTTTCCCCTCATATGTTTATAGGCCTTTGCAAATCCTATGTAAATATAGATAACTAGAGATTTCCATGTACCTGTATATCTGTTCCCATATGTATACATTAATTTTATATATGAATTTTATATGAATTTTACCCTCACATGTTTGCAAGTGCAGAGGGAAAATGTGCATGCACACACAGAGATGTCTAGATAGATATAAACATTGATAAATAGGGCTTGCAAATATTGCAGGAGGAAAATGCACATAGAGAGAGGATTTGCAAAGGTTTCAGGGGGAAATACACATGTGAAATTAGTATATATAATGATAGATCTATATCTAGCTCTGCATTGTTTATGTAGGCATTATATGTTTGCCTGTTACTATGTTGGAAGCTGGCCTGAGTCCCCGGAGGGAGATAGATAGGGCCGGGTGCAAATGAAGCTGTTGTTGTTGATGATGATGATGATTATAAAGTTTTGTCGAAGGCTTTCATGGCCGGGATCACAGGGTTGTTGTATGTCTTTCGGGCTGTGTGGCCATGTTCCAGAAGTATTCTCTCCTGACATTTCGCCCACATCTATGGCAGGCAACCTCTGAGGATGCCTGCCATAGATGTGGGCGAAACGTCAGGAGAGAATACTTCTGGAACATGGCCACACAGCCCGAAAGACATACAACAACCCGATTATAAAGTTACTAGCTGTGCCCGGCCACGCGTTGCTGTGGCAAAGTATGGTGGTATGGGAAATCAGATAATCTGTATTTTATAGGCAGTGTGGAAGAGGCCTAAGTGAGGCCTAACTCTGCCTGTCCCCTGGGCTGAGTGGTTGCTAGGAGACCAAGTGGGCGGAACTTAGCCTTCTAACTGGCAGCAATTGGATAAAAACAATTCTTCCTCTCCCTCTAATTGAGACTTTATTTTGCTTTTCTTTTTGTTGCATAAACGTAGAGGCATGGGTGAGGGGTTGTGCTGCCAAGTTTAGTGTTTCTGGGATGTGTAGTTTTGTTGTTTTGTCCTAGGCCGAAATTTCATTACCCTTTTATATATATAGATTGTTGCTTTTCCACTTATAGAGTTAGTTTACTGTTTTTCTTTGAAATACAGTAAATATTCAAAACATTTAACCCACTGATGCCTCAATTAATGTAATTTTATTGGTATCTATTTTTATTTTGAAATTTACCAGTAGCTGCTGCATTTCCCACCCTCAGCTTATACTTGGGTCAATACGTTTTCCCAGTTTTTTGTGGTAAAATTAGGTGCCTCGGCTTATATTCGGCTTATACTCGAGTATATACGGTAAATGGGATCATGACTTCCCCCAGTTTCAACAGTAAACTCCTATTGATGCAGCCTAGAATCACATTGGCCGCATCACAGTCTTGGCTCATGTTCAGCTTGTGGTCTCCGAAGATTAGAGAGATGGGCCAAAACTAACAAAATGAAGTTCAACAGGGACAAATGCAAGATACTTCACTTCGGCAGAAAAAATGGAAATCAAAGATACAGAATGGGGGACGATGCCTGGCTTGACAGCAGTGTGTGCGAAAAAGACCTTGGAGTCCTTGTGGACAACAAGTTAAACATGAGCCAACAATGTGATGCGGCAGCTAAAAAAGCCAATGGGATTCTGGCCTGCATCAATAGGGGAATAGCGTCTAGATCCAGGGAAGTTATGCTCCCCCTCTTTCTATTCTGCCTTGGTCAGACCACACCTGGAATCACACTGTGTCCAATTTTGGGCACCACAGTTGAAGGGAGATGTTGACAAGCTGGAAAGCGTCCAGAGGAGGGCGACTAAAATGATGAAGGGTCTGGAGAACAAGCCCTATGAGGAGCGGCTTACAGAGCTGGGCATGTTTAGCCTGCAGAAGAGAAGGCTGAGAGGAGACATGATAGCCATGTACAAATATGTGAAGGGAAGTCATAGGGAGGAGGGAGCAAGCTTGTTTTCTGCTGCCCTGCAGACCAGGACACGGAACAATGGCTTCAAGCTACAGGAAAGGAGATTCCACCTGAACATCAGGAAGAACTTCCTCACTGTGAGGGCTGTTCAACAGTGGAACTCTCTCCCCGGGGCCGTGGTGGAGGCTCCTTCCTTGGAGGCTTTTAAGCAGAGGCTGGATGGCCATCTGTCGGGGGTGCTTTGAATGCGATTTCCTGCTTCTTAGCAGGGGGTTGGACTAGATGGCCCGTGAGGTCTCTTCCAACTCTACTATTCTATGATTCTATGATTCTATGATTCCTAGATCCCTTTCACGTGGACTGTTTTCAAGCCAGGTTTTGCTCTGTCTGCATTTCATTTTTGTTGGCTCATCTCTATTCCCAGATAACATCTGGAGCAGCTACATGGAGAAAGGAGAGATCCTGGAGAAAGCGGGCCAGCCGTCGGTGGATGTGGCCGGGCGCAAGGACAACCTCCACTTGTATGTTTATGCCGACATTGCAACGTCCTTCACGGTGCTGGTGGGCATCTTCTTCCCTTCCGTGACCGGTGAGTAAGTGCAGGGGATGAATCTTCTCTGTCACGTGGAGGCTTATTCTTGCAATTTAGAATTGCTTTCAATGTCTACGTTCTCTTTTTTTCAAGGGATCATGGCGGGCTCCAACCGATCTGGAGACCTCAAGGATGCCCAGAAGTCCATTCCTGTTGGAACTATCCTCGCCATTGCTACGACATCTCTAGTTTGTATCCTTTGTGTGTATGTGAGACATGGGGTTTAGGTAGATTGGAGATGGTCTTATTCCATCTTAAGATGGGCTCTCCAGCTAGCCTAACAAAAGCAATAAGAACACTAGGTAACACAGTTTTTGTTCCTGGGTTATAAATGTCATTTCCTAATTGGTTCTATCATAAAAACATGGGGTAAGTTTGTTAAACTGCAAAAACTTTGTTTTTGTGGGACATCCTGCAGCACATTTTGCTGCAGCACATGTTTCATCATTGAATCTCAACCAATTCAGCATAGTTGTGCCACAAAGTTTCTTTAATATAACAAGGTAATAATAACAACTGCTACTACTTTCAAAGTACTGTATATACTCGAGTATAAGCCTAGTTTTTCAGCCCTTTTTTTTAAGACTGAAAAAAAACCCCTCGGCTTATACTCGGGTGAGGGTCCTGCTTGGCTTATATTTGGGTCAGCTTATACTCGAGAATATATGGTACATTTATTATTATTGGTATTATTACATTTATTATTTTTCTCTATTATTATTGGTATTATTACATTTATTATTTTTCTCTATTATTGTTGCTACTATTACATTTATTTTACTCTATTTTTATTATTATTATTATACATTTATTATTTCACTCTGTTCTTCTTCTTCTTATATTTATTATTTTACTCTATTTATTACTAGTAATTACTGTATTTATGAATTTAGCACCAAAATATCACGATATATTGAAAACATTGACTACAAAAATGCGTTGGATAATCCAGAACGTTGGATCAGCGAGTGTTGGATAAGTGAGACTTTACTGTAATTACTGTATTTATGAATTTAGCACCAAAATATCACGATATATTGAAAACATTGACTACAAAAATGGCTTGGATTATCCAGAAGCTTGGATAAGCGAGGCTTGGATAAGTGATTACTGTACCACCAATTTTACACAACTCTGATTTGTAGGTAAAAGCTAATTTTCAAAAACCATGAATGATATGTTTTTTACACTTTCTCATAAAAATATCCGAGATGGTTTTCAGCCTATCAAAAAAAATCTATTGATTGCTCTCTTACCAACATAGTTAAAGTGCCCATTTCTGCCATTTGGGATAATGTTAATATCTAGGTGTCTACCGAAAGGAATCTCCATATTCTGCAATGACTGAGTAATATAGCTTTCAAACTGGCTTCCTTAATCAATTCCAGATTTCAGTTGTGTGCTGCTGTTTGGCGCTTGCATTGAAAGTGTTGTTCTTAGAGACAAGTAAGTCGACATCATTTTAATATGTGGAAGAGTATGAAATGATTGGGGATCCTGCCATGTATCTTTGCTATGCATAAGCCCATATGGCTACTGTGTCTATCCAAACATACTTGCCTTATTTCAGTGTACTTCCATATATATCAGCCATCCAGTTAATATTAATAATATTAATAATTAATATTATTAATAATATTATTAATAATAATAATTATTACTCACTTCTCCTTTTGGCTCTAGGCTCTAGGTCAAAGATGTCTATAAAAGCACATATTAAAACATAGTTAAAATATAACCATATTATGCTTATAATACCCAACATTGAGATCAGCACATGAACCACCACATGCACATTTCTGGGATTGGCTCTTGTTTCCGACCAGATACCCGCATTGTGCCAAACCTGGATTTAGGTATAATTGTGCTTGAATTCGTTTTTGATTTTATTCTGCTTGTTATGTTATTGTTTGGTTTTATATTTTAACTTGTTCATACTTTGTCTTTTCTGGGCTTGGCCCCATGTTAGCCGCCCCGAGTCCCTTCAGGGAGATGGTGGCGGGATACAAAAATAAAGTATTATTATTATTATTATTATTATTATTATTATTATTATTATTATTATTATTATCTATTAGGTGTTACATGTTTTCTCTCTCAATATTATTTATTTGAATTTTTCTTTATACATCTATATATATAAAAGAGTGATGGAATCCGGGCACCGGACAAAACAACAAAACTACAGGCCCCCCAACCTTGAAATTTGACAACACAACCCATCATCTATGGCTCTAGGTTGATACAACAAAAAGAAAAGAAAAATAAAGTCCTAATTAGAGGGAGAGGAATAATTGTTTTTATCCAATTGCTGCCAGTTAGAGGGCTAAGCTCTGCCCACTTGGTCTCCTAGCAACCCAATAAAAAAATAATTAAAAACACTAAAAATAATTAAAAACACTAAAAAAAATAATACAATAAAATACTATCATAACAGAAAATAACTAAAAATAATACAATAAAATAATAAAATATAATAAAAAGATAACTTACAATAAAATTAATTAAAAAATAAAAATAACATCAAATAAAAAATCCACAACAATTTCTAACCAATACCACCACCACTTTGCCACAGCAACGCGTGGCCGGGCACAGCTAGTTTAATAAAAATAGAAAAAAAAGAATGTGAAAAACTGCTAGGAAAATAAGGTAAAAAGGGATGGGAAAGGGAAAAAGAAAAAAGAGGGTAGTAGGAAAAGAAGGGGGGAGGAACTAAAAAAAAGTCCATATTGTAACTTCTGATCTTCTTCATAGTGTTTAATTTTTCTTTCTTTCAGTCTTTTTAATATTTTTTATATGTTTGCTTCTCCTTTTCTTCCTCCTTGTCTTCAGATAGTATTTCTTGCCTTGTTTAGCTTGTCCAAGTCATCATTTTTTCTTTCTTGTATATCAGGTAACCCAGCACTGGATTCCAATCGGTTTCTTCTTTCACCTGTCCGTGACTTTTTGACAATAATTGGGTTAATCTAACGATGTTTCTTATTTCTAGTATCTTGAACTAACCATTGCTTGAATTCTTTAAGTCTCCAGTTCCTCGCGTATATGATGTTCTGATTACTTGGCCAATGCAGGAAAAGATTACAAAATTTGTAACACATATTGCATTTTGATTAATGGGAAGAACAGAATGTGAAATATTGGGAGTTGTAGTTTTACTCTCCCAAAGAGTGCTGATGCCTCACTAATTTAAAATTCCCAGAATTACATAGCAGTAAGCCATGACAGTTATCATGGTATCAAAGAGAGTTAATTCTACAGTATCAATGAACCCTAGTGAGCATCTTTGACAGATAGAGAGTTCAACCCAGTTTTATTTATTTATTTATTTACAGTATTTATATTCCGCCCTTCTCACCCCGAAGGGGACTCAGGGCGGATTACAATGAACACATATATGGCAAACATTCAATGCCAACAGACAAACAACATATATAGACAGACACAGAGGCATTTAACATTTTTTTCCAGCTTCACGATTCCGGCCACAGGGGGAGCTGTTGCTTCACTGTCCAGTAGTGGCCGTACTTCCTCATTCCATTCCTCGTGTTTTGCTGGCAGTTTAATGATGTTGTAAATTAGTTAAATTAGCCTCCCGCATAAAGCGTACCTACATTTCCCTAATTGACAGATGCAACTGTCTTTCGGGGCTGCATAGGTCAACAGCAAGCCGGGCTATTTAATGGTTGTGGGCTATCCTGACCCGGGCTTCGAACTCATGACCTCTCGGTCAGTAGTGATTTATTGCACCTGGTTACTAGCCAACTGCGCCACAGCCCGGCAACACTGGTTGCCTGGGTTTTCATTGCTAAAATAATCGTGGTGGCCTTTGATTCCAATCACTTAACATCATGATGTAGAGCAGAGTGGATCATGCAGAATATATAACCATACTTTGTAATTATATGCAGCCTGTCAAAGCCCACTCTTCTTAGTATGGTTTTAAAATGGGAAAGACATAGTGCTGCTTATTGTGCATGCACCAAGCAAAACGGCGATTTGCTACACACAGGAGTGGCTCATGCTTGCTTCCACTATTTGTTTATCCCAAACAAATGTCAGAGTATTTGCAGCACAGCAGTAGTTGGATGGAAGCAGTGGACCGCAAACAGACACAAACAGACTTGCAGACGACAAATGAACACAAATGAACACAGGATTGTTCTGTTCTTCAACAGAACTTGACACGAACTCTAGGCAGACAGAACTCAACTGAACTGACGCAATCGTTATGCACAAACACTTGTGTCTGGATACTCCCTAGTTCCAGCCACACATCAAGGTCATCATAGCTTCTTGGCATTTAACTCTTTCCACACTATGGTACATTCTGGATGATGCAATCAGTTGCAATACAAGCATGGCACAAATTGCATTTAAACACTATCAATACACAAATCCCACATTAACAACAAATCGGTCCAAACTAGTAATTTAGTTTTATTACAGCCTTTTTTTTGTCCTGTTCTGCCTCTAGGAAACTGAGGGTAGCATCCAAGGTGACTGTTACCCCTGTGTTAATTTATTGCAGAACTTTTTGTTCCTGGTTTTATCCACGGGATGAGATTCTAGCGCTCTTTACCAGGGAAGACTCTGGCCCCGTAAAACTGCAACACTCGGGATTCCATAGCATTGAGTCCTGGAAGTTAAAGTCGTGGGTTGCTGTTAGTTTTCCAGGCTGTATGGCCATGTTCCTGAATGCTCCTTGAACATGGCCATACAGCCTGGAAAACTCACAGCAACCCAGTGAATTCCGGCCATGAAAGCCTTCGACGACAGTTAAAGTGGTATCAGACTGCATTTATTCTACTGTGTAAATGCACCAATAGAAATGGCAACTCTTTCGAACGTGGTGCCTCTGTCCTTCCTACAGATATGGTGATGCGGTGAACAAGAACTTGGTGGTGGGGACGCTGGCCTGGCCCTCGCCTTGGGTCATTGTGATCGGCTCATTTTTTTCCACCTGCGGGGCAGGTTTGCAGAGCCTCACAGGTGCCCCTCGGCTCCTTCAAGCCATCGCCAAGGACAATATCATCCCTTTCTTATGGGTAAGTACTAGGCTTGTGCATAATTTCGTTTTTAAGTCATATTTCGGTAAAAAAAAAATTCATTAAATCCGTGCATACGAAGCAATATCCATTTCCGGAATTTAGAAATTGAAACACTCATCAATAGTTTTAGTTTATTTATTTATTTATTTATTTATTTACAGTATTTATATTCCGCCCGTCTCACCCCGAAGGGGACTCAGGGCGGATCACATTATATACATATAGGGCAAACATTCAATGCCCATATACACATAGAACTGAGACAGAGACAGACGCAGAGGCAATTTAACCTTCTCCTGAGGGGATGTTCGATTCTGGCCACAGGGGGGAGCAGCTGCTTCATCATCCACTGTGACGGCACTTCCTCATTCCAATGTTGTAAATTAGTTAAATTTGCCTCCCCACTTTATAAGTGGTACCTTATTTCCTACTTGATAGATGCAACTATCTTTCGGGTTGCTAGGCCAGCAACGGAGCAGGGGCTATTTTTTATTTTTTGATTGACGTGCTCACCCCGCCACGGGCTGGCCTCGAACTCATGACCTCATGGTCAGAGTGATTTATTGCAGCAGGCTGCTCACCAGCCTGCACCACAGCCCGGCCCTAAGAGTCCATAACACAGTGGTTCTCAACCTGGGGAAATCTGGGGGGTCTTGGCTGCTTATGAACAGCTGCCACTCATTAAGGAGTTTGCACATCACCCTGGCTATTTATTAAAGCCCAGGTAATCTTTCTTGTTCTTGAAGCGCACCTTGGAAGGCACTAAATCGTTGCTATCGGGAACAGAGAAAACTTTGCCAACACCTTCATCCTTATTTTTAAATGCTTCCCTAAACTGTGTTCAAGGAGTGTGTTAAAGCGCTGAGCTGCTGAACTTGCAGACCGAAAGGTCCCAGGTTCAAATCCCGGGAGTGGAATGAGCACCCGCTGTTAGCTCCAGCTTCTGCCAACCTAGCAGTTCGAAAACATGCCAATGTGAGTAGATCAATAGGTACCGCTCCAGCGGGAAGGTAACGGCGCTCCATGCAGTCATGACCTTGGAGGTGTCTATGGACAACGCCGGCTCTTCGGCTTAGAAATGGAGATGAGCACCAACCTCCAGAGTCAGACATGACTGGACTTAACGTCAAGGGAAACCTTTACCTACCTTTTTAAAAACTGTGTTCAGTGGTTAATCGTGAAATAGTTTAAATAAACTGATTTTGTTCCTTGACCCACATTTTTAGGTCTTTGGCCACGGGAAAGCAAACGGAGAGCCAACCTGGGCTCTGTTGCTGACAGCCCTGATTGCTGAATTTGGCATCCTGATCGCTTCCCTGGACATGGTGGCTCCCATCCTATCAATGTGAGTTTTGGGGCGCTTGGCAAAGTAGGGAAGTTCCTGTAACAACCTTGTGTGTTCAAACCATGCAAGGCCTGTATCTCTAGCCAGCCCTTTCGGCTAAGACTAGACTCAAAGTTTGGCTTGAATGAAAGCAGGGGTTCGTAACAAAAGAAGTTCAAACTGCCTCTTTCTCTTTGGAGGATCGGGAGTTTTCAACAATCTATATATATAAAAGAGTGATGGCATCACGGCGACCAACAAAACCACAGGCCCCCCAACCTCGAAATTTGACAACACAACCCATCATCCACGGCTCTAGGTTGATACAACAAAAAGAAAAGAAAAATAAAGTCCTAATTAGAGGGAGAGGAATAATTGTTTTTATCCAATTGCTGCCAGTTAGAAGGCTAAGCTCCACCCACTTGGTCTCCTAGCAACCCCCTCAGCCCAGGGGACAGGCAGAGTTAGGCCTCACTTAGGCCTCTTCCACACTGTCTATAAAATACAGATTATCTGATTTTAACTGGATTATATGGCAGTGTAGACTCAAGGCCCTTCCACACAGCTATATAACCCATTTATAATAGACTTAATGTCAGGGGAAAAATCTTTACCCTTTACCTTAACTACCACCAATTCCTCAATACTTTATTTCCCATACCATCATACTTTGCCACAGCAACGCATGGCTGGGCACCGCTAGTATTATATAGAGAGGGTTTTTCAAATGGCCAGAATTGCAGAGGTTTCTATTTCTGCTGCCACCAAATATGCAGAGGATTAGAACTCGCTACTTCTATCAAATGCTGCCTTCAATGCTTTATTCAGGAGCTTCTACTATATTAGGATATTAAGAGAGAGACACGTGACACTTTATGTTGTTGTATGGTTATTTATTTGCAGTTTGAACAGTAAATAGGCATTTCATTAACATTTGAACAGTAAAAATGCTTAGCCATTTCATTAAAGGCTTATGCTTTTCTCTTCAAAGGAGAGACTTGGTTTGAGTGTAGATATGTTCCTTCACCAAGGAAACACAAACAGGACAATTTACTTTTAAATCCACTTCTCCTGGGATTTAAAGTTCACAAATATACATCTCAGCCTTCCCTTTCCTGAATACTTTAACTATATTTCCTCAAAGAAGCTTCCTTTTCAAAACATCTGACTGAATTCCAAAAACCCACTCCTAACACACTGATTTCCAAAACTGACAGCTAACTGCCTGAATTCCAAACTTCAACTGAAAAAGAACTCCCTGGCTCCAACTGTCACTTTTGCTCCGCCCATCTCCAGTTGCTAAGCAACTTCTAATTTGCATTCAAATTGATTCATCATCCTCTCATCATCTTTTATTTCCAAACTAGGTTCTTCTTGATGTGTTATCTGTTTGTCAACTTGGCCTGTGCAGTGCAAACACTCCTCAGAACTCCAAACTGGCGGCCCAGGTTTAAGTACTACCACTGGTAAGTTTTCTTTTGCACGTTTGCCTTCAAAGAGGAGCAGGCTGATTTTCCGCAGGCTTTCAGGAGCCACTGTGTGACCTAGAAAAACACAGAGGACAGTCTGTTCATGGCATGCACCGTCATGCATGTCTATCCATGCAAAACCATGGGGATTGTGCTTGAACTTGCAAAAATATTTTCTTTAGAATCTACTTCAAAAGTTCTAATTTTTTTAAAGGTAAAGGTTTTCCTCTGACACTAAAACTAGTCGTGTCCAACTCTGGGGGTTGGTGCTCATCTCCATTTCTAAGCCAAAGAGCCGGCGTTGTCCATAGACACCTCCAAGGTCATGTGGCCATAGGTATGACTGCATGGAGCACCGTTACCTTCCCGCCGGAGCAGTACCTATTGATCTACTCACAATCTGGGGGTTAGTGCTCATCTCCATTCCTAAGTCGAAGAGCCGGCGTTGTCCAAAGACACCTCCAAGGTCATGTGGCCACTGGCATGACTGCATGGAGTGCTAGACCTATTGATCTACTCACATTTGAATGTATCTGAAATGCTAGGTTGGCAGAATCTGGGGATAACAGCGGGAGCTCACTCCGCTCCCTGGATTCGAACCGCCAACCTTTCTGTCAGCAAGTTCAGCAGCTCAGCAGTTTAATCTGCTGAGCCACTGGGGGCTTCTCAGGTAAAAGTAGACCAGGAGATTATTCACTAGCCTGGCTCACTTGTGCTCACTGCATGATGAATGGCTACAACATGAGGTTGACAGCTGTGCAGATAGACTATATAAATATAAATTATGATAAATGAGAAATTCTATTATCGCCTCCAACAGAGTATTTCCCGGTGGAATCTGTCTGTTGTTGACAGAGTATGAAGACATGGCAGAGCATCCGTATGCATGTGAAACCTGCCCTTTCTGTGTGTTGACCTTTGTGTTTTCTTCTTCCGCAGGGCCTTGTCCTTCTTAGGCATGAGCATCTGCCTGGCACTCATGTTCATCTCTTCCTGGTATTACGCCTTGGTGGCGATGCTTATTGCAGGAATGATTTACAAATACATTGAATACCAGGGGTAAGTTGCTGGTGGCGAGAGTAACCGGGTGTTTTGAGTGGAAGCACAATACAATAACCAGCCTGTGTAGCCCTATGTGAAAAGGAACATTTTTGATTCTAAACTTAATCCTAACAGTTTGTCTGGTGTTCCAAAACTTTGGTAGCACCTGTTGAACTGCTGAGGCTAATGGGAGCTGTAGTCCAATAGTTTGGCAGGCACACACTGCCCAGCATTGGTTTAGAAATTGTTGCATTGTTAATACAATTCTGGATCTGTCCTGTGCTTAGACAGAAGGGAATTTCACATTTATTTATTTACTAGCTGTGCTCGGCCATGCGTTGCTGTGGCTAGGACTTAATTTTTCTTTTTATTGCATGAACGTAGAGGCATGGATGAGAGGTTGTGCTGTCAATTTTTGAGGTTGTGGGGCGTTTAGTTTAGTTGTTTTGTCCGGTGCCATGATTCCATTACCCTTTTATATATATAGATTTACTTACAGTATTTATATTGTGCCCTTCTCACCCCGAAAGGGACTCAGAGCCAATCACAGAACACATATACGGCAAACATTCAATGCTGATTATAACAATGACAAGACAGACAACAGAGGTAGATATAGGCTTTTCCCATCATTCGGCATCTTTTGGAGGCTGTGCTTGGTTCCGGCCACCGGCGGGTGCTGTCACTCTATCTCCCTGCCAAAGAACTTTCTTCGTTTGTAAATTTCCTCTTTTTTTTATCAAACGCTGAGCCTAAATACCTCCCCGCTTTAATGCTATAGAGGATTGGGAGGTTTCAACAATATGTAATGGAGAGGATTTTTCAAATTTGCCAGAATTGCAGAGGTTTCTATTTCTGCTGCCACCAAATATGTAGAGGATTTGAACTCGCTACCTTTATCAAATGCTGCCTCCAATACTTCATTCAGGAGTCTCTTCTAGGTTAGGATTTTTTCCTGTGTCAGGAGCAACTTGAGTCGCTTCTGGTGTGAGAGAATTGGCCGTCTGCAAGGACGTTGCCCAGGGGATATTGAGAAAGAGACATGTGACACTTTATGTGAGGAGAAACAAGAAATGGTTGTTTATTTATAGTTTGAACAGTAAATATGTGTGATAGTTTCATTAACATTGAACAGTAAAGATGCTTAACAGTTTCATTAAAGACGTGTGCTTTTCTCTTCAAAGGATGTTTAAATAACTTGGTTTCTGTGTGACCATGTTCCTCCACCAAGGAAACACAAACAGGACAATTTACTTTTAAATTCACTTCTCCTGGGATTTGAACAGCAATACTCTAGACTATAGAGTTCACAAATATAGATCTCAGCCTTCCCTTTCCTGAAGGCTTTAACTATATTTCCTCAAAGAAGCTTCCTTTTCAAAACATAGTTCTCATCTGACTGAATTCCAAAAACCCACTCCTAACACACTGATTTCCAAAACCGACTGCTGTCTGAATTCCAAACTTCAACTGAAAAGGAATTCCCTGGCTCCAACTGTCACTTTGGCTCCGCCCATCTCCAGTTGCTAAGCAACTTATCATTTTCATTCGGCTAATCAGACTGCACCTATTGTAATGGTTGCTTGACTGCTCCTCCCCCTTGCTCTGCTGAGCTTCTGCAAATAAGGCCACTCACTCATCAGCCCTGCCTACAAAATAGCCGCACACCAGTCCTGCAAGGTGGGCCACTTACCAACCTTGTAAGGTAGGCAAGATCCGTTACAAATGCGGTTCCTATTTATCTACTCACATTTGTTTTCAAACTGCTAGGTAGGCAGAAATTGGCTCGGGCTGTGGCGCAGGCTGGAGAGCAGCTGCAATGAATCACTGCAATGAATCACTCTGACCAGGAGGTCATGAGTTCGAGGCCCGCTCGGAGCCATGTTTGTCTTGTCTTTGTTCTATGTTAAAAGGCATTGAATGTTTGCCTATATGTGTAATGTGATCCGCCCTGAGTTCCCTTCGGGGTGAGAAAGAAGGGCGGAATATAAATGCTGTAAATAAATAAATAAACTAAAAGTCAAGAGCTCAATCTGACCTCGGCTTCGAACTTTCAACCTTCTGGTTGGCAAGATTTATTGCAGCTTAGTGATTAACCTGCTGTGCTAAAGCCTGGCTACCTTGTGGTATCTAAAGGATAAATGGGATAAATATGAGAACGAAATAAAACATCAGAGTTTGATCACAACGGCTCTTGAAACATTTAATACCAGTAAATCGATATGCTGTTTCTCTGGAAAAGAAGGAGATAGAGAGCCCTTAACCAATTGAGTCTTACAATTCTGCTTTGCAGGGCAGAGAAGGAGTGGGGAGACGGGATCCGGGGCCTCTCGCTAAGTGCTGCCCGATATGCCTTGCTGAGGCTGGAGGAAGGGCCCCCTCATACAAAGAACTGGAGGTGAGTTCGGTCTTTAGTTTTTAATATGGAGATATTTTCCCAATAGAAATCCTCCTCTCTGTGATTCTCATGTAACGCTCCCTATATCTCCATAGCTTCCACTTTTTCTGGATTCTTGCTCTTAACTCTTCCATCTTTTTGCATAGCTCCAGAAATGGGCATGCTATTTTTCCCTTATGGACTCCCTTATGGACTGCTCTGTGTACCTACTATTGTCCTGAATTTATTCTTGCCACGTCTGATTTGGGGGCCAGAAATCCTTCATTTCAAGAGGGTTTACTATTATTTATTATTTACAGTATTTATATTCCGCCCTTCCTTCTCACCCCGAAGGGGACTCAGGGCGGATTACAATGAACACATATATGGCAAACATTCAATGCCAACAGACAAACCACATTCAGTTTTAGACAGACACAGAGGCATTTTTTAACATCTTTCCAGCTTCACGATTCCGGCCACAGGGGGAGCTGTTGCTTCACCATCCATTGGTGGCTGTTCTTCCTCTTCTTTTCCTTGTGAGCAGTTTTATGGTGTTGTAGATTAGTTAAATTAGCCTCCCGCATAAAGCGTCCCTAAATTTTCCCTACTTGACAGATGCAACTGTCTTTCGGGGCTGCTAGGTCAACAGCAAGCCGGGGCTATTTTTTTTTTATGGTCGGAGGCTTAACCCAACCCGGGCTTCGAACTCATGACCTCTCAGTCAGTAGTGATTTATAGCAGCTGGTTACTAGCCAGCTGCGCCACAGTCCACCCTACTAATTATCCATGGTTTAGTTTATCCCTCTAGATCAAGGGTCCCCAAACTAAGGCCCGGGGGCCGGATGTGGCCCTCCAAGGGCATTTACCTGGCCCCTGCCCTCAATTTTATAATATAATATTTTATATCAGTTTTAATAATATAATACATATAATATTGATAGTAATATTATAATGTAATACAATGTAATACTAATAATAATATCGTATAATAATAATTATATATTATATATTACATGTAATATTACTAATAATATTACAGTTAGTGGTATAATTCAATATACAGTAGAGTCTCACTTATCCAACATTCTGGATTATCCAACGCATTTTTGTAGTCAATGTTTTCAATATATCGTGATATTTTGGTGCTAAATTCATAAATACAGTAATTATTACATAGCATTACTGCATATTGAACTACTTTTTCTGTCAAATTTGTTGTCAACATGATGTTTTGGTGCTTCATTTGTAAAATCATAACCTAGTTTGATATTTAATAGGCTTTTCCTTAATGCCTCCTTATTATCCAACATATTCGCTTATCCAACATTCTGCCGGCCCGTTTATGTTGGATAAGTGAGACTCTACTGTAGTAATATATAATGCTAAAATTGTTCTATGCTAATAATATAATATATTGTATATACCTATAAATTGTAAGCTGCTCTGAGTCCCCTTCGGGGTGAGAAGGACAGGATATAAATGTAGTAAATAAATAAATAATAAATAAATACATTTTTGACTTAGGCTCGCCCAAAATCTGAAATGATTTGAAGGCACAGAACAACAATAATCCTAATTAACTTGACGATCTTGTTGGCCAGAAGCAGGTCCACACTTCCCATTGAAATCCTGATCGGTTTGAGTTGGTTAAAATTGTTTTTATTTTTAAATATTGTATTTTTCTTTCGTTGTTGTTGTTGTTGTTGTTTTTGCACTATAAATAAGACATATGCAGTGTGCATAGGAATTTGTTCGGGTTTTTTTTAAAATGATAATCCGGCCCCTCAACAGTCTGAAGGATTGTGGACCGGCCCTCGGCTTTAAAAGTTTGGGGACCCCTGCTCTAGATAGCCCAGATGGGACCAAAAATCTGTCCTCACAGTTTATTACTGTTCTTATCCTCATTGCTGCCATATGAGCTATGCACTTTACTTATTGGCCATTCTTTAAATCATTGTTCACCCACCCATGAAGATAAGAGAAACTGATTTTTGTTGCTGGTTGATGCCTTTTTATACATTGTTATAATGTTGTTTTATTCTGTTCACATTGTTGAATTGCAATATTTTTTTTTTGCAACTACATTTTAAACTGTGACGTTCAGGCTTGGCCCCATGTAAGCTGCCCCGAGTCCTTTCAGGGAGATGGAGGCAAGGTGCAAAAATAAAGTTATTATATAAAAAATTTGGGAGCCCCGGTGGCGAAGTGTGTTAAAGCACTGAGCTGCTGAACTTGCAGGTTCAAATCCCGGGAGCGGAGTGAGCACCCGGTGTTAGCCCCAGCTTCTGCCAACCTAGCAGTTCGAAAACATGCCAATGTGAGTAGATCAATAAGTACCACTCCAGCGGGAAGGTAACTGCGCTCCATGCAGTCATGCTGGCCACATGACCTTGGAGGTGTCTACGGACAACGCCGGCTCTTGGGCTTAGAAATGGAGATGAGCATCAACCCCCAGAGTCGGACACGACTGGACTTAACGTCAGGGGAAACCTTTACCTTTCTATATATATAAAAGAGTGATGGCATCAGGGCAGCGGACAAAACAACAAAACTACAGGCCCCCCCAACCTCGAAATTTGACAACACAACCCATCATTCACGGCTCTAGGTTGATACAACAAAAAGAAAAGAAAAATAAAGTCCTCATTACAGGGAGATGAATAATAGTTTTTATCCAATTGCTGCCAGTTTGAAGGCTAAGCTCCACCCACTTGGTCTCCTAGCAACCTACTCAGTCCAGGGGACAGGCACAGTTAGGCCTCACTTAGGCCTCTTCCACAGATTATCAGATTTGAACTGGATTATATGGTAGTGTAAAATCAAGGCCCTTCCACACAGCTATATTACCCATTTAGAATCTTATATTATCTGCTTTGAACTGGATTATCTTGACTCCACACTGCCATATAATCCACTTCAGTGTGCATACTAAACATAAAGACAACCATACAACAGACATTCAATACCACCACTACCTCAACAATTTCTCACCAACACCACCAGACAACGCCACAGCAACGCGTGGCCGGGCACAGCTAGTACTATTTAAAAAGTTATTGTTATCCACAAGTGTATACCCTGTAGATACTGGTGTCGTACCATATCAAATTTGAGGGGATGGGAAACGGGCTATGCACACTTGTGAAATTTTATTTCTTTCTTATGCAAATGCTTCTCAACTTGCATGAATGAATATGGAGATGAGCTGCAACTCTTCTGGACTGTGAAGTTGCTTATACGTAGTAGATCCAGAACAGCCTTCCCCAGTCTGGTGTCTGCAGATGTGTTGGATTAGAGCTTCCTTCCCAGTTTGCATGGAGGAATGTGGGAGCTGTCATTCAACATCTGGAGGACACCAGGTTGGAGAATGTTAGTCCAGATGGTAGGTTTGGTATACAAAAGCCTGTAACTTGCTGGTGTTGGATTCAGCTGTGAACAAATGTCTGCGTGAGCTGAATCTCCATGAGCTCAGCTGCCCATGAAGGCCGTTGGAAAGCAAGCCTGCCAGATCAGAGCGGACTGTTTAAAGCCATCAAAGTCTCCTTAGAGGTGCTTAATATTCTGACTAATTGAAGGAGGGAACAAAGCCCCTGAACATTTTTGGTGTCTTCCCCCCGCCCCCCTCTCTTTTCAGGCCCCAGCTCTTGGTGCTTCTGAAACTGGATGAGGATTTGCATGTGAAATACCCCCGGCTGTTGACATTTGCTTCTCAGCTGAAAGCTGGCAAGGGCTTGACGATCATTGGGACTGTAATCCAAGGCAACTTTTTGGAGAGTTATGGAGAAGCTCAGGCGGCTGAACAGGTAAGCGTACACGAAGGACAGCGCTCCACATCAGCTACTTAATTAAGTATATCTAACTACCGTATATACTCGAGTATAAGCTGACCCCAATATAAGCTGAGGCACTTAATTTTGCCACAAAAAACCTGGGAAAACATTGACTCAAGTATAAGCTGAGAGTGGTAAATTTCAGAAATAAAAATAGGTACCAATAAAATTAAAAGGAGCCCCGGTGGCGAAGTGCATTAAAGCGCTGAGCTGCTGAACTTGCAGACCGAAAGGTCCCAGGTTCAAATCTCAGGAGCGGAGTGAGCGCCCGCTGTTAGCTCCAGCTCCTGCCAACCTAGCAGTTCGAAAACATGCCAATGTGAGTAGATCAATAGGTACCGCTCCGGCGGGAAGGTAAGGGCGCTCCATGCAGTCATGCCAGCCACATGACCTTGGAGGTGTCTACGGACAACGCCGGCTCTTCGGCTTAGAAATGGAGATGAGCACCAACCCCCAGAGTCAGACATGACTGGACTTAACGTCAGGGGAAAACCTTTACCTTACTAATTGCTTATTTCACATACACAGGGATTTCTCGTTAGCAAATTAACATGTCGTGACACACAGTTTGGAAAGCTCAGATTTAAATCTTTGTTTCCAGAATCACAGTCTGAGGCTCAAACTACTACGTCTCATTGGCTCTCATAGTAGACTTGGCCAAGTCTTTTCAATGACTCGTATTTGACAGAAGTGAACTCATATTTGACAGAAGACACATATATATATTTGCAACTGTTTATATTTAACTGGATGTTTGCTTTTGATGAAGGGGGCAGTTATGGATATTTTTATGCTCGTGTAACATCCGAAGTCAATTGTACATTTTCAGTTTTATTCTAATGCTTTTTCATAATCCTCCCTATAAACCTGCTTAATGAAAGATCCCCAAAATAATAGAAGGAAAATAGCAATACAGTAGAGTCTCACTTATCCAAGCCTCGCTTATCCAAGCCTCTGGATAATCCAAGCCATTTTTGTAGTCAATGTTTTCAATATATTGTGATATTTTGGTGCTAAATTTGTAAATACAGTAATTACAACATAACATTACTGCGTATTGAACTACTTTTTCTGTCAAATTTGTTGTATAACATGAAGTTTTGGTGCTTAATTTGTAAAATCATAACCTAATTTGATTTTTAATAGGCTTTTCCTTAATCCCTCCTTATTATCCAAGATATTCGCTTATCCAAGCTTCTGTCGGCCCGTTTAGCTTGGATCAGTGAGACTCTACTGTATTATCATATATTATAGGTAATAATAATTATATAATAATAATAAATGATAATAAATCTTAGAATAATAATTATATATAAGTGATAAATAAATCTATATTTTATTATTATTATAAAATATATAATATACATATATAGCTATGTATAATAATAATAACAATATAATATATGATAATAAATCTTATAAAATAATAATTATATATTTATTTATTTTATTTACAGTATTTATATTCCGCCCTTCTCACCCCGAAGGGGACTCAGGGCGGATCACATTATAACACACATAGGGCAAACATTCAATGCCCATAAACACATCAAACAGAGACTGAGAGACACACGCAGAGGCAAGTTAACCTTCTTCTGAGGGGATGTTCGATTCTGGCCACAGGGGGGAGCAGCTGCTTCATCATATATAATATATGATAATAAATATATAAGTATTATTATTATACAATAATAAGATTTATTATCATATATTATTATATACAGTAGAGTCTCACTTATCCAACGTAAACGGGCCGGCAGAACATTGGATAAGCGAATATGTTGGATAATAAGGAGGAATTAAGGAAAAGCCTTAATTTTTGTAGTCAATGTTTTCAATTTATTGTGATATTTTGGTGCCAAGTTCATAAATACAGTAATTTCTACATAGCATTACTGTGTATTGAACTACTTTTCCTGTCAAATTTGTTGTACAACATGATGTTTTGGTGCTTAATTTGTAAAATCATAACCTAATTTGATGTTTAATAGGCTTTTCCTTAATCCCTCCTTATTATCCAAGATATTCGCTTATCCAAGCTTCTGCCGGCCCGTTTAGCTTGGATAAGTGAGACTCTACTGTACTACCAATTCTGCAAATTGAGACTTTGCACAGCTTATGCTTCTGGGAATATAGTAGACTTGATTCAGAAATTTCATTTATGATGGTGAGGGCCAGGAGCATTTTATCTTGCATTAGTGAAAGTCATATAAGTGTTTATGTCTGTCACTAACAGTACTCTAGCCATAGCTAGTTAGCTTCTACATTTTTGTCTTTATTTGTTATATACTGTTTGAATACTCCTCTTTGGCCAAGCTCTCATTACCAACACTGATATAATATATATATATATATATAAAAAGTGATGGCATCACGGCGACCCACAAAACAACAAAACTACAGGCCCCCCAACCTCGAAATTTGACAACACAACCCATCATCCACGCCTCTAGGTTGATACAAAAAAATAAAATAAAAATAAAATCCTAATTAGAGAGAGAGGAATAATTGCTTTTATCCAATTGCTGCCAGTTAGAAGGCTAAGCTCCTCCAACTTGGTCTCCTAGCAACCCAATAAAAAATAATAAAAAACACTAAAAAATTAATACAATAAAATACTATAATAACAGAAAATAACTAAAAATAATACAAGAAAATAATAAAATATAATAAATAAAAATATAACTTACAATAAAATTAATAAAAAAATGCAAATAACATCAAATAAAAATTACACAACAATTTTTAACCAATACCACCACCACTTTGCCACAGCAACGCGTGGCCGGGCACAGCTAGTCAGTTATATATAATCTTGCCCATGGAAATCAGATGCTGTATTCAAATAGCCGTCTCTGCCTTAGTTGTTGCTGTTTTTAATTGTTGCTATTTGTTTCCCAAAGGCACCAAATTCACTGAACAAATTTTACAGGAATTGGGAAAAATGTGCATTCTTTTGCCATAAAATGCAGTTTTGTATCGAAGTGATATATTTTGATATAATATAATAATAATAATTTTGTTCTTATATCCCGCCCCATCTCCCCGGAGGGACTCGGGGCGGCTTACATGGGGCCATGCCCAGACACGACAGCACAAATCAGATAAAACATTAAACCGAGCAGTAAAACTTCAACATGATTAAAAACAGTCATAAAAGTCAATATACACAATAATATTAAAATCCCGATTTGGGTCAAAAGATCCAGGCCAAGGTGCAAAGCAATATCAAGTTATCAGGGAGGGATAATTATACAGCAGGTGTAATACTTAAAGTGCTGAATGAATCCTAAAAACAATAGTTTTTAGGATTCATTCAAATGATAGTTTTGATCCATGCACAATATTCTACTCCTAGCCAACCATGTGCTGCCACATATAATTTGGAGGGATTTGGTACTTTTTGGAAATGAATTCCATGACTGGCGCATGAAAGTTAGGTTGTCTTAAGAGGGTGTCCCCTGATCCTGTGTGGTTCTCTTTCAGACAATCAAGAACATGATTGAAATTGAGAAGGTGAAAGGGTTTTGCCAAGTGGTTGTGGCTCATAAAGTTCGGGACGGCATTTCCCACTTGATCCAGTCCAGTGGATTGGGAGGCATGAAGCACAACACAGTGGTGCTGGGGTGGCCTTATGGCTGGAGGCAAAGTGAAGACCCAAGATCCTGGAAGACTTTTATAGGCAAGTCCTAAGGATGCTGAACAGCCAACTTGCTTCTCTGTTTTCGGTCTGTGAACACATCCACTTAGGGTTACTGTTGTTAAACATTCCACATCCCCACTACTAGTTGTTTTTTTAAAAATTAATCGTTATTGAGGATTTTCCATACATTTTAATAAAATGAGTAATACAGGGTTAGAAGAAAAATATAGGGGCAAAAAGAAAAGAGAGAAAAGAAAAAAAGGGGGAAGGGAAAGAGATAGGAGAGAATACAGGTGGCATATAACACCACAAAAATTAGGTCTGATAAATAAAAGTATGAATACAAAATGTTGGAAGTGTGGAGAGGAAGAGGGCACATATTTCCATACTTGGTGGAAATGCAGGAAAGCCAAAGAATTCTGGTCAATAATACACGAAAGCCTACAAAAGATAATAGAAAAAAGACTTAATAAGCTACCCGAATTATATTTATTAGGAATCTCAAATTTTTCCCCCGGGCCCAAACGAAGAAAAAATAGTAACATATTTAACAACAGCTGCCAGAATCACTTATGGAAGATATTGAGGACAAAAAGAAATACCCAGCAAAGTAGATTGGTTAATTAAAAGTTTCAGAAATAAAAAAATATGGATAGATTAATCTTTTTAATGGCTAAACAGCAGGGAAAACCAAGAAAAGAGATGAATTGGCAACAAGTTGAAAAGCATATCAATGGAAAGGAGAAAAATAAAAACAAAAAATAGGAAAAAAGATAATATATTAAATCTATATATATATAAGGGTAATGAAATTTCGGCCTAGGACAAAACAACAAAACTACACATCCCAGAAATACTAAACTTGGCAGCACAACCCCTCATCCATGCCTCTACGTTCATACAACAAAAAGAAAACAAAAATCAAGCCCTAATTAGAGGGAGAGGAATAATTGTTTTTATCCAATTGCTGCCAGTTAGAAGGCTAAGCTCCGTCCACTTGGTCTCCTAGCAACCCACTCAGCCCAGGGGACAGGCAGAGTTAGGCCTCTTCCACACTGCCTATAAAATACAGATTATCTGATTTTAACTGGATTATATGGCAGTGTAGACTCAAGGCCCTTCCACACAGCTATATAACCCATTTATAATGGACTTAATGTAAGGTAAAAACTTTGTCCTTTACCTTAACTATCACCAATTCCTCAATACTTTATTTCCCATACCACCATACTTAGCCACAGCAATGCGTGGCCGGGTACAGCTAGTAAAATATAAATAAGACACACTCCCAAGAGAAATAAAAATAAATACAGATATATATATAAATATAGATATGTTGACAGGTAAAAATAGGTAGATAGGAATATACAGGTACATTAAGAAGCAAGATGAAAAGAATGAAGACTAAGAAAGAAGAAAGCAACAAGGAAAATACCTCGCCGGAAGAAGCTGGGAAGATCCAATTTTATTTTGGTTTTAATTTCAACATTCTCTCCTACATCCCCACTACTAGTTTGATGGGCATCTCTCTGCCCATTTAATTCCTCCGAGTCAGTGGTGAAGCACTGAGTTAGATATGACTGTGTTGAGATTCTGTGCAGCCATCCAGAGTCAATCGTTTGCTGTGCAAGTAATAAAGCTTCCTCCTCTCTTTTTTGCCTCCAGACACAGTGCGCTGCACAACGGCCGCCCACCTGGCTTTGCTCGTGCCCAAAAACGTGTCCTTCTACCCAGGGAACCACGAGCGCTACAACGAGGGCAACATCGATGTCTGGTGGATTGTGCACGACGGAGGCATGTTGATGCTGCTTCCTTTTCTGCTCAAACAGCATAAAGTAAGAATGCGAGGAATGAGACAGACTGACTCCACTGAGGTGTAGAGTACGAGCTGGCCTGTGGACATTTATATTGTTCATTCATTGACTACCAATTACATTCTTTTTGAAATGATAATTTTCCCTTAACATCCTGTGGGTTTTACAGATTTCATTACTTGTGGATTTGAGTAATAGTCTCTCTAGAACAGGGGTCCTCAAACTTTTAAAGCAGAGGGCCGGTCCACAATCCTTCGGACTGTTGAAGGGCTGAATTATCATTTGAAAAAAAAATCCAACAAATTCCTATGCACACTGCAAATGTCTTATTTGTAATGCAAAACAACAACAACAACAACAACAAGTAAAGTAAGTAAGTAAAAGTTTATTTGTATACCGCCCTCTCTCCCAAAAGGGACTCAGGGCGGTTTCCAATATAAAATCAGCATAAAACATTGTACAATAAAACACTGAAAACACTATAAAACGCTATAAGAATTAAAAACAAAAACAAAACATAACAATTGACTAAAACAATCACAGAAACAGAAGGAATATAATCCCTCAAATAACATATGAATCTGCAAAGAAAAAAGAAAAAAGACCACTGGAATGGAGGAGAGGATGGCCTGGAGGGACCACTAGAACTAAAATACAATGTTATATTCTAAAATGCTTTGGGGCAGTGTTTCAAGTCAAAGAGAAGGCCTGTGCAACTACTATAGCTATGGGCTCGGTTATCCAAAGGCGCAGCGGAAGAGCCAGGTTTTAAGCAGCTTTTTGAAGGAAGCCAGGGTGGGTGCTTGCCGGATCTCCTCCGGAAGGGAATTCCAGATCCGGGGAGCAACAATAGAAAAGGTCTGCTCCCTCGTCCCCGCCAACCGAGCCTGGGATGGTGGCGGGAGCGAAAGAAGTGCCCTACCGGATGAACGAAGAGGACGAATGGGTTCATAGCGGGAGATGCGGTCGAAATAACAACGAAAGAACAATAAAATATTTTAAAATGAAAACAATTTTAACCAACATAAGCCTATCAGGATTTCAGTGGGAAGTGTGGGCCTGCTTCTGGCCAATGAGAGTGTCAGGTTAATTAGGATTGTTGTTGTTGTTGTGTGCCTTCAAGTCATATCAGACTTTGGGCGAGCCTAAGTCAAAAATTATTTATTTATTCATTTACTACATTTATTTACTACATTTATATCCCACCCTTCTCACCCCGAAGGGGACTCAGAGCAGCTGTATGTACATACAATATATTATATTATTAGCATAGCACAATATTAGCATTATATATCATCATATTGAACTATACCACTATACTGTAATATTATATGTAATATATAACATATAATTAATATTATTATATGGTATTATTAGTATTATATTGTATAACATGATAATATTATTATCAATATTATATGTATATACAATATATTATATTATTAAAACTGATATAAAAATATTATATTATAAAACTGAGGGCAGGGGCCAGGTAAATGACCTTGGAGGGCCGCATCCGCCCCCCGGGCCTTAGTTTGGGGACGCCTGCTCTAGAACCATAAGATTCCACTGGAGAACTTAGAGATTTTAGCAAAGTGATTTCTTGCCCTTACTCACTTACTTAGGCGATCCCTCGTAGTTCAAGGATGATGGTCCTCCCTTTCTTGGAAGACACCTGTGTGTGATTTTTTTTTAATGTGTGGAGGTCAGTGTACGGCCGGTCAACACACAGTCTTCACAGATTGAGGTCCCAGTAGTGGTGTGATTAACACAACGAGAGTGGCTTCTCAGTCTGTTGCAGCCTTCTTCCACCTTCACAGCCATTTTTTTTTTCACTTCACTTCACTTTATTTCTTAATTAGTCGCTCTCCACCAGAGTGCTCCGAGCGACTTACAATTTAAAATATCCACAATATAGAAAACATTCAACCTAAAAACATTCAACAATGACTATTTGGCAAATTAGATCTGATTTACTTAAATGCACAACCAAACAGCCAAGTCTTGAGCGCTTTTCCAAAAGGTCGCAACTCCGATATTGCTCTAACATACGGAGGCAATGAGTTCTACAGAATTGGAGCATAGATTGAAAAGGCTCTTCGCCTTGTAGCTTCCAGGCGTACCTCCCTAGGGCCCGGTACGTATAGGAGATTTTCCTGGGAGGATCGAGGTGACCACTGATGAAAAAAAGGAGTGAGGAGGTCCCTAAGATATAATGGTCCTTGGCCATTTCGAGCTCTAAATGTCAGAACCAGCCGTTGTAACATATATCATGTTTTTTTTTAATAATTTTTTTATTTCTTTTTGATACATCATAACAATTAACTATTTTTGCCATACATAACTTATTTCAGTATACATTGTTCCAAAGGTAACTATTTCTTAAATGACATTATAAACAGTCCTTAGAAATGTATCACCCTCCACCCCCACCCTCCCCCCATACCCCCCACCCCCCTGGAACAGCCATTCAAAATTGTCAATACATCAGTTTAATCGTGTGGAACGCCTGGTTCAAGGTGCGGGATCTTTCGTCTCCGTCTATTTTGTCGATTAGAACCGTCCATTTCCTTAACCAGTCTTGATCTTTTAGGCTATTTGTATATATATTTTTCTTTTGAAGGATGAAATCGTTAATTATATATTCTGATATATAAGCCCACCAGGTTTCTACATCCCATTTTGTCTCATCCCTCCATCCTCGGGCTATCGTGGCTTGTATTGCAGCTATCATATATTTTAGAATCTCTGTCCAATTATTGTTATCTTCCCTTACCTTTACTGTGAGAGACATGTATCTAGCTTTGTCCCATATTAATTCTTTCCCTATTATTTCTTCCATTATTTTTCTTATTTTCCTATAGAAGTTCTGAATTTTTCTACAGTCCCACCACATGTGGGAAAATGTACCTATTTCCCCACAGTTATGCCAACACTTATTTGAAGTATTTCCCGTTATTTGTGCTACTTGTAGTAAAGAAACCAAAGGAAAATTATATCTAAATGGTATAGAACCCCACTACAAGTAACATATATCATGTTATCCTTCGCCTGCTCCGCCGTTGAGTCTTTCTTGCCCAAAGAATGTAGCAAATTCCTAGAGACCATTTTCCCCTGTGTGGGAGTAAGTGAAATCGTGGATATGGGTTCCACAATTATGCAATCTTACTACATTTGTATACATGAAATTCTAGATTTCTTTCAAAGTTCTGTTTTAAATTGCAAAGCACAACTTTCCCTGACTTGATGTTCTCCAGTTACATTGGGCTGCAATTTATTGCCATGCAGGTTGGGAAAAGAGGCAGGCTGTAGTCCAGAACACAGTTGCCCTTGATGGTGAAGGCTAGCTTTGCAAAACATAAACATTTCCTCCCTCACATTGCAGGTGTGGCGAAAGTGCAAGATGCGCATCTTTACAGTAGCCCAGATGGATGATAACAGCATCCAAATGAAGAAAGACCTAGCCACCTTCCTTTACCAACTGCGGATAGAGGCTGAAGTCGAAGTAGTGGAAATGGTAACAAGGGTTTTATGTGTTGTCGAAGGCTTTCGTGGCTGGGATCACAGGGGTGTTGTATGTTTTCCAGGCTGTATGGCCATGTTCCAGAAGTATTTTCTCCTGACGTTTCACCCACATCTATGGCAGGCATCCTCAGAGGTTGTGAGGTACCTCACAACCTCTGAGGATGCCTGCCATAGATGTGGGTGAAACGTTAGGAGAGAATACTTCTGAAACATGGCGATACAGCCCGGAAAACATACAACAACCCAACAAGGATTTTGTTTTGAGCTATGGTTGAGGAAGGTTTGGGATAACTCTTTTAAATTTCTTGTTTCTGTAGCAAAACAGTGACATCTCAGCATATACTTATGAGCGGACACTGATGATGGAACAAAGATCACAAATGCTGAGGCAAATGAGACTGACCAAAACGGAACGTGATAGGGAGGTAAGCCGGACAAGAGTTGTTCCAAAAGACCCAAGTTGCTTCAGATCCAGACAGAAACGGAAATAATGGGGAAATGCCAGACAACGTTTTTTTACCAACAGCAGGTGGATTCAGACTTAGGCTTCATGTGGACCTACTGAAATTATCTGGATTTAATTACTCGTGATTCACTTATCTTGCTGATTTTGATGAGTCTGCACTAAATATGCCTAAGATTAAATCCAAGCCAAAACAAATAATGGTTCCCCACAAAGTTTCCTCTTCAGTTGTCCTTTTTAATGGCCAGAGACCTTGCTCACTTTTTTTTTATGCTAACCAAAAGGTGGTTTTAGAGATGCTGTTCTAGGAAATAGTCATATAGGCTTGTCTCTTATAATGGGACTATTAAAAAGAACAGAAAAAATAGATGTATCTGTTTTAGTTCATAGGGAAGATGTAAAAATCCTTTATTGGGTCAATACCCTTATTGGGCTACCTGAAATGTCGAAAAATAGTGAATTCACTTTTCTGTTTGCCAGAACTCATCAAGATATGTATTAAACCGGGGGTCTTATATTAAAACTTTCAACTCTACATGGTGCTGCATCTTAGACAATAAGCAAATGAAATTTGTTTTTTATACATAATTTTTATTGATATCATATATTTTGTATTGTGAGATTTGCACATTTAATACATACATACACATTATCTATTACATTTCTCCACCTTCTATTCTATATTTTCTACTCACTTATCTAATATATCTTTCTATTCACTCTTTTCCCCCCCTCCCTGCCCCCCAAATCCATATCACAATTTCCATTAGAACTTTAACTCCATCCATGAGCTCAGCTTTTCCCATCTTTGTACAATATTTACATTGGCTTTGTCTCATTTTATCCGTTCTGAATATATCGACCATTTCTCTTTAATTTTCCTCATTTTATCTTCCTTCTTATCTTCACAGGTTATGTTTGCAATAATTTCTGATTGGACCTGATCAAATAAATAATTGTTCCAATTTATTATATTCCATTTACTATATTCCAAGCTAGTACAGCCTTCCTTTCAAAAATCATTGCTTTGAATAAATCTTGATATTTTACATTGATCTGTTTCCTAATATTCCTATCAGCGTCAACTCCATATTTACTTGAAGTGGTATTCTAAATATTTTCTCTATTTTTTCCGTTACAGTAGAGTCTCACTTATCCAACATAAATGGGCTGGCAGAACGTTGGATAAGCAAATGTGTTGGATAATGAGGGATTAAGGAAACGCCTATTAAACATCAAATTAATTATGATTTTACAAATTAATTACCAAAGCATCATGTTTTACAACAAATTTCACAGAAAAAGCAGTTTAATACATAGCAATGTTATGTAGTAATTACTGTACTTACGAATTCAGCACCAATGTATTGAAAAGACTGACTACAAAAACATTGACTACTAAAAGGCCGACTGTGTTGGATAATCCAGAATGTTGGATAAGCGAATGTTGGATAAGTGAGACTCTAATGTATTTGTTCTCAAAATGTTTTTGCCTTAGGACATTCCCACATGTGAGCGTACCATCCTTTGCTTAATCCAGTGCCAACATGTTGAGCAAATGAAATTGGTGACATAAGCTTTTGTCGCCTAGATCTTCAAAATCTTGTTATCTATGGTGCTACAAGTTCCCTTTGTACATTGATATTCCAGAGTAACACGGCTATATCTTCAAAATCTTTCTGTAGTCATAATTACGGCAGAAGGTGAGAGGAAGGAGCTCTCCAGGTTCTAGTACATGCTATAAAGCTTAAGCCGAATGAATGAATGAATGAATGAATGGAGACAGTAAACTGGACCAACTGAAAATGAGGTCCTCAACCATCTGTTCTTGCAGGCTCAGCTGGTGAAGGACAGGCACTCAATCATAAGGTTAGAGAGCCTCTATTCTGATGAGGAAGATGAAGGAGAAACAATACCAGAAAAGATCCAGATGACATGGACAAAGGACAAGTGCGACTTGGAAAAACGGAGCCGTAACAATGCAGCAGAGAACTTCCGAGAGCTCATCAGTATTAAGCCGTAAGTGTTCCAAGCCCCTTATGGAGCAAAAAAAAAAAATGAGACCAAATAAATTATCTTCAAGAGATGGCCAGATTCTGGAGATAATCTAGCACTAGATGTGCTATCCTGAGCATGGGATTGGACTAGTTCACAAACCTCCCTCTTAACTCAAGGATACTATCTATATATATGAAAGGGTAATGGAATCACGGCACCGGACAAAACAACTAAACTAAACGCCCCACAACCATGAAAATTGACAGCACAACCTCTCATCCATGCCTCTACGTTCATACAACAAAAAGAAAAGAAAAATAAAGTCCTAGCCACAGCAATGCGTGGCTGGGCACAGCTAGTGAAATTATACAATAGTAAGTACAGACAGTATGAACAAAATAGGTACTGTAGGTTTGGCAAGTTTAGCTTACAGTCATGTACCAGAAGTACAGTACCAGTTGAAACACTGCAGAATTTTCTTTTCAGTGATAATAAAAAGTGTTCAGGTGTCAGAAGAGTATTTCCTGTATTGGGTTGCTGTATGTTTTCCGGGCTGTATGGCCATGTTCCAGAAGCATTATCTCCTGACGTTTCGCCCACATCTATGGCAGGCATCCTCAGAGGTTGTGAGGTCTGTTGGAAATTAGGCATGTGGAGGTTATATATCTATGGAATGTTCAGGGTGGGAGAAAGAACTCTTGTCTGCTGGAGAGAAGTCTGAATGTTGCAATTGGGCAACTTGATTAGCATTGAATGGCCTTGCAGCTTCAAAGCCTGGCTGTTCAAAAACCAGGGGAATTCCAGACAGGAAACAACCAGGACCAGCTAACATCTCCCAACAAAGGATTCCCCCAAGCAGGAAACATCCAGGCTTTGAAGCTGCAAGGCCATTCAATGCTAATCAAGGCAGATGTGTGAGCCATTTTGGAAAATACATATATACATAAGTTTTCACTTTTATTATATACTAGCTTGGGTACCTGGCGTTGCCCAGGCCTTTTGAAAAAGTCATTTTTAAAATTTTACAAAATGCATAGGGTTGCTGTTGAACTACAACTGACATCTTGCCAGGTTAACCCCCCGACACTTCATCAGTACTTAGTTTGTCCTGTTGGGCAAGTTTGCTCTCTAGATGCATCATCGGTGAGGTCTCTAATAATATTCAAAAGAGATACTTTTAATATATCAAAAAATGTATTTATACGAAACCATTTTTTCAACTCTCCATTCCCAAAATTACTTTGCATGGCAAAATCTGTGTTTGCAGACTTCTGTTGTTGCTCTTCTTGTTAGAAATATTAATGTTAATGTTTTCCTTTTCATGCTGTCAGTGAATGGGAGAATCTGTAAGTTTGCTTGTTTAAATTATTTTAAACTAGCTTGGGAACCTGGCTGTTCTTAGGTTATTAGAAAAAGACATTGTTTGGTTTGGGATGTTAGGTAGTATCACTTAAGTTTGGTCCAGATCTGTTGTTGGCTGGGTTCAGTGCTCTCTGGATAACGGTGAATTACAATTCCCAGATTCCAAGGGCAATCACCCCCAAACCCTGATAGTATTCGCAGTTGGCCATGTTGAGGTCTGGGTTCCAAGTTTGGTCCAAATCCATTGTCGCCTGGGTTCAGAGATCTCTGGATAAAGATGAACTACAACTCCCAGATATGATGTCAATCACCCCCAAACCAGGCTTGTATGCACAGTTGGCCATGTTGTGTCTGTGTGCCAAGTTTGGTCCAGATCTGACATCGCCAAGTTTGCTCCAGATCTAAAGTCATCTGGGTTCAGTTAATTTTGGATGCAGGTGAACTGTAACTCCCAAAATCAAGGTCCATTCCCACTAACCCCTGCAGTATGTTCAGTTGGCCATGAGGCTTCTCTCTGCCAAGTTTGCTCCCAGTATCAGTGAAGGTACTGCAAGTCCCATAATCTATGGCAAGTTTAGTCCAGATCCATCGTTGGTTGGGTTAACAGTGCTCTCTGGAAGTAGGTCAAGTACAACTCCTTGTAAATCATGGTAAATTCTCCCCAAACCTCTTGTTCAGTTGCGGATCAATTCCTCTGTTAACTGTGTACCATAGAAAGGGATAGGAAAGGGTTAAGGGAGAGCCAGTGGGAGGGGTCATGCAAATGACAGAACCCTGGGATGTCCATTCTGGAGGAAAAACATCTAGAATGAAATTGTCTCCACATGGAATCTTTCACTTGGGGGCAGCAGCGCAGAATGGTGTTTGTGGAGAATACTGGCAGGGTTTGGGCTACGAGTTCATGGCACTCACTATAACCTGCAATGTCAGTGTTGTTTTTTTCCAGTAGGAACTATAGCTGTTTGTGTAAGTGGGAGTCTGTGTAAGTGGACACCTCTGCCACATACACACATACATTTTCACTTTTATTATGTGTATGTGTATAGAAGATAGACATGGCCACTTTCTCCTTATAGGATCAAAACTAGATCTTTGGGTTTGTTTCTATGGCAATATGGAGCTTAGGGGTGGCGGGGGAAGGCAGACTAAAAAGAAATGACCCTTCTCCCTCCTCAAATGTCTTTTCATTCACCCAGAGGAGCTGATTTCAACTGGGGGGAATGTGAGAAGGAAAATAGTTGAAAGCTCAATCAAGGCTTCATTTCCATCTTAATAAAAAGAAAACCACTCCATTTTTTTCCTATGTTTTTGGAGCATTTTGTTTCAAACTCTGCTCATGGAGACAGATGCTGCAATTCGGCAAGCTCTCAGTGTAGCAAAATATCTGCATGCAGAAACTGGCTAGGTGAGCACTAACACAATCCCCAGTAGAATAGCAGCATTATCCAACATCTCAGTGACTGGGTGCCATTGTGCAACTCTGCTCCTGACATTGTCAGTAGAGCACCTCCATTACACAATGCTCAGGATGTTGCTTCATATGTGTAGCGCAATTTCTGCATGCATGTCGCTAACAGAACATGGGCCCGAGTCAGGCTGAGGGGCTAACAAGAGTTCCTTGGCTCAACCACTGTGTCTGTGTGTTGGAAGGACCAAACATTGTGTACCATTCCTTCTCATATGTTACCTTGCAAATGTTGATTCCTAAGAGTGTGTGTGAATGTGATCTTTCTCCAGGAACCAGTCCAATGTACGGAGGATGCACACAGCTGTGAAACTGAACGAAGTCATCGTAAACCGGTCCCACGATGCCCGACTTGTTCTCCTCAACATGCCTGGGCCTCCAAAGAACACTGACGGTGATGAAAACTGTATCCTTTTTCATTGAACTCTTTTATGATTCCATAGGAAATGCACAGAGGTTGGGGCCTTGTGGCTTTGGGGGGCTCCGAATCTTAGTGTGAGTTACCGTACCCCTAAGAAGAAGGCATCTTACAACTGCCAGGTACAGAAAACTAAACTGCAAGAGGTATGTTGAGAGCCCATGTCTTAAAATTCATTTTCTCATGTCACTCAACAGGGCAAAGATAACGTTTTAGCAAATGCAAATTAAAAACCAAGGCTGACATTCTGCATCATTGTTACAGATGCCTAACCTATCATTATGGATCCATAACTCTTCCATTATTTCATCCCTCTGAGCTCCCTCTGTCAGCTCCAGCTCCCCATGTGGGGACATAAGAGAAGCCTCCCACAGGATGGTAAAACATCTGGTTGTCCCCTGGGCAACGTCCTTGCAGACAGCCAATTCTCTCACACCAGAAGTGACTTGCGGTTTCTCAAGTTGCTCCTGACACACACACAAAAATCTGAACTTAAAGCATGCCACTTGCATGCTCTCTGATGCTCACAGCAGCTCCCTTAAATTTAAAGTGGTTTCTGGGGATGGAAGTTGGGTCCAATCCCTTAGATCACTTGTAACTGTAGTTACAAAGACAAGGTGGGATTGCAGCCAATTTTTTTAAAAAAATAAAGTTATGAATGTAATAGCCAACCACAATTAAAATACCTGCTTAACTCTCTTACATTCATTACCGGCTCTTGAAAGTCCCTAACACCGGTTAGATCAGGCATGGGCAAACTTCGGCCTTGCTCCAGGTATTTTGGACTTCAACTCCCACAATTCCTAATAGCCTACCAGCTTTTAGGAATAATGGAAGTTGAAGCCCAAAACACCCGGAGGGAGGCCGAGGTTTGCCTATGTCTGGGTTAGATTGTGGCTCAACTATGCTATATGCTCAGGAATAAATATGTACTTGGGTTGTTTGGTATGACCCCTTTGTATCATCAAGACCAGGGGTTCGCAAACTTTTTCAACCGCAGAGCCCTTTTTGAAGGAAAGGTTTCTTGTGAAGCCTCAGTAAATGTTTGTATGTTAAATTATACATTAGATATAATGTACACATACATCAGACATGGGCAAACTTTTGGACACAGGGGCTACATTGCATTTTAAAATTTGACAGACGGGCCAGGCCAGTGACGGACGGATGGAGAATGTTTGTGTGAACCAATTAAAAAAAATTGAACAAATTCCTATGCACACTGCACATACTTTGTTTGTAGTGCAATACAATAGAAAAAGAAAGAACAATACAACATTTAAAATGAACAACAATTTAAATCAACATAAATGTAAAAGTATTTCAGTGGAAGAGCCCTTCTGTGTCTTAAACCAGAAGGCGAGCACTGACACCTTGGCCCGGTGTCGACCTTTTCCTTCTAAGAAAGATGCAGAACTGTAATACATGTTCAACCAGGACTTGCAAAAGTTCACATAGCCTGTATTTCTTCCTGAGGTATGTGAACTTCCGTACAGTCCTTATGTAAGACTTCTTGGAGTTAGGAGTCAAAGCCAGCCTGATTCCCCTGACTACCTCCTCACTCCAATACCCCAGTTGGCATCCGATCTGGCCTAATAGTGCAGTTGGGCGCCAGCTGCCTGAAGTACTCCATGTGCATACAGGGCAGAACAATGGGGCCAATGGAAAGAGGCTTTTGTTGGCAAGGGAGGCAATTTGAAAAGGCTTTTGATGGCACAGGAGGCAGGAGCAGGAAAGAGTGAAAACTTGGAGGAGATGGGGAGTGGGAGGACAGTGTTGGGCTCTCAGTATGCTTCACGGGGTCCCAAGGGCTCATCGGAGCATAGTTTGAGAACCACTGATCAAGACTTTAAAAAACAATCCCATATGGGGCTGCTTTTCCTTTACTTACATTGACCCAGATATGGAATTTCTTGAGGTCCTGACTGAAGGCTTAGAGCGAGTGTTGCTCGTCAGAGGGGGTGGACGAGAAGTTATTACTATCTACTCCTGATCCAGACAGCACCTCAAAGGACATTCCCATTCTACTCAAGGAATGCCTTTGCTCTCCGCCGCCGCTTCTAAAGGATCATCTTTTTTCTACAAGCAAACCCCACATGCCGTAGCTGCAAACGCAAGTTTCCAATGAATTCTTCCAGTTGCAACATACATATCTGTTCTGGAGTGCAATGGTATTACACCATTCTGCTAGGACATGTTAGGTCATGATGCTTGTGATGTAGTTTTGTGCCTGTTTTCACACTCCAGCAGGTATGTCTGCAGTTTCTTACTTAACCTTTGATATATATATACGATATTTGTAGAAAACAGAACACAAACTTTTTAGTTCAGGACTGAAGTCAGTTCATCACTTAGCAAGATTTCAAAACAAATACTTTCCAGTAATTCTTTGGGATATTTTTTGAAATAGAGCAGCTAGTTTCTGCTCCTTTGCATTTTCTACATGAAAAAAATTAGTTGACCAGCACTGTTTAAAACCTAGAGCAGTTTTGTAAACTCATTCCCTGAACTACAATTTTAGTATTAAATGAGAATTTACACTTTAAAATACAAGTTTTAAATTGTAATTATGTATTTTGATTACTATAATAATGTACAGAAGACTAGGGGGTCTCTGGATTAAAACACACTTTCCTTCTCCCTTTATTTATTTTTCTATTTATTGGTTAGCAACAGTGACAGTAAGAAAGCAAACCATTCAGACTAATGATTGTACTTGTCTGTCTGCAGGTTATTTTTACCTGGAGCAGACAATTTTATGATCACACAACTAGCCATTTCCATAGAAAAATCTTTAAATTAGATTGAAATGGGTTGTGTGTGTGAGAGTGTAGCTCAGCTCTTTTCCAAATAGTTGCAAGCTACCAGTGTTTAAATGCGTAGGTTGTAACTTGTCAAGGATGGCAACACATGCTGGCCAGAGTTAGGAGTGTTATTTAGACGGAAAATACCTTTTTGTAACCAGGAATGCTCAAAAGCTTTATCACACCCTTAAAGTTGTATTTACTGTACAGGAGGTATGTACTTTTTTTTCAATAAAATATTGCATACGCTTGAATCAGCATTGTGTCTTGACATGAATAACAGCAATAATGTACCGAAAGAAACTTACTTACTGACATTTTTTGGAGGATGGTCCAAAGAGCACCGCGATTCACTGTGTCAAATGCCTTTGGAAGATCAATGAATGCCATGTACAAAGGTTGATTTTGTTCCCTGCATTTTTCTTGGAGCTGTCATGCATTGAAGATCATGCCCACTGTTCCTCTGGAGGGGCGGAAGCCGTTTTGGGTTTCTGGGAGGGTGTCTTCTGAGACAGGTTGTTTGCAAGAATTCTTGCGAGGATTTTCCCAGCGGAGGTTAGAAGGGAGATATCTCCAAAGAAACTAAACACTCCACAACTGGGATATGCCTATCAGCAATACAGGTTGACATAGCTGTAACTAAAACTAGTAGATATATAATGGGCATTATCCTGAAAGAAAGTCTCAGCAGATTCAAAGGGCCCATTGTACTAGATAAACCTATCAATTACAACACATATATCCTTCTTGTGCATGAGCTTTTAAATAGCCTTTAAAAAAACTAAATGACAAATTGAATTCATTTATAATTGTTAGGTATTTTTTAATCTATCTCAAAATTATACAAATTTGTTTATATTCAGTGCTAGTCAGCCTTCATAGTTACACAAACACACACACTCTCCCCGTTGCTGTACACACAAAAGTTCAAAATAAATTAAAAAATATTCCAATAAAATTTTCTAACACACATAAAAAGTTGTTTTCCTTTAAAAACCTGACATTCTTGAAGGCATGGTCCGTGGTATATGAGGGGTTAATCTCTCAAACTAGGATTCCAGTTATGCTGTAATTTCAAAGGCAATTTCATTGAAGAACATGGTGGATATCCATCCTCTCTTCCCATATGGCTCTAACCTAGCAAAATAAGTACGAGAAGGCTCAACATAAAGGCATATTTGAGTGTGACTTTGGAAGAATACTTGACTACTGTAGCTATAATTATATTATTATTATTATTATATAATAATAATAATAATAATAATAATAATATCCCACTGATTCTCCCTTAAAAAGAGACTCAAAATGGCTCACGACAAAACCATTACAATACAATACAGAGGACACAAAATCTATGCAGTATTTGTCAACTGATCTAAGGAAGTTGGATTCACACATCTACCTAAGCAAACAGCACGCATCTGGTATTAAATATCATCACATGCAAAAAATGTTTGAGTCTCTCTCATTATATCTCCAAAAACTCTAACAGAACATCTAAGCATTTTTCATCCAGCTATAGAATCTCACTTAAAAGGATCTCCAGACCTGTTGATGTATCTTACCAAGTGACTATAAGCGACACACCGAAAGAAACCTATTCCTCTATGAGTAGAATTTGCTATTGCTGACCCTTTTCTCCTTCAATCTGAAAGAGAAAAAAAGGAAAAAAGTTTGTTATTTGATATGTCTGTATAGAAAATCAATACTCTATAATGATATGAAGATCTATATAAATGGAAAGACAGAAATGTTCAGAGTAGGCTATGAAGTTAATGGGATAAATTTCTTAACTTCCCCTTCTTCACTTTAATAGTATTTCCCCCTCAAAAAAAAAGACTTACCTCCTGTTGCAAGTCTCTTGATACACCTGCAGCTGACCCTCATTCACATTGAACTCTTTCAATAAAGCATCACGATTTGGACTCCTTAAATTGCGTCGGGTGTCATATAACTGATTGTTCAGCTCCGCTTGTCGTTGCCGAAGTTGCCGAAACGACGAATAGAGGTCTTCTTCACCTTCCTCCAAAACAAAATGAAAGCTAGGACTTTAGACATTAAGATAAAATTAATAAACAAGCTTTTCTTAAGAGCATTCAGCAAAAAGAAAGGTTTGCTGATTTCAAAACAAAAGATAAACTAGTGCTTATCTGCCAGTGCCATAAAATGGACTTCAAGTGAATTTGGTCCAAACTGGGGGGAAGCTTGCATTCAAAATGGAAGTTTATCAAAAAGTTAAGTAGAAAGGGCACAACAAATATGAAAGATGATCGTAACATAAAGATCAGTAGGTGATCCACAGATCCTACATGATTCATTTGGGCGGGACCCAAATTGTAAAAAAAAACAAACAAACAAAAATCCAAAACTAATGAGCACTAACCACTGTGTAAAAAAAAATGTCTCCATCCATGGATTCAAGAGCCCTTTGAAGGCAACCATAAGGCAGATGTGGCTCTTGGTGAATTTGAGTTTGACATCCCAGCTTTACGCCAAACCATTTGGCAGCTGGTAACATTGGCTGGAATCCTGTATCAGTTTATACTTAACTCAGTACTTAATTAAGTAACTTTTCTTGATTCAACCCTTCCCCCGGATGTAAAGGTCCTTTAACCATGGTCCATTCATCAGCAAAATGGGACCCATGCAGCAGGTAAAATAGGTTGAGGGGCAGGTTATAATTAGGAAAAGAGTGCCAAAATCATTATTCATGAATACAAAAACAATGAAGGGTCCCTATTTATTTTCTATCCCATTTCAGACAGTTTTCGGCTGACTGCAGAGGTTCTGCAAGGAAGAAACCAACTGGACAATAGCCGACACTTACTGGGATCTGCTGCTTCTCACAATAAACCAGAAGGGAAGCCAGCTCTATATCTTCACTGAAGCCATTTTTGAGAGGAACTGATCGAAAGCCTAAAAGGGCAAAATCAGAAAAGTTAGCTATAACTTCCAGGCTGCCTCAGAGGCACAGACAGGATGGAACGGCCGTAGCTCACCTCTTCTATTCTTGAGAGCAGAACAGAGTTTGGAGGTTTACTAGGAAGCAGCAGGCAGAGCAGGAAAGACAGGGCATCGTGGAGAATCGCAAGACAGGCACATGAGCCAGAGCTGGAAAAAACCACAAGCTGCCCCAAAGGATCTGCATTTCTGCAACAGTTCAAAAAGCAAAAGTAGAATCCAAGCTAGCCAGAAAAAACTTTAGCAGGGATATGTTTCAAGAAGCATGCCAGATTCATAGTATGGTGGAGACAGCAACAGAATTAAAGCCAGGTTTCTTGCTGAAATCACATAAATAAGTTTAAGGTCACAGAACTAATAACTTCAAAAAGGAAGACCGTATCACAAAAAAGTTAGCCATTTCACCAGGACTTTCTTTTTCCAAAGCTACATAGTGTTGCCTCCTTCCCAGTAGCAAAACTGGCAACATCTGATAGGAATTTCAATAGTTATTGCTTTACTGCTGATTCCTTTATTTAAAAGTTCTTTTATGTAGTTCACGATACAGCAAAAGACCAAACTCTTCAAGAACTCATTGTTAATCAAGGCAAGATATAAATTTAGAAAAAAAAGATAAACAACGTATTGTTCAGGAAGATAAATGTTTCAACAGTTTTTTTAATACATCTAGCATAGCTGATTGCCATGAGTTTTGGAATAAGCAAAGCATGGGAAACAACCGAAGATTTATTGCCTAAGCTCTAGGTAAGTAAAAGAGCCAAAAGTTTGCAAAGAACAAAAGAAGATCCATGGTCTCATTTGATCAGTAAACCTAAACTAAAATCCTATAGACTTACTTCCAGATAAAATATCATAAAAGATGAAAAAAATGAGTGAATAAGGTATAATAGTAACTGTATCAGTAAAAACACTAATATTATTTGGGTTGCTGTGAGTTTTCCGGGCTGTATGACTACGTTCCAGAAGCATTATCTCCTGACATTTCACTCACATCTATGGCAGGCATCCACAGAGGTTGCCATAGATGTGTGTGAAACGTCAGGAGAGAATGCATCTGGAACATGGCCATACAGCCTGGAAAACTCACAGCAACCCAGTGATTCCAGCCACGAAAGCCTTTGACAACACAATATTATTGTTTATCAACTTACATGGTGATTACCCAAAAATGCAAATGCCTACACAATAAACTTTTGGATTGTTGATATATGCAAACTTGTAGTCTTTTGCTCTAATGAAAAAACTAACACAATAGATGTTGCAACTCAAGAAATGAATTCTGATTATCCCCCCCTTTTTTTACAGATTTATTTCCATTAATTTTTTATTAGTAGTAACAGAAGTAATCTAGATCTATCTGGTTCTTCTGCCAGTCTTTAGAATATTTGGACCTGAAGGCTAGGAACAGAAATGTATGTCCTGTATATGTGTTTATTACACGTTTTGTTGAGACATGCTCACAGACAATACATTTTATTTGTTGAATTTTGTTAAGTTAGACATCCTTCAATAAAAAAAGAAAGAGGCTGAAAGAACACAGAACTTAATTCTTTTTAATTTCCTTTTAGATGTATCGCCAGCCACGCACCAGGACAAGCATGTCACTTGCCTCCTGAAAACCAAAGGAATGGTGCAAACTTTTACAAACTTTTTTGCATTACATTATTACACACAATAGTTACCTGATTTGATTCCTTTGATAGGAAATGTGGCATGTGCTAAGAAGTTGGGATCACTAAACATGTCTTCTTCATAGACCACAAAGCGCAGAAAGGCAAGGCTTGGGTCATAAATTTCAAACTTCACTGGTTCCTGGGATGTCCAAATGGGATTAAGGCCATTGTCATCTGAAATTAAATAGATAGTCTGAAAAACATTTTCACATTAAAATGCGTTGCTCTTATTTCAGTTCATTATATGGATTTTGCTGAAAACTTGTTTCTTGATTATCACATTTGTCCTTGTTGTTGATATCTATCTATATCAGTAGTTCCCAACTTGTGGTCCGTGGACTACCAGTGGTCCCCAAGAACTAAAATATGGTCCATGGCCTCACCGTTACTACACTGTTGCAACAAGAGTGACTGGTCTCGCGAAACTCTCTTATAGTGCTGAGGCAACAGGGATGTCGGGAGGAGAGAGACTACCCATGAAAGCCTCTTGACTGTCGCTTCTCCTCCTCCCCCCTGAGTTGAGTTGTTCCATGTGGTGCCTGGAAGTGGGGGTACCTTGGTGTCTTCATTTTTAGGCTTGTTCTTGGGGTTATTTGGGATGCTGATTCAGAAAATTGTGCTGGATAGTCCACATCAGCTCTAGATTATTAAACATGGTTGTCTGTGGGCAAGCAAATGGCGACTACTGGATGGCATTTGTTTGTATCAGAAAATAGAGCTGATGTAGTCTATCCAATGCAATTTTCTGAATCAATACCCCAAATAACCAAACCAAATCTAAAGTTGACCAAAAACTGATTTGTAACCCTAATTCCAGGGCATAAGATCATATGTGTAATATGAACACAACAACAAGTACCAACCAGAGATTGGTTGAATTAAAGTTAATAATTTGCTCTGCAGCTGAAATAAATTAAGAGCTTTCAGGTATTTCTTTATCTTTAGTCTTGCTATGAGGCGATTCTAATAGATATGGTAATTATAAGTATCCACATATATGATGCAACTGCAAGAGGCCAAGTAAGTGGAAGATAATGTAGCCAATGCTTCACTGCTATTAAGTTCATGACAATTATCTCTACTAAATCAACTTTGTTCCGTTCATATTCAATGTTTTCAAGAAAAGGCCAAAATAATACAGTAGACATTTCAAGCTTCACTGTCCTTTGTATAATTTTTACATGGTAATTATGACAGACCTCATTTTTTTCTGGTTAAATACTCTTCAATCTCAAAACAAGCCTTCTTTCATATCAACAAGAACCCGCATTTGCATTAAAAAGTTAAACTGTACTTACTCACAACAGTGGTCTTAAATTTATTGTTGTCATATTCAGCCCCACAAATTTCCACTTCCACAAATGGACAGGCAATGCTTCTACCAGGTTTGGGAAGATGGCGAGCACCAATAACCTATTTTAATCAAGTATCTCATCATTATTTTTAATATGTTAAATCAGTCACTGAACATTCAAAAACCTCCAAGAAGCTACCGCCCAGCAGCAAAGCTGCAATAATGCCACCATTTTTTTTAATACAAAGGCCACAACTGATTTCAAGAATTCACAGGCTCCCACTGAATGCTTTTGGATTTTGTGCTTAACTAATGAAAACTGCTCAAAGCAAAACGAACTTAAGAAAGAAGGTAAAAACGTGGCTATGGGACCAAGCTTTCAGAAAGTACCTTTGGTGCAATAAATGGATACGGAATATGTGTAATGACAACAGAAATCTTGGACTGCATGGTTTTAATCATTGTTGTAATGTTTAGATGTTTTAATTCTTTGGTTTTAATATAAATGTTTATTTTAATTGTATGTTGTTTTTAAGGCATTGAATTATTGCCTATGTGTAAGGCCACTATGCGTCAACTTTGGGGTGAGAAGGGGTATAAAAGTGGTAAATAAATATTCTCACAAAAAACCTAACCCAGGCATCACTAGGTACCTAAGCTAATGTTATATAACCAAATGGTATTCAGCAAAACTGTGGTTTGACAGCGCCATGCCCCTGATGTCATAAATTTCATTTAAAAACAAGTTCAACATTATTTACCCTCACAGCCAAAATCATCTGAAGTTTCTTCTTTGATTCATTTGGTACTGGATCATACGCATCGTTCCTCATACTTTCTGGTTGCAGTACATATCCAGTCCGGCCATTAAGTGAAAACAAGGCGTGATTCAGTTGCATGTATTTATCTGTAGAAAGAATCAGAACAGTTGTGTCAGCCAGATTTCATGTTTTAATCCGTCCAAAGAGAAGCAACTTGCAGTTTCTCAAGTCGTCCCGTTCCCCCCCCCCCCAAAAAAAACAACCCTCCACATCTGGTTGGCATATTCAAACCCAGACTAAAAGCACATGCAAAAGTTTCTTGTCAAAGCACTTCCCATACAAATAGCTGCTTGGAAAAGGAACGGGAGAGAAAGTGGGAAGGAAAGGAATGTGTTGCAAGTCCTGCCAGGACAATTAATGTAAATAGCTTGTATTGATAACAGATAGAAAAACATCCATTTTGTTCACTGAACACGGCTGCCATTGTCTGTTGAAACAAGTGACAAAAGAGGCTTTTACCTGGTGTCTGGAAATTTAGAGCCACCATCTGCACCCCACAAAACCAGAACCGGAAAGGGTCGTAATTGGAAGAGTCCACTCTCTGGCCTTTGGGGTAGATGCGTGTCAGTCCCTTCTGGTTGTATTTGAGCAGGTCAACAGGCTTCTGCTTGACAATGGCTTCTGCCTTTGTCTCCACAAAGGAACGGATTTCTTTGAAATTGGGATTTTCTGTAAAAGGAAGAGGCGGGAAGAACCTAGGAATGAATGTATGCTTCTATTGAAGTCTTTTATAACTGAATAGTTAGCTATTCTTTCATGCTGAAATAGATAAGAATATTGATGAGATGCAAGTCTTTTCAATGTGGAAATGCTTTCTGTATTTTATTTTAATAATGTTTTTATTTATTTGCCGTTACTTTTGCATGTGAAGGTACTCAATTGACAGACCCAGTCTTTTAGACTTGAACACGCCTATCTGTATTTTATAATGTGTTTTATGAATGTTTTATGTAAGTTAATTTTTAACTGATTTATAGTGTATAGTGCAGGTTTTATATGTGTGTTTTATTGTAAGCTGCCCTGAGTCCCCTGTTGGGTGAGAAGGGCGGGATATAAATATTGTAATAATAATAATAATAATAATAATAATAATAAGGTAATAAATGGCTTCCATTTTTTTAAAAAAACAGGTCTTCTTTCACTTTTCCTTTTGCTAATCTTAATTTATAAGCTAACTTTTCCAATATAGCCCATATACAATTTAACCAAATTTTCTAGTTATTTTCTATGTTCTGACTACTTTGGGTGTTGCAGCCTATAGGATGAGCAATAAAACCTTTTTATTTACCAAAATCTTATTCTTCCTTTCGAATATGGAGATCAGAACAAACTCCCTTGAAGTGTATTATATTCCCAACTATTTGTTTTATCCATATCATCTTTCTTTTACCCATTTCCCTTTCAATTTTGTGCTGTAATTTGAAACAATTATTATCCTGTTCTCCAAATTCTTAGTTTATATAATCTACATACTCAAACGTAAATTCCCAAAGAGTTCCATAGATCTTCTATTATACCTTTGATAATAGAAGAACTTTAAGAGCCTGGAATAGAACAGTATTCCCAAAAGTTGGTCCTCCAGCAGTTTGGAACTTCAACTCCCAGAAGCCCCAGCCAGTTTGGCCAACAATGTAGAATTCTCAGAACTGAGGTCTAAAAACATTTGGAAGACCAAAGTTCAAAAAAACAATGCAAAAGGGAATAAGCAGATTTTTTAAACATCAAAGTGTTATTTATTTATTTTATTTACTTCATTTATATCCCGCCCTCCTCACCCCAAAGGGGACTCAGGGCGGCTCACAACAGGCACAATTCGATGCTGAACATACATAATATAGAAAAACAATAATTTGCCCAGAAAGGGGAGATTGGAAACTGGCCAAAAGTTGTTCAATTGAGTAGGGTCCAGTGATGGTTTTTTAACAATATAGAAGCATTTACCTGTTCTGAAAAAATACCACTTTTCTTATTAAAAATTTGCAGTCAACTAACATGAGATCATGCCTTACAAGTTAATGAATAAGGAGTTCAGATTCATAATTACATAGGAATTACCTAAGTTGTCCTTGGTTTTACTTGTAGGTATGCAGAAGACAACCAAGTCAGATAACTCCATGGCAATTAACTGCTTCTTCTCCCAGTATACCCTGATGGTTGCCTATTCAACAGATTTAATAAAAGGAAAACTTTAGAAGAATGCCTTCCTTGACATTGAAGACAGTTGTACTGATCCAATTCAATAGGTATCAAATACTATGCAATGACTCGGCCACCACAGTCCCAATTTAAAATAGCAATACAGTTGAAATGTTTAAAGAGTGAATATTAAAACAGATTTTATCTTCATCTTCATTTTATCAGAACACTTAAGATTTTGATTATATTATTATTATTATTATTAATAATAATAATAATAATAATAATAATAATTTATTTCTTACTAGTCTCTCCTCAAGGTAGGGCACAACATAGTTAACAATACATAATCATAATCACTATGTAAAATACATATATTAAAAGATATTTCTATGAAATACTTCCATTAAAATACACAGATCAAAGATTAAAACACAGTAAACACAGGACACAAGTTTAAAATTCATAATTTAAAATTTAACAATTTTTCAAGTGAGAAAACTGAGTTTTTACCACCCAAACCCTTGTCACACACTGGGACAAAAATCTAATGAGGGAAGGAGGGAAATAAAAGGTAACTAAATTATTTTTAATACTAATGATTTTAACACTGCTTAATATTTGTATGTTTTAAATTGTATTTTAATGATTTCATGTTAGCCACTCTGAGTCTCCTTATGGAGAGAAAAAGCGGGATATAAATAAACATAATAATAATAATAATAATAATAATAATAATAATAATAATAATAATAATGTAATGGTCACAGGAATAAACACATGGCAAACATGCAAAGTGAGGGAAGGCAGCAGGGACTGAACAACTTTTATCTTTGCTTGTAATGAAGTTTCAACAGCATCTTTTGACTGTTGCTCAAACCAATATGAATCATTATTCTTCATTATTTAGCTTCTGAACAGAAATTCGTAAGTCGCAGCACTGATTACCTCTTCGGCTGTCCTCCATGTGATTTCCCTAACGCTTTGATACCACTCAAATAACTCTTCCACTTTCTCAGCTGCAAACTCAACAGGCGGATCCTCTGGGTTCTTGGGCTCCAGAATGAAGACAAAATTCCTCCCATGTTTTCCTTGAGGCATTTTAGCTATTGAGAATCAATAGTAATAAATATATCCTAAATATAGCATCATCACTTCCCTTGCATAATTTCTCGCCCATTTTATTAAACATGTGACAATTAAAGTAATTAATTCCTTTCAATCTGAGGTTTTTGTCTTTCCAAAACCAACATGTGTAATTGTAAACTGCACTACTAACAGTACTAGAATAAGGGAAAGGGTTCAGCAAAACCTTAAAAGCTGATGAATCAGCATTATCAGGTTTCATATTAAAGCATATAATACAAAAATGAGATTTTAGAGACCTCCCCTCTCCACACCAAAAAAGTATTCTTTTCTCAAAGAAGAATAGAAACAAGAAATTTGAGGCGTATACATACCAATATTATACATATTGAGGTCAAAAATCCCTCTGCACAAAGACCCTAAAGGGTTGTCTTCAATTATCTGAAATAAAAGTGTTATATTTGAATACAAATGTTTCACTCTTTGGTTTTAAGAATGAGACTAGCACACAAAATTGACTGCAGTCATTTCATCATAGCATTTTCTATTCTGTTTTGTCACCAAAGACATATTCTAGAAAAGGGCATCTAAATGGATTTTGTGAACAAAACGAGCCATAAATTCTACCATACACATGATAATACTGGATTGCTGTGAGTTTTCCGGGCTGTATGGCCATGTTCCAAAAGCATTCTTTTCTGACGTTTCACCCATATCTATGGCAGGCATCCTCAGAGGTTGTGAGATCTGTTGGAAACTAGGCAAGTGGGGTATATATATCTGAGGAATAATGTCCAGGGTGGAAGAACTAATAATTGTCTGGATAGTAAATAACGAACAACACTCAAAAAGAGAATTCCAGACAAGAAACAATCAGGGCCAGCTAATCAGCTCCCAACAAAGGATTCCCACAGGCAGGAAGTAGCCAGGTTTTGAAGCTGCAAGGCTATTCAATGCTAATCAAGGTGGTCAATTGCAACATTCACACTTGCTTCAAACAGGCAATAATTCTTTCTCTCACCCTGGACATTATTCCACAGATACATAAATCCCACTTGCCTAGTGTCTAATAGACCTCACAACCTCTTGAGGATGCCTGTCATAGATGTGAGTGAAACATAAGAAAAGAATGCTTTCTGGAACATGGCCATACAGCCCGGAAAACTCACAGCAACCCAGTGATTCCGGCCATAAAAGCCTTCAACAACATGATAATACTGGATCTTCCCACCTGGTTTTCAAGATCTTCTATGTTATCAGATGACATGTCTTCAACATAATTGGATGGGAAATAGTGCTGAACTTTGCATCCATAATCTCCTTTCCACCTGAGAAATTGAGAAAAAAACGAAGGATTTAAAAATACAACAGAAAACAACATATGTAATAATGAAGTGAGCTATAACAAAGCTTTCAGCAAAAGAAGGCAAAATATAAAAGTAATCTTACCAGCCACTGCTTTCTTTTAAGACGTTATGAATTAAGGCTCCGCGGCAAAAGGTTAGCTCATCATCTCTTTTAGCTTGATAGTCATACAAGGCTTTGACCGTTCTCAGAGGCTTGAAGAAGGAAACAATAGGCTTTACAAAAGTGATTGTTGCATTCAAGGAAAAGGTACTGTACAAGATGCATAAAGATATTCTAAGATACATACTATGCAAGCGTATCTCATGCTACAATACAGGCATAACACAAACATCAATGCTGAACAGGACATTATCTGAACAGGAAATTCATATAAAAAACCTCTCAGCTAATCTCCTTTCTCAAAGCATAATTACATCTGAACAAAATTTTGATTGTAACATACCACAGAAGGTGTTATTTCAGTGGGTTCCACATACATCTTGACATCATATAATGAGCTAGGGTCTTTCTCCTGAGATTGAAAACAAAAGAAAATTTTCAGAAATGAAAATTCTTATCAATATAAGATCATTATATTGTCTAAATAGACTTTTAGCAATGAACACAGATTTGTGAATCTCCTACTCTTTCCCACTCATGGGATTTCCAAGTAAGTATTATAAGAAAAAATGGGTTCCCAAGGGCTTGAACTAACAAGTGTCCAGTAATAGAATAATAACAATGTATTAAATACAATTAAACATTGTATTATGTACAATAAATGAATATACATTTCAGATAAATTGTTACAAAGGACAATTAAACTGTTGCATTCACAGTATGATGAAAGGTAGTTACATTCACAATGGAGTAAACTTTGTTTATTTTCTTGTTTCTTCAAAAAAATGAGTAAACCTCTGATCCACAACCAGTTATAGTCTTCATCTGGTGGTAGGGTCTGAAACTATTGGGTAACATTAATACAACTGTACAAAGTGTTTTCTGGCTTAGTAAAATTAATACATACTGCTTACTTTTGTTAATTAGTTCAAACAATTCAAGAACAATTCAAATTTACTCCATTGTGAATGTAACTAGCATTCATCATACTGTGAATGCAACAGTTTGATTATCATTTTATATCAATTTATTGTACATAATACAATGTTTAATGATATTTAATACATTATTATTATTCCATTTGTGGACACTTGTTATTTCCAAGTAAGTGCCAGTCAGTTTTGTTTAGCACAGTTTGCTGCCTCATTTTCAACCCCTGAACTAGAATCTGAATTGCTCATACAGTGATGGACAACAACTTTAATTTTCTTAAAACGAAGATCATTAATTTTGCTTCACATGATGTAGAAGTTTGAAGAAACATTTTTCTACTGCTGCTGCATGCATGTGTTTCCTCTTTGCCAAGCTATGGCACTACAAAACAAATTATTGCTGAGGGAACTTCCCCAATGGTCTTGCCACTCACGGCTTACTATTTAACAGCAAGTCACATTCAGGTAGCTGATGGTGGTTGCACCTGGGCACACTAGTCTAGGACAGCTTCTTCAAACATTTTCAACTTGCGACCCTTTTTGCCCAAGAAATTTTTATGTGAACATGGGTAAATAAAATATGCACACATTCAATTTTTTTGAATATCAGAGAATTAAACTGGAGGACGAATTGTACCACAATAACAACAATTCGTGCATTCCTAAGTTCCAAGTACGTAAAGCCACAGTAAAAAAACCAGCTGTCCTCAGTATCTGCTGGTGTTTGGTTCCACAACCACAGTGGCTATCAAAACAAATGAATGCTCAGATCTCATGATATAAAAAGGTGCAATAAAATGTCCCAAATATAAGATGGTAAGATCAAGCTGTGGGTGGTTGAATCTGTAGACAAAGGCCCATCCCAATGCAAGCCAATTTCTGTAAGAAGATGAAAGTGTAAAAAAAAATCAGATTTTCTTCAAACAAGAGGGTTGGGGAGAAGGAAGGGCAATAAATGACTGGAGCATCTGGCCTGGGATTCCTTCTCTTCTTCCCTCTTAGTCTTGATATACTTCCTTTGGATATAGAGGGCCAACTTAATGGTCAGTGCCTTTAAGTCCAAATATGTTATTGAACTTCAGCTCCTTTTACTTTTGATTACACTATGTAACAAAATTTGAAAAAAAAATGTTCCTAGTTTGAAAGTGTTATTTAAGCCTTGTTTACAAATTCAAACTCCACTCTCCTGACTAAATGAAGCCTTCTAGATGCTACTGTATCACAGTTCTCATCAGCTCTAGTCATAATGTCTAATGATGAGGAATACAGGAGTTGTAGTCCAGCCTCTGGAAAGTCACGTAAAATGACATGGCAGCCCAGATTCAGCCCATGGGCCCTCAAGTTTAACACATGTGCTCTAGGAGATAGACACCAACATGAACAAAGGTGGAGGGTGACACAGCAGGATCATGTCTGATTCAGTCTGATCCTTGGTCCTGATTGGACACTGGCACCATCACCTTTTCTTTTATGATGGATTACGCCCGTGTTACTGCTGCCACCACTGCTATCCAGCCATGGAGCTGCACCCCCCCCCCCTCCATTTCTGACTTAAACAAAGATATCTGCAATCGGGGCCATAGCCAGGGGGGGGGTTAAAATTTCAACACCCCTCCCCCCTGAAATGTGTCAGGTTAAAAAAAGACCTGGTTTACTCATAAATTGGTTAACTAGTTAAAATTCATGAGTAAAACAGGTTTGGAAAGGGGAGGGTTGAACCCTTTGGGGGGGGGGGGAATTGAACCCTTAACACACACACACACACACACACACACACCCCGGCTACAGCCCTGCCTGCAATGCCAGCAGCTCAGATGGCAGCAGCGGTGACAATACAAAAAAGGCAAAATGCAGGCCGCTCCAGTTCCTTATGGATATCGTGTTAGTCCCTTAGTTAAAGAGATTAATACTTGCCATGCTGTAGCGTCCCAGCAGCTCCTCTGTTACAGGATAGCGCAATTTCATTTTCCTGTACAAAGGATGCTTCTCATAATAGTTCACCAACTCTACTAAGCTCTCAAAGTAAGCTGACGTTCCCAAGACAAACAGGCGTCCTTCTTGCTTGATCAGGCAGTGCTTCACCTTTCCCTCAGCTCTGTGGAATTAGGAAGTCCTAGCGTTTGAAAAATGCCAAATGGGCAGCGCAGTCACCCTTCACATTTTGGAAAGAAAAGGTAAGCGCTTGCTATTTGAGTCAAGGCTTTTGCAGAATGTAGATCCCATCAAGATTTGTATTTCCTGATTGGGAAAGATAGGTCTCAGGGCATACAGGACTTCTCTCGTACAGAAAGTAAGAATTACTATTCACGAATCCTTCTCTAATGTAGGCTTTTAACATTTATTACATTTCTATCTAGAGAGAAAAACATTTCCCATGCTACATGATCATTCAAATCTCTACTATCTTTGCTCCTAACCTTGTTCCACCAGCCATAGCGAGCAGAACATAGTAAGGGTTTGATACAATCATGTTTCCAAATTAGGTGCTTAACAGTGTTTGTTGGGATTTGGATCAAAGCAGATTCAGTAGAACTATTGCCCCAATTTGATGCAGAAATTGGTGTTTCCTTTCTGCAATTTTGCAGAACGGAAACACAGAAGGGCCCATCTTATCTAATCTTCCATGCAGTAATGTGAGGACTGCAGCACTCCTGAAAGACACCAACCTCTTTTTGAAGGCCTCCAAAAGTCCATGGTGAAATAGTTATTGCAGTAGAGATGTTGCTCCTAAGCTCATGTGTGATCCCTGTTCTAGTCACTAGAGCAGCAGAAAACAAGTTTGTTGCCCCTCCTACAAAGCCTCCCTTCTGACAAAGATAGTTACACCATATCACCTCAGTCCTTTCTCTTTCCCAAGCTAAACATATCTAGTTCCTAGACACTGTCTTTTGTATGCTCTACTAATAGCCTGCATTTTATTTTATTTTGAAGTCATATGATCTGAGCAAGTATGCTGTCTGAAAGTTTAATATTTTTATATCTTCCAAGTGCAGCTGCTTTGAGGTCTCTGACCAATTAAGTGGCCTTGGCTCCTTACTTGCTTTATATGTTCATCACTCATTCGTATAGAGCTTAACTTCTACTTAAACTTCACCAAGAACTTGCTTCTGGTTCTTGCAGAAAGCCACTTAAAGGGCCACTCCTGCAGGACCCTCACACCAAAACCTGCCCTGTAGCCCTGTGTCTTGTCGAGTTAATGAAGTTTGTATCTGACCTGAAGGTCATAGCATAGGACTCAGGTTCATCTCTCTTCCTTATCAAAAAGGCTCCATCCCTAGGAATTCGCATCAGCATATCTTCTGCTTCTCCACGGCTCAGGTTACTGTAGTACCAACTGTAAAAACAGAGGGAGAGGCAGTCGCAAAGTTCAATGTAAGTCCATTGAATTCGTCTTGCATAATTCCATTAAAAACAGGTAGCAATATCAACATTGAGAAAACCACATGAATAATGCATACATTTCCTTCCCTTTTGTGATTAACAAAACAACTTATTCTAAATGCTCTGGCTTTGCAGAAGTGACTGACTTCCCATTCAAAAAAATTAAAGACAAAAGAGGGACAGATTCATTTTGTCTCAAGTAAACCGTTGGAAATAGTAACCTCCCAAGCCTCTCACTTAGTTGTGTGTGTTGTTGATATATATATTTGCTAACCTGTATTCTATGTGTACACTGATTTTCCAGTTTGACTGTACCTTTTTGGTGTGGGAGGGGTTATAGACATGTGATTGTACTGAGCATATTCAGACTCAGTATTCAGTTTTGCATTAGACCTCAGTGGAGGTGGATGCATGTATGTGTTTTCTCTTCAATGGAAGCAAAAGTATGTATCCAAACCTCAGTGGAGGTGGATACATGTTGTTTGGACTTCATATAAGGAATTGGAGTGTTTGTGTGGGTGCTTTGAAGCTGCAATGTCATTCAATGCTAATCAAGGTGATTAATTACAACATTAACACTTGCCTCAAACAGACAAGAGTTCTTTCTCCCGCCCTGGACCCTCCACAGATATATAAACCCCACCTTCCTAGTTTCCAACAGACCTCACAACCTCTGAGGATGCCTGCCATAGATGTGGGCGAAACGTCAGGAAGTAATGCTTCTGGAACATGGCCAGACAGCCAAGAAAACTCACAGCAACTCAGTGATTCCAGCCATGAAAGCCTTCAACAACTAATCTTCAAACTCTCTATTTTCAGATGCCCAAAGTCAAAATACACATTTAGTGCCAACTATTATGGTTAGTTAGGATTCTCTTGCTATGTCTCTTGCTATGCCACCATAAGCCACAGGAAATGTGACCAAAACAAAAGTAGCTGCATTTAAAATAGCATTTCACTCCACCCTAGAATTTCCTTTTGGCTCTACGTACCTCTTATTTTCATGAGGCTTGGGGTTAGGCACAGCATCAGTCAAGCGCAGTTCAAACTCCGCACAACGCAAATGTGCTTCTTTATAATGTTGGACCAGGTCACAGATGTTATCAAACGTGAGGTTATCTGTCAGGTAGTACTTTATGATGTCTCCATCAGTTGAGGAGCGGATGCGGCAGTGCTGGACTCTACCTGATCTCCTACGAAACACGGGGAAGAAAGCAGTTAAGTTTTCTAAAATCTTGGGGAAAGACAGCATTATGGAAAACAGAATTGCTCAAAATATGTAGGGCAGGATGACGAATTTGTGGTGCACAGTGATTTATGGCATTTGTTGCTGTCAAGCCTGAAAATGTATCCATGTTTTTGACCTGCCACATGCCATTGTGAGCCAAAATAGGACTTTCAAAACAGAAAAAAAAGCAAAAAGGGGGAAGGAAATTGATAGAATAATGGAACATTTGGCCCATGGCATACTGTCCATTAACTATAGTTAAGAAATAGGGACGGTATTTGCTTTAGGCCGAGACATGACATACATTTAGGTCAAAGGATACAGAACATGTATTGCCGTTTTAAAGACAAACAACCCTTCCATTTTTATTTTTGAATTTATCTATGCTTAAGAACAAAGCAGATAAAAGGAATGGATTAAAACATTGTTTGGATCCTTCAAACACGGTATCAAAGCCATCTCAACTACATTGGTTTTAACCATAACGTTGCCAAATGAAATCAATATACCCCAACACTCATTTTACTGAATAATAATAATAATAATAACAACAACAACAACATTATTCTTATATCCTGCCACCATCTCCCCTAAGGGACTCGGGGCAGCTTACAGGCAGCATAAAGTGCCTAAAAACAAACATAAAAGTGAACATAATATAAAATACAATAAAATAAAACACATGCAGCATATAAAACATATAATTTTCACTGACAGATTTCTGTATAACTTTCTTCAGCATACAATCACGTAATTCTTGCTGAAAACCAGAAGAAGTCAATGTTAAAAAGAGATATCCAGCCATCTTGTTACCAGAAAGACAGTGTGTAGTCATTAGGGAAAGCTTCGCTCTCTCTCACTAAGAACGTCCCGTCCTTGCCGCCCATTTCAGCACAATATTCCTGGAGCAGCTTTTCTGCAGTTGTCCTTCCTTCTTTCATTTTCCCATGGAACCATTTCTCGCCATAGTGGAGCTCTGTACACTTCACGTCCTGTAATATTAAAATGAATACAGAAATTTGGCATTTTTTAATTTGCTATTAATAGAGGAAGCTGGCAGTGAGTGGAATCTTTGCATGTCTCATCAGGAACACAACATACTTTGCTCCAATCACTGGCCAAGAGAACAGGAAGATCCCATTGGGCTCCTGTCAAGGTTCTCACCCCACTTAAAGGATTTCATGGAAATTTTAAAGAGAGACAGTCCACATCACAACACAACATGTGGTGTGATGATTCTGTAAGAACCCCAACTTTCATTGTCTCCTGGTATGAATGGATGCAAAGGGTTTACTTTATAATGTTGTCATGGATACAAAGTGATCAAGAGACCAAGTGTGACCCAAAAAGTCACCAGTTCCAACTTAGCCTCTGCATGAGCTCACCAGGTTATGAGAGCATCTTTCATTTAAAAAAAAACTCATTTAAAATGAAAGCTCAGTTTAATACAGGTATACTGAGCTTTATACCTACAAACTTTTAAAATATTTTATGCAAATATATTTAAGGGTGTTGTGTGTTGTGTGAGTGGCAGATCTGAAAAATCAGGAAAAGTTTTCTCAGTTTCGACTTCTGATTTACCAGTATAAATATCAAAGGAAGTAATATACTATATTTATTATTGTAGGTGACTTACATGACCCAGGGAATGCAGGTCATCTTGTACAAAACAATCCACAAAGCCTATTTGAGTGGCATCGTGCTCCTATTTAAGATTTACTCGGACTCTGCAATGCAGTTCACCGTTATGGATGACTCTTCCAACTTAAACAGTTTTACAGAAAATGACCAAACAAAAACTTGGCTCTTGCCCTAATCTGATAGAAGCCTGTCCTATGTGTGAACTGGGTGATCCCTGGCTGTTAACTATGCTTCTAAGCTGCAATGACACTCCCTTAAGTTAAAAGGCAGCATGATTTCTTGTAAGAACTGACTGTTCACTTTGCCAGCTTGTTCAGGGAATATATGAATTTCAAGTGTAAATGAGTCCCTTTTCTTTTTGATACAAACTAGAACTGATTTAAATATCCCTCTCCTCTGTAGCAGAAGGCCACTTTGATGTCCAGTTTCAAGGTTTTAAATTAAATACTTTAACTAAACAAAGTATTCATAATATTATATTGTAATACGATATAATACTAATAATACAATATAATAATATTAATTATATATCATATTTTACATGTAATATTACTAATAATATTACAATATGTTGATACAGTACACTATAGTAATTTGTTACCAGTATTGTACTATACTAATATAATATTGTATGTAAATTTAATTTGTAAGCCGCTCTGAGTCCCCTTTGGGGTGAGAAGGGCGGCATATAAATGTAGCAAATAAATAAATAAATAAATAAAACTCTTAGAATAAAATTCTACATATTCAAGCCCACATTTGGTTTTGCAATAGGTCACTATATTCCAAGTGCATGATTCTAGCTTCCTGCTGTCAAGTACACTTATAGGAATAGTATAGGAATTTTAGTTTTAAAATCAACCTGAAAGCCCTGGGTTGACTTATTCACAGATCAATATAAGTACTGTCCCTTTACTCATATCAGCCTTCGACTTATCAATTGGTCATATCAAAATCCATAATTTTGGCATCACAACCTGCCTTGGATTTACACATGTAGTCAACTAATAATAATAATAATAATAATAATAATAATAATAATAATAATAATAATAATAATTTTTATTTATATCCCGCCCCCTCTCCCAGAAGGGACTCAGGGCGGCTTACAGCAAATAGCAGTTAAAACAATAAAAAAAACCCAACCACCCCCCCCCCCCCAAACAATAGTACATAGGTCAAATTAACAAAACTTGACTATATACGGTAACTGTCCTAATAACAACTATCCTCTTGGAGGAAAATTATTAATATAACATTCTAATGTCTCATCAATATATACAACAAAATTAGAAATTAGAAAATGCCTTGAAGGAAAACAAAACACACAAAAATCCCAAATGAAAATAATCTCACGACTAAAATTTTAATACCTTCAATGGTTCTTCTTCATTGTTTTGTTCAATGTCATCACTAAAAGAGAGCTTTTCATGGGCTATAGCACAATAATGGCGAGTCCATTTCTAGAAGGCAAAATTCAGTGTTAGCCTCTCCAAAATCACTATGAACAACAAGGATATGGTTACAACATTCTCATAGTCCCTCTTTGACCAAAGTCTCCAGGATTAATTTAATGTATATGAGACTCTCTGACCTAAGTAGCAGAAGCCAACCTTACAAAGCAAACACTAACACAAGCATAAAGAACAGACTGTTCACCTGGTCTATGGTGTCCCACATGTAGAGTTCTCCTTGTTGCTTTTTTTCTTCTTTCTTGTCTTCTGTATTGACATCTACATCACCTTTTGGCCCTAGTTTTTTATGCTAATATAAAATGAAAGACAGACAACAATTATCAATATCTCAGGTGATTTATCCAACAGTTCTAGTTTGGTTTCGCTGTTCTACATTCCTTTTGCATCCTCTAATCTGGACAACCAATTTCGATTCAGATTCACCATGCCTACACAAACATGGCGTAAAGCTTTATGGATTAATCATTCATATTCATCATTTTGTTTTTATAAAATTAACCATCTTTAGAAACATAGTGTACCCAAATTACTGGGCAGCAGGATGTTTTATTGAAGGCACAAAAAACTAGGTAAAAACTTATTTGTTCAGTGAAAACTTCTACTTTGAATTGATAGGAAATGGGAGGGTTTTAGTCCACTTTGTTCACTAACAAACAGAACCCTGGGGACAAAATGTATTGTAAAAACCTATTGCTGCAATTTAAAAAAATGTTACTTAATGAGCAACCCATCTATTTGCTAAACCAACGCAGTTGAACTTTTCAAAGTGTGAATTCAAAAGGCAAGTTTCCTTTGTGGCTCCAAATGAACATTTTCCATTTCCAGGATTTGTTAAGGAGCAACCCATGTCTGTCAACATGTACGCTGGCTGTTCAAACTGGAATCATTTAGATCAGACGAATTGTTTTATGTCAGGTGACACTACAAAATGAAAGTCCTCATTCCAAATGTTCCTTCTCATTCTGGTCAAAAAAAATCTGGCTTCTAGCTTCCCAGAATTTAAGGAGTGTTACTTTGCTTTAGTTGCAATTGTGTGTCACATCAATACAGCCTCCATAGTATCAAATTCAGCATATCCACAGGATATTCAACATGAGCTCCACCAAGGATTAATCGCTATTTTAATTCAGACATGCAGGATCCTTTGATCCCACTTGCCAGTGGTCTGTCAAGTTTACAAGGCTAACTGGAGATCAATAGAGACTATGCATTCTGTGGCTGGCTTTTCATATCAAAATGAAGCGGGGAAACACAAGCCTTTCTCTAGGCAACTCTTCTAGACTGTGCGATATAGCAACCAATTAGACATGTCAGAAGCTGCCATTTCAATTAGTCACAAAAGAAAGGTGGGCTAGAAACACTTTCTAGTACATTTTGTTCAGCAAGTTAAACTTACCTTGATGATAAACTTTTCCTTCAACTGAGTTGGCGAGGGCAGCTGATCAGCACTGGCTTCAACAGGTTTGGTGAGAAGTTGATCCCCAAGCACCTCCCTGAACACTCGGGCAATGTGGCGTTGTTGCTCCACGCTGCAGTGCTCCTCGATGGACAAAATCACTGGGTACCTTAAGTAAAGAAAACGAAGACAAAACATAATAAAAGATCAGGCAAAAGGTCCATCTGCTTTAGCATTCCTATTTGCACAGAGGCCAGTCAGACACCCCTGGGAAGTCCTTAAAAAACATACCGTTTATACTTGAGTATAAGTAGATTTAAATATAAGCTGAGGTACCTAATTTTACCACAAAAAAACTGGGAAAACATATTGACTCAAACATAAGCCGAGGGTGTGAAATGCAGCATCTACTGTTAAATTTCAAAATAAACATAGATACCAATAAAATTACTTTAATTGAGGCATCAGTAGGTTAAATGTTTTTGAATATTTACATAAAACTGTAATTTAAGAAAGAACTGCCCAACTCTGATTAAACCATTATTCTAATCTTCTTAAATGTAAATGTGCTTACATATCCTTCCAATAATAAAAGAGTAAAATAAAAGGCCACAAATCCCTTAGCTTTCTTTTTTAGAGGCTTGTAGAGATTTGGACTTGATTGTCCACAACCGAAACTAGTACACTGTTTATTCAACTCCAATGTCTTCTAGTTTCATGGGCCAAAAACCCTTCTTAAAAACCAGGCTGTAGCCTTATTCCTGCCCCAAGGCTGTATCCAATGCATTGTAGATGGACAAGAAGGATATGAGTGGTCTTTAGACTTCCCAAAAGGTTCTTTGATTAACATCAAAACTCTTATTCCCCTGAACCCCTAGGTTCTGGTCAATAAATGAACGTCACAGAAGGAACGCAGCTAAATGCCTGGGGTCATACTGGAATCCAATGCAGGGATTCTCTATGGAAACTAAGCACCTCCTATACAGATGATATAGTCTCGATCACTCTATAATGTTCTTGGGAGATTTTAAAAGCAGAGTCTAGAAAGGATTATCTTCTGACAATAAATTAGGCACAAAATGCAATTGTATTAGTAGGAAAATATCTTAATTAAAATACCTACTCAGACGTGACAAAAGCATGCTCCTTGATGGCTTGCACAACATCGTCAAATTTAATTTTCGTTGTCCGTGTCCATCCATGATAAATGATGGGTTTCCCATCTGGACCGTCCCAGCAATCCACTATATGCAATTAAGAAACCATTGAAGTAATATATTCAGCTGTATTCAACTACAGTACTTAAATATTTAATTATAAATATTAGAACTAGGCACTTATACATGAGAAAGTTTGAATGACAGTTGAATGAAAGTTTGAATGAAAGTTTGAATGACATTGCTGAAATAAGAATCTCTCCATGTTAGCAATTCATTTTCTACAAATAATTTTTGGGTTGCTGTGAATTTTCCAAACTGTATGGCCAGAACTTTCTAAAGATAGCATTTTGAACTGTGTCAATGTGAACAAAATATTTCCTTTCCCAAACAGCTGTCTCATTCTAATGGTCTTGGTTGTAGAAGCTAGCTTTGGTTTGAAGGGGAATTCCATTTGCTTCCTCCTATGTATATGGGCTTTTCAAGTGGCCTAGACAAGAACACCAGAGAAGTTTTGACCCATGAAAAATGCAGACTCTAGTGAACATTCACCACAATGTCTGTAATGAATACACTGTGTAACACAATTTTTGTTCCTGGGTTATAAATATCATTTCCTAATTGGTTCTATAATAAAAATATGGAAAATGTTTTGTTAACATGCAAAAACTTTGTTTCTGCAGGAGGGACATCTTACAGCACATTTGGTTCTAGTTTTTTCAATGAATATTTCATAGAATCTCAACCTAGTTTGCGGCAGCTACAAAAATGAAGTTTCTGGAGTATAACAACTATTTTCAAAGTAAGTGCCACATAATTAATCAGGAAATAACACACACAATTAAACAGGAAATAACACTTGCAAACCAGGAACAGAAAAAATTCAAATTTTGTTCTATATTGATATGGAGGGCCATGATTTGTTCAATGATTGTGACCAGGAAAATGAGAAGAAATCACAAAATAGCATATAGAGACAGTCTCCGAATTACAAACATCCGACTCACAAAAGCCTCATAGTTAAAAATGGGGGTGAGACAACAGGAAGTGAGAGAAATCTACTCCTCGGAAGGGAAATTCACTCCTGAAAGTTATTATCATGGGGAAAAGGTGTCTCCACAGAAGCTTTCTCTCTAATCTTTGTTTCCACAAAAAGCCTAATTGTTTTGTGTATTGTCGAAGGCTTTCATGGCCGGAATCACTAGGTTGTTGTGAGTTTTTCAGGGTGTACGATGTAGGATAGAATGCTGCTGGAATATGGCGGTACACCCCAAAAACTCACAGCAACCCAGTATCTGTTCCAACTTACAAATAAATTCAAGTTAAAAAGAAACCCACAGAACCTATTTTGTTCGTACTTTGGGGACTGCCTGTACTCTAGCAATACCCTCCAATAATTCTCTCAATGGGTATACAAAATGCTTACACTCAATACACCGGCATCCCATTCGGAGGCACCTGATATATGCTTCAGGGGACGATTCACTACGAAGCTGGTCTCCTGTGAGGTATCTAGGCCATAGAGAATAGCATTCAAAGGTATAATGCAGTTTATAATGTTACAAAGAATAACCATTCCTTTTGTTAAAAAGAGCAACTTACGTATTATGTGAGGAAGAAATCCAGTAGTGGGACAAAGGATTATTCATGTCCTGAGGGTCAATTGCATCATACTTGTCATCCCAGATACTGTTTTCTTTTGAAAAAAGATAAGTAAGGAACTAGAACACATAAAGAAAGGAGAGCAAGACTGTAATTAACACAAAGAGAGGAAGAGAAACAACTCATCTTCCCAATATGTATCACAATAAAATGCGGGATAAAAATTAATTTAAACTACCTGTCTTCAATCAATGTAAAGAGGAGGACACCGAATTATACAGTTCTTTTTAGATTACGGTATCAGGTCTGTTTTTACATATTTATGGTAGAAATGTTGCAAATAAATAATAAATAAAATGTCAAAGAAAGCTAATTGTCTTACCTCATCAACATATAGAAAAGGCTCATCAGTTTCTCTCATGGTGTCATCTATAAATTTAGACATCCGTTCTCTTACTTTATTAAGATCTTGTGCCCATGTTTCCTAAAATTTCCACAATATACAGTTGTAACTCATGCCTATTTATATTAATTGATTTTTAATATTTTATTTATTTTAAAGCAATTTAATACATTTGTTATACAACAGACACATGGTGTAGAATACATCTCATAAATCTTTTTGTATCCACTGTTGCTTTCACGCTTATAAATATACAGTATCTCTATCCTTCATCCGCGTGCTCCCCTCCCCCCAAGCAACTTTTTAATATTCTCTGTCCAAAATTACATTTTCTCTTGTGGAGGTAACTTTCCATCCTTCTTTTTGAATCCTCTTTCAATACATTTTCCCCAGACATCATCAAAATCACTTTGTTTCCATGTCCCTCTTTTAACTCCAATTTCCATACTTCCTTATATCACCCTTCTATTTGTATATTTATTTCCCTTTTCCAATTCCTTGCGTTAAGCAGTCTTGCTATTATTAATTGATCTGATATCGCATCTTTTTCTTCTTTTTTTCAGATGTTTATTATTATATAATGATAATAAAGCTATACTAGGACTTCTTTCTATTTTAATGTTCATTATCTCCTCTATTTCTCTAAATACCTTTCCCCAAAAATTTACATTGCCACCACATATGAATATATGTTCCCGCTTCCTGGAATCCTCTCCAACGATTTTATAAATATTTTTAATGTATATTTGCTATTTTTATTGGTGTTAGATATACCACCTCCATATCAATTTATAATAACTTTCCTTTCAAATGTCTTTGTTTCCATAACTGTGACCACTCCATTTCTTTTATTTCCATCCCTAAATCTTCTTCCCAAATCTCCTTAAGAATGTTATTGTTTATTTTTCCTTCCTTATTTCAATTAACATCTTATATATTTTACTAGTTATTCCTTTCAAGTTTTTATGTTCATCTATATCTCTTACATTTTGTATTATCTGTTCAAATTGATTAAGTTTACTTCCATTTTATTATTTTTTACGCAGTTCTTGAACCATTGTTCTAATTGTAAGCAATGGAACCATGGATCTTAATAGTTAATACAATATTATACCTTTTAACAATTCTACATTTTGCCAGAGATAAAGGTATATGGTACTCCAAAAATTATTCAAGTAACTACAGTAATTCATTTTGACTAAAATGTATACCAAAATATAGAAAGCCACATTAAAAGGTAAGAGCTATATCAGGCATGGGCAAACTACAGCCCTCCAGGTGTTTTGGATTTCAACTCCCACAATTCCTAACAGCCGGAAGGGCCGGAGGGCCGAAGTTTGTCCATGCCTGAGCTACTTGCTTACAGCAAGGAGGATGTTAAAAACTATTGCCTCAAACGAGCTCTTAAAGGAATAGCAAGGCATTATTTGAAATCAGCTTCCTCATTTAGCCAGATATGGCTAAACAACTTGCAGTGAAACAACCTAGGCCAGGGGAACTTTCATCATTCATTCATGTAGTGCCTGAATGCATTCAAGATTTAAGTCAGACCAAAACTATCCCAAAGAACTAAATAAAGATATAATTTCCACATTATAAAGAGGTAATAGTTTCATACAGGATCAATAAATGGTGTTTCAAATAGTGGCAGCAAACAAGGAAGCATTAATACAAGAGAAAACACAGCAATACATTAAGTCAGATATATCCAGCATAAAAATCTGTTTACGCAACAGGAAGTGGCACAGAGTTCATGATATATGTAACACAGAATAGTGAAATATGCTAAAAACCCATCATTCCTTTTGCATGCACATCTGAGGAAATATATTTCAAAGAAATGTATTAAGATTGGACAGGACCCAGGGAGCATCTTATGTGTAGACTGTTCCACTGAGTATCCTTTATTTTGTCCAAATCCTCCCTCCAGCTGTACCTCTCATTCCACATCCTATTCCATTAGTTCTGCGGGTCAGACAGAAGATAGGAAAGCTCCACTGACCAGAAATATATGAGCTTTCCGATTACAACTCACAATTTTTGAGACTAACTCAACCAGAGAAATCAGCCGTAGTAGAGCACTTGATGAACCAACCTGGACACAGTATATTATTTGAGAACACAGAAATGCTTGACCACTCCAACAACTATCATGTCAGACTACACAGAGAAGCCATTGAAATTCACAAGCATGTGGATAACTTCAACAGAAAGGAGGAAACCATGAAAATGAACAAAATCTGGCTACTAGTATTAAAAAACTCAAAAATCAGAACAGTAAATAAGAAGCAACACTCTGAAAAGAGAAGTTCCAGACATGGGAACCAGGGGCAGCTAACGACTCTGAACAAAGGATGCCCCCAGGCAGGAAGAAGCCAGGAGAGGAAGCTATTTAATTAACTACAACATTCACACTGGCCTCCAACTGACAAAGAGTTCTCTCACCCTTGACTTTCAACAGATATATATAAACCTTCCTTGCTTAGTTTCTCCATACCTCACAACCTCTGAGGATGCCTGCCATAGATGTGGGCGAAATGTCAGGAGAGAATACTTCTAGAACATGGCCATACAGCCCGGAAAACATACAACCACCCCATGATCCCGGCCATGAAAGCATTCGACAACACAATGCCAGAAAAGTCTTGAGTCTAACTGCACAAGAGATCTAGGTCATCTCACCTGCTGTTCATGCAGCAAAAACCTCTGGAAGTCATGCAAATGTACTGCTGAAGCATCTGGACGATCTGTGTTGCTGTTAACAAAAGAAGACAGGGAAGGACAACCTTTTAAAGACTACTTTGGTGGAAAAACCCATAAAAGATCAAGTCAGGTAGGGCACAATGTTAAATCAAAGCCCAGTTGCCACAGATTGTACTCATGTTGCCTAATGTTTAGCTCATCTGCTTTTTACTCTTCCCTCTCCCTCCCATCCCTTCCCTTCGGGAGCAGTTGTAACTCGCTTTTAAATATTATTTTATCTGTCTGATCATGAAGTTGATCTGATTCAGTTCTTTGCACTTTTCTTTCCCTTTTACTCTGGCTCTCAGCTCTTTCCACTTTGAGTCCTAGTTCTCTTTAGAATATCTGTCTGTATATTTAATTCTCCTTTCAATAATAAAATCCCTGCAGCATATAGTCTGCTAAATATTCGTACTCATTTTTAATTTTCCATTTTCTGTGCTCTTTCCACCACTGGGAAACCACTGCTTGTGCAGCTTCTATAATATATTTTGTAATTTTGGCCCATTCTTTATTCCTGCCTTTACCTTCCATTTTTTGGGTAAAAAATGTTTTTGTTCAACTCTAATATTTCCTCCATCTCACTTTTTAAAATAAAAATAAAAATGTGTATACATTATCACGGTCCCACCACATATATATATGCAAGTTTGTTCCTTTATTCACCCAGAAATTTTGTTCATCCAGAAAAGCAGACAAAAATTCAGGAATTAATAATTTAGCATACTAAAGCCAGAAAAAAACCCTAAGAAGTTCTAATTTAAGACTAGATTACAAAATATGGTTTGCTTCTACACAATAAAAGCTACTCCAGGCATCAGATATCACACTAATCTATATGCAAATGAGAGGAACAAAGCTAAAGCAAACAGGCTGTCTACACCAGCATATGATGTGTACATTTGCCCATTAATAGGCCATGATTCCTGAGTTATAGTGACATCCAATATTTTAAGATTGTGAAAAACAGTCACTCTTTAGTTATATCTCATCGAATAACAATGAAATCCAAAACTGCATGAAAAGGCATCTCACCCCAGAAGAAACATAGTGGAATCTTTCTTGAAATCATCAAGAATCTAGGAAAGCAGAAGATAAAAAATAATGCATGTTTTAATGAATCAGAACATATATTGCCTGTAAAAGTGAAGTATGATGTCAACCAATTCTGCAGTCAAAGCTTGTTAGCAGTGGTTCCTCATCACCATCTAAATGTATTAAACATATTTTCCTTTCATAAAATTGACCTTTGGAGGCCACATAAACAGCCTTGGGCTGCATTTGTCCAGCCCTGTGGTGAAGTATGGTTTCATCTGTAGCTACAATGGAGATCCAAACTCATGGTTTGTTGGACTGGGATCATTATAACAGAGGTAGGTTAAGGTAAAAGTTTTCCCCTGACAATAAGTCTAGTGACCGACTCTGGGGGTTGGTGCTCCTCTCAATTTCTAAGCCGAAGAGCCGGCGTTATCCATAGACACCTCCAAGGTCATGTGGCTCGCATGACTGCATGGAGTGCCGTTACCTTCCTACCAGAGCGGTACCTATTGATCTACTCAACATTTGCATGTTTTCGAACTGCTAGGTTGGCGGAAGCTGGGGCTAACAGCGGGAGCTCACTACACTCCCCGGATTCGAAACACCAACCTTTCGGTCAGCAAGTTCAGCAGCTCAGTGATTTAACCCACTGCACCACCGGGGATCCATTATAACAGAACTAGGCCATAAATCTAGCCTAGCATGAATTTGAAAGGACAAATGCCAGCACTCCTGATTTTTAAATAAATAGATACAGGAGACACTGTGTTTAAAAAATAGACTTGAGGCATCTAACTATATCTATCTATCTATCTATCTATCTACATACATACATACATAAACAATTTAGCTACAATATTAAACAATACACAACACACACACAATATCCATTGATAGGACATTCCTGATTAAGCAAACCATACCACCCTTTTATAACTCTTAAAATATTACAGATTTGTTTTTCAATAACAGTTACTAATTCTTCCAAATCTACCAAACGGAAAGAAAAATGCCTAACAGAATGATCACTTATGTATTAAGATGTAAACTGCCCGTTTACCGATTTCTGTTGCTCAAACATAATTTTCTTGTAAAATAGATGGAATTGCTCAAAGCTAAGTTCTTCTTTAACAGCCTTTATTTCCTGTGAAAAAAGTAAATTATTAAGAGGTTTTTTAAAGAAAACATAACAAGAGTTCTGAAATAACACTATGTAACAAAATTTGAAAAATGTTCTGTTGCTGGTTTGAATGTTATTTCCTGTTTAATTGTGCAGTCCTTACTTTGGAAGTAGTTGTTCTACTCTAGAAACTTAGTTTTTGTTGCTGCCACAAACTATGTTGAATTGGTTAAGACTCTATGAAATATACATTAAAAAACTATCGCAAAATGTGCTGCAGGATGTCCTTCCCACAAAAACAATAATTTTGCAGTTTTCCATGTTTTTATGATAGAACCAAATAGGAAATGACATTACAACCCAGGAACGAATATTGTATTACATAGTGTAATTGTTGTAACTTCCCATATGAGAAACCCACCTACTGGCCACCCAAAGGGTCTCTAAGGGAAAGAGTTTCTATCTAAGAAAGAACCAAAATATCCAACTGTTCATTTTCATGGGTACCTGGTTATTCCGTATCTTGTAACACAAAGGATATGAATTTGGAAAATGTGATTTGTATTTAACATTAACAATTAACAATAAACACAATTTTTATCTGAACGCTGGGATACAAGATTTTATCTTCTGATTTTTTTTTGTAGCAGCAATTGTTTTGGAAAACAGTCACTTGTGACATAATGTACAAGTTGTTGTAATATACACAGCTCAAAAATGGTTAACACATACTTACTGCAAACTTATCTTTTAAAAACTTTATGTTGTTTACTTTGAAGTTTACAGATGGAAGCACAGTTTTTAGCTCTCGAAGGCTGATGCTGAAAGTTGAGAGAAAATAAGGAAAATTGAAAATTTTCTTTTCTTGAAGTTCAACACTATAGAAACAAGGTTTGTATTTCACCCACAGGCAACTTAAAGTTATTGGCTTAGAATATATACATGGGTGCATAGAAACCAGTATGTTTCCATGGCTAAATGGAGATTTGAAACCTCATCTCCCACTCTTCTAGAGCAACACTCAAACTACCAAGCCATACTGGGTGATACATTAAAGGCCAAACCAGACAAGATGGAGGCACATTCTTGGCATGTAGATAACAAATAGAAAAAAGCTGTCTCAAGACCAAGGTCATGCTTTATGACAGTGGTTCTCAACCTGGGATCCCCAGATGTTTTTGGCCTACAACTCCCAGAAATCCCAGCCAGTTTACCAGCTGTTAGGATTTCTGGGAATTGAAGGCCAAAACCATCTAGGGAAACCAGGTTGAGAATCACTGCTTTATGACTATATTTTCACCACACTCTTCTACATATAGGCTTTACTGATTTGATTTCACAAGCAAAATATTGTGGCGGAAATTACCAGCAAGCAAAAAGCAGACAATGCTGTTTTATACATGTTAAGAAAGTATGTTTGAAGTCGACAGTGTCTTCATTTAAACTGATTAACACCCATTTGTCTATACATTTGCCAAACTTTATTTACGAGTACATTGGAAATGTTCTACAAATGCAGCATTGAACTAACTTTCCTACTCCTGCATTTTCCATGATTTTGAGAATGTACCTTCTGTTTCAATTCCACTCTCACACTTTTCTTTTATTCCCATTAGGCAGGATCTGACTCTGCATTCAGCCTTGAACGTTAACCCTGTACCTCAAAAAAGTGTCACAAGGATCTTTTTCTGGTTAAATCAAGTTTCTACTAGAGTACAACAAGAGTGGTGCTGGGGTAGCTGTCTAAAATAACTTGGCAGAATCAACTTCTCTACTATTGCATGACAAATAAAACTACTTAGAATGCTACCCCTGCTCTCCTTTTTCTCACCATAAAAACATAAAATAGCTTGTATAAAGCTTTTCTATCCAAGGTTTCCCCACATGCATAACACTGAGGTGGGCTACTATAGGCTCATCATATAGGCCATGTTTTGACAGAGAGAAATGCCTCCAAAGTTTAAGGCAAAGAACCTTTCCAGCTCCATTATTTAAGATATGTGACACTTAGCCTGAAACTCTATGCATTTAAAACATGTGCCCCTATCACTCAACCATCTGGATTTCCACAATTTAAGCTGAATTCAAATTCTTTCTCCCTCCCCTATCCCCATTGTTTAGAAAGCAAGAAGCAGTGCCACTTTAATGAACTTTCAGAAGATATATCAGCTGTGTTGTGGTTTGGCATCCTAGCACAATACACTGAATTTGATTAAGATTGGATAGGACACATTCATGGCAGCTGAAAAGGCTTGGCTATCCTATGGATCTCCCATGCGTCACAATTCTTCCTTATTATGGTGTTTCTTATCTAAACACAGGTGACCACACAGTACTGTGAGCAGCTGTCAAAGAACATGCAGGGGTTGGCACTTTGCCCTTTCTTTGTTTATTTTTAAATTAACCTTGATCATACTAATTCTGCTGCTGAAAAAGAGGCCTCCTTTGCTTCTGTGCCTTGTTGTGTATCTCATGGAGCCAATGTTTACCGCATGGAAATGAGATACTCATTGATTGTAATCAAACTGGAATTCTTGGGGACAGAATTACTACTACAGCCTTCATGCTAAGCATAACCATGGGCTGTATTTACACTTGCAATGGTGCCTTTTTAAATCAGGAAAACAAATCCTGTATGTGAACCACTAGAGAAACAATACTCCTGACTTAGTTTAAAAGTTTGCAGACCATATCATGCCCTTCTATGCCATAAATTTCATACCCAGGGGAACAAAAAATAATCATGAACTTGAAGAGCAGATACTACCAACACTACTCAGGTCTGTTTTCTTTCTTAAAAGGTAATATCTGAGGTTTTTTAAGTACTGCTGACTTTACTATAATGAATACAATTAAAAAGTAGGAAAATAAACAAAACAGGTAGAAGTAAAGTTAAAAGAAAAACATTACCTATTCCTTCTGGATTGATCCACTGAGTAAATCAGCTTTCTGAGCCAGCTTTAAAAAACAAATAAAGCACAGCACTGATATGTTTCATGACAACTTGATCAAACTTATTCAGCCATTTCAATTTCTACAGCAATAAAAGGATACATTTTAAAGTCAGTTTTAATGAGAGAACGAAGACCAGATGTTTAAAGTACTTTATTCCTATTTCTATGCTTACCGCATAGAGACTCTATATATATAAGGCGGTCAGAATTTGGATGAATACTTCACTGTTCCCCAGTGTGTTCTGAAGATTTTGAAAACCTAATTCCCCATATAAAAATTCACCTGCAGGTCAAGCAGCAGTTTAAAAAGGGCAAATTTGGATCAGGAAATAACCACTATAGCCTCAATCCAAATTACATTCTTCAGCTACATTTACACTCCACAAACCACAAGGAATTCATGAACAGATCTTCCAGCACCCCTTTTAAGCCTTGCACATCTGTGTTGAGAGGCTAAGATTATATATTACATTTTAATGTGCATATTGTAGAAGCATTCCAAGCTACAGAGCAAAAGTCACAGTGTGAACAACAGAAATAGATTTTTTAAGAAATAATTTTTATTAATAGATTTTTGCAGCACAGATTTTTTTTATCATGTCAGAAGCAAACTGAGAACATACTGCAAGTCGTTTCTGGCATGAGAGAATCGGCCATCTACAAAGACTTTGCCGAAGGATGCCCGGATGTGTTACCATCCTGCTGGGAGGCTTCTCTCATGTCCACGGATGGGAAGCTAGGGCTGACAGCAGGAGCTCACCCTGTCTCGTGGATTCGAACCGCCAGAACCGCCAACCTTCAGGTCAGCAGTTTAGCCGGCACAAGGGTTTAGCCCACTGCACAGATAGAGAGTTGTGACAGGTTGTTAATCCATGCTGAGTGCATCAATCAATGGCACAAACAGATTTCATGTGCAAAATAATTTTGATGCACAATCACTGAGTCTATAAATTAGCAACTCCCATTATTCAGCACAGTATCTTCCACTAGCTTTTGTTTTTCTGACTATAAAAAAAATCTACCAAATTCCAAATTTCTTGAAACCCAAACATATGAAAAACAGAACACTTTTCTTCCACATACCTCTCTGTAATTGCTGGTGTGGAAGCATTCATGGCTTCTTGATGTAAAATAGTCAAACCACACAGCCACCTCTCAGCATCATCCTTGGAATCAGCTGTAAATTAAATGGATATCAAATCAGAAAAAGGATCTCCAGTTACAACATTTTGTCAAAGTATATCAAAGTTTTCCAGCAATTCTCCCATTGTAAAACTTTAAGCCCCGATTCGATGTTTAAAAAATTAAGGGATTAGGTCAAAGAAGACAGATTTACCTACTAAACTCAAGGTGTTGAGAACAAACTGAGTACCATAGAAAATAGTGAAACAGTGTTCATCTTTTTGTCGTATTGCTTTCCCACGCTCAAAATCCTTTGCATTTTTTCCTGGTCTGATTTCCTTTATTTCCATCAAATCCACTGAAGAAAAAAGAAACAGAAAATAAGCTTTCTGCAATAATACATTGCAGAAAGATCAGCCACTAATTTTGCATTTTTTAAGAATCAAAGGAACAGGATTATTTGACTTTCAGTACATAAACACAGTGGAGAAATTTTAAAAGATTCAAATATTACTCAGAAAATTAAACCTGCTAAAGCACTTCACAATGCAATAAATGCATGTGATTTTATTTTGTTATTTTAATTTTCCCTGCATCCTACCTGCATTAAGAGGCAGTATACAAACTATAATAAGTAATAGATCAACCTTTCCTTTTCCCTAAGCATGCATTACAAACACTTTAGAACCATGGATACATTTCCCAGAAGGGGGAAAATTCATTTCATCCAAGACAAAAGAAATGTGCTTTCTTCTGATAAAATACTTGTTCAAAAACCGAGGAAGTGGTTTTATTCTGCTTTGCAGACTGGATACAGGAACAAGTGGCTCTTCCTATTTCTTGACAGGTCAAGGGTTATGATTAAATGTTCAGTATACCCAGCAAAGAGCTATACATCTGTTCCTCTAATGGGTTTATTGTCATCTCGCATTCCTGACAAAGTAACTTTTCCAGTTTGTTAATCTAAATTATGCCCTGGTGTGTACATAATGTAGCTATAAAAACAACTAAGAGTACTTGGTTTTTGTAAATCAACTCTGTTAACTTTACCAAGAAAAACATCAAATAGCATTTAATGGGATATTGGTGACATTCTTAAATATAATTGCTGCCTTAAACATAGAATAATTTTGCCGTCTTTCTTTGCTCCCTGTTGCATACAGAGAGGAGGGCTCTTCACACTATTGTAGACCCTTCTTCTCGTTCATAAACAAATTAATCAAGGAAAAAGAACAGCAATAGAGAGGAAAAAAACGGGGTCAGAAAGGACTTGCTATTTCAACTACACTCCCTCTTGAACATTTTCAATAGACCAAAGCCTACTAATATCAGATATACAAAATAGCCATATTGGCACTTGCCCTTAACTCAGCAGTTGGGATTGGGCATTCTGAGTTAATAGAATGCTACAATGACACCAGAATTCTTACTAAATTTCTGCGATACACTGCAGATTATATATTTTCATAGTGACAAGACTCACAGCAACGTTAGGATACATTAAGAAAGAGCCATGATCTGCTTTTTATTAGATGAATTTCCAAATGCAGTTTTCAAAAAAAAAATTTAAACATTGAGATTTTTAAAAATATGATTACCAAGGAAAGTAAAAAAGAAAGGAGTGAGGAGAGAGAAAAAGAAAGAAAATACACATAATTATAAAATGGAGTGCAGGAGCTAACTGAAACATATAGAAGGGAACAAGTAGCTTAAAAGTGAATTATTAGGCAAAACTATGGCTGAAAGAATAGAGAATTAACACTACACTTAAAATAATGCTTCACCCAATTTATCTACTCACATCTAATGAGGTTCAAGTTATACAATGAAAGAAAGGGAAAGACAGGGTTGTTGTATGTTTTCCGGGCTGTATGTTTTCCAGGCTGTGTATGTTCCAGAAGTATTCTCTCCTGACATTTCACCGACATCCATGGAAGGCATCCTTAGAGGTGTGAGGTAGGGAGAAACTAAGCAAGGAAGGTTTATATATATCAGATATATAAAAACCTTCGTTGCTTAGTTTCTCCTTACCTCACACCTCTGAGGATGGCTGCCATAGATGTGAGCAAAACGTCAGGAAATAATACTTCTGGAACATGGCCATACAGCCTGGAAAACATTCAACAACCCTGTGATCCCGGCCATAAAAGCCTTCGACAACACAAAGGGAAAGACATTTTTAAAAGTATAGTATTTTGGGTTTTTTTGAGGGGGAAAATACCCAACAGATGTAACTTGCAAACCTGGAACATGCTACTATTACTACTACTACTGCCTTCTTGGGATATATCCACAGTAAACCTTAGTGCAGAACAGGAAGTCTGGCTTAGTTAAATGCAGAGGAAATGAAGAGACCTGAGAGTAGTTTAAAGGCCACACATGTTGACGCTTTCATCTGACCACAGAAAGGAAATTCTAAATACACTGCTGAAGAAATACACTGACCCAAAGACATCCCATGGGTTAGAACAGAAAGAAAATGTGTTTTTGAACAAATTTAGATTAATACTAGAACACCTTTGGTGAGTTATTCAAATCATGTTTCTTGTATTTTATAGGTGCCATTTAGGCTACTTAAAGAATCCTACTGATCAAATTCTATGTATCCAAAAATTCAACAGGCTGGCAAGGAATTACAGTCTTTACTATGAAAACAGCCTGTTCTCCTCTGACAGAATACTGTATTAGAAAAAAATTATTGTGTCAGAAGCGACTTGAGAACATACTGCAAGTCGCTTCTGGTGTGAAAGAATTGGCCATCTACAGAGATGTTGCCCAGGGGCTTCTCTCATGTCCCCGCAAGCTAGAGCTGACAGACAGGAGCTCACCCCGTCTCGCGTATTCAAACCGACAACCTTTAGGTGAGCAACCCAACCTTCAGGTCAGCAGTTCAGCCAACACTAGGGTTTAACCCACTGCGCCACCACGGCTCCATATAAGAAATACAATAGTACAACTGTTGTCTTTGAATCAAATTTATGAAAACAAATACACATACCTGTTTGGGTCAGAAACTAACTATCAGAGAGACAATGACACTAATCACAGTGATGTCAAACTTGTTGGGAAAAGCTTTGTAAATCTGGCATAAATTTGTGAGACTAAAAAAACAGCATCACAACACTTTGATCTCTCCTTTATTTGGGACTGAAAGAGAGATTCAACCATGGTAGGATCACAAGGTCACATACCAATCATTATGGCACAATCCAGCCACTTTTACTGGTTTGAGATTACTTGCTGGAGCGCACATCTCCATAGTGACGAGGTGAGATAAGCAGGAAAGGAACAGATAAAAGTTAGTAAAAATGAGGGGGGAAGGAAAAGATCAGATGGCAGTGGAAGAGTATTAGTATGTCTTGCTGTGTCATGCAGAACAATTATGCAAATATTCAATTTTTTTTCACAAGGGTGAAAGTACAGTTACTTATTTTAGTCTTTAGACTGGGCAAGGGAGAGAAGACAAAAGGAAGACTTTTCACAACATGGCAAGTTCCCATATAAAAGACAACCTTTTCACTAAGGTTTAAAGAATGTTAAGATTTGCAAGAATGAACACGGCCACTAATTTTGTGCTTAGTAAATCTGATTTCTGGAGAAAACCTGAAATAATTATCATCTTACATACACTCACCTAGGAACAAAACTCATTAAAATCAGAAGGGTCTCTATCTTAAGCTGCATAGAAATCATGAAGAACAGTGAAATCATTCTACTTTCAAATGTTCATTCTCCCACCTAAATGCTGCCAACAATTTATAACTGGAAACAATGTCTTGCTATGTCACTACAGCCTTGGAACAGCTGGTATTGTATAGTAAACACAGATCCAAAAGCTATTAATGAACAGGTGACCATTTTGGGCAATGCCTCTCCCTCATACTAAATGTTTCTATGAAGGTATCAACTGCTGTGTTTTATAATTATTTCATATATTTGCACAAGTACTAGCAGTTGAAGCAGGAGCAGAAACACAGTGTCTGTGGTATTCTGAAACAGTGCAGTAAGGAAGAAAGAGGAAATGGTTGCTTTGTTCAAGGTTAAAACATGCCACTTCTGCAGAGCGCTGGGCTTTATTTAAAACTCCCTGAACCCAAAGGGCTAATCAACAAGGAAAGCCTTGCTTATTCTCTCTGTAGAAAATGTGAATGCCCAAAATCAGAGTTGCATCGGATCACCCAGGCCATACAGTCCAACATATAAACATTTCAGTCCACGACCAGGATTATTTACTATTTATATCCTGCTTTTCTCCCCCATCGGGGATTCAAAGCAGTGAGCAACAAAGTATAAGGGTTGCTGTGAGTTTTCCGGGCTGTTTCCATGTTCCAGAAGTACAGCAGACGTTTATACATCCTTCACTTATCTAACATTATGTATTATCCAACCCAGTCTGCCTTTTGGTAATCAATGTTTTTGTAGTCAATATTTTCAATACACTGCGATGTTTCAGTGCTAAATTTGTAATTACTACATAATGTTACCGTGTATTGAACTGCTTTTTTTGTCAATTGTTGCAAAACATGTTTTGGTGCTTAATTTGTAAAATCATAACGTAATTTGACGTTCAATAGGCTTTTCCTTAATCCCTCATTATCCAACATTTTCGCTTATCCAGTATTCTGCCAGCCCTTTTATATTGGATAAGCGAGACTCTACTGTATTCCCTCCTGACGTTTTGCTCACATCAATGGCAGGCATTCTCAGAGGTTGTGAGGTATACTGGAAAAACTAAGCAAGGAAGGTTTATATATCTGTTGAATAATGTCCAGGTGGGAGAAAGAACTCTTGTCGATTGGAGGCCAGTGTTAATGTTGTAATTAATCACCGGAATTAGCATTAATGGCATTGCCAGCTTCATGTGCTGGCTTCTTCCTACCTGGGGGAATCCTTTGTTTGAAGGTGGCTACCAGTATTAAAAAAAAATCTAAAATCAGAACAGTAAATAAGGAACAACACTCGCCCTCCCCAGGCCACTGCGGCTCCAGTTGATTTGTTGTTGTTTGTATTGGCAATGAATGTTTGCCACTTTGTTACTTTTATCTGTAAACCACCCTGAGTCCCTTTGGGGAGATAGGGTGAGTTATAAATTATTATTATTATTATTATTATTATTATTATTATTATTATTATTATTATTATTATTAATGTCACAGGAGAAAGCATCAGTGAATCAAATAAGTGCAAGTTTGCATTGTCATGAATCATCCATAAAGGCAGAAGTAAAAAAACTGACAATTTGGAAAATTTATTTTGTTCTTCCTCTCTCTCTTGTTTGGTGAATAACTTTATACATTAGATATGGTACATTCCTGCCTAATCGCCTTCATTCTTCTTTATTCATCCATATTAAAATAGGCAACCTTTTACATGTTTATTGTATCTCTCCGAAGTAGACTAACCCCCTCATCACACTTGAGCATTTTTCCATTTTAAATGCTGTGACTGCCTCCAACTGAATTCTCAGATTTGTAGTTTAGGGAGGTCCAGGGATTCTCTGGATAAGCATCTTAAAGGCTCCTCCCTAATCTACAAACCCCAGAATTCAGCAGTGATTGCCTCCTGCAAAATTCTGGAGTTTGTAGTTTGGGGAGGGGCATTTAAACTGCTCATCCAGAGAAGCCCTGGGTCTTCCCTAAACTACAAGCCCCAAAATTCTGCAGGAGTCAGTCACAGTATTTAAAGTGACTTGAAGTGGAAAAATGTTCAAGTATGATGAGGCCCATACTGAGACAAATGGAATCTCCATGCGTGGAGTTTGGAAAATCAACCACCTGAAAAATCTCTCTTTTTAAAAAAATTTATAGTCTTTCAAAGAGCAGGAAGTTAAATTGCCCCACTTTCCAAACAAATAAAGACAGTTTTACTACATGACACAACTTCACTTTGGTCATATACAATGAAGGAATCGCCCCTACTACAACAAGCAATCCCTTCTTACTTTAACACAGAACAAATAGCAACCTTACCTTGCTATGACTACAAACAGAACATAAAAATAAATAGCAGGAGTCACAAAATTGTAGTAATTTTGTTTATGCAGTTCACATCAACTGCACATCTGGCTTACCAACATTTAATTTTAGAAAACTGTGTGAAGTTATGAATGACTGGCTCAAGCAACCAAAGGAAAGCATCTTCCAGGTTCTCTGGAAAGGAAAAAAAAAACAGCCCCTCCTTGGATAAACAATAACAGTCTTACATTGGGGACAAGTAAAATCTTTGTTCACATCATGGAAAAGGCTTGAAATGGGTTGTCATGGACAAAATTACATGAGTTTGCTTCACCTGCAAGGGAAAAAAATTAACACCTGAATAAACAGAGAGGCAACTGGCCTCTGGAATCAGTTTTAGACCTGAATCAGTCTTTTAAAAACCATTTGAAAAAGATAATTTGAAATTTATCAAATGTCACAGTCATCAAATATCTGATTGCTTTGTTTTGATGAGTTTAGACTTCAGAAGAATAGGGAACTAAACTGTTCTCTCCTGATAGAAATTATATAGAAATTACCTTAGTTTCTATATGAACTAGTTCAGTTGGTTGGGCAAAAATTTAAGTACATTCGAAATCACAATGCTGTACCTTAGTATGATGAAACTGGCTTCTAAATGCCTCCCTGGAGATGTATGATGTGGTGGTCACTTTCTTTTGGTCAACAGGGATGGCTTAATTTACATATTAATATTATTTTAGAAAAAGGTTTGAAATTTACTGATATTCATGCACAGTTACTTCATATTCCTGGAGTATAGAATTTTCTTAATCTGCACAGAAGGGTTATCCAAAATATCTTTTGAGTTCTAAATCCACAACTGTTGCTTTTCTAATACGCTAGCATCATATTTCAGAAAACCAATTTTAACCAAATACAGTTATACTCTCTATAACAAATTGTGCCTTGGCTAGAATGAAAAGAACACAAGCTAAAATTTGCAGTGAACTATGTTCTGCCACAAACAAAAACTGCAGGATCCAACCCTATACTTGTGGCAGGAAAGCAAAACCACAAAGTGGAATATTGCACATTTAGCACATTTCTTAGAATGCTGGTGCTTTTGGAAATGATCCTTGAAAGCTTGGAACTTTTCAAACAGGATTTAGGCTGCCATCCTGTAAAAGGATTCCTGGAGTAAGTCCTATTTCACTCGATGGAGGTTACTTTTCAGTAGATGTGGGATCTGCACAAGTACCATCATTTTTCATGAACTTAATCATGGAAAGTCCTGAATGGACAAATTAAATTAGTCTATTTATCTATCTATCATACAAGTGAATATTTCATCAATTTTTTGGATTGGGGGCTACCAACATGGTAAATAGATATAATTATTTACATTATAGTGATCCCTCTGTATTTGCAGATTTTATTTCATTTTTATTAACTCCTAAGCCACTTCTTTTCCGGAGGAGGTATATTTTAACCTGCTGCTGAACAAACTGAAGCTAAGGAATTTCCACTTCCATTCTTGTTGTTAAACTAGCTCAAAGGTAAGACCATTTTGTTTAATAAGATGTGGTTCAATGATCTCTGCCCTCTGCATGATCCATTGAGATAACCATCAATTTTCATCAAAAGAAAGCTATTCGCTAATAACTACAGCTGAAGTAATGCTTGAGTTAATATTTTTTAAAACACTCTAGCCAAAATCACTGTTCTCCAAATAGTTATTCTCAAAAATATTTGGATATAATCCAAATCACAACAAAATGAATGTCACACAAAAATCCTGAGCAAGGAAAAATACTGCAAGTGTTTTTAAATTCTGCCTTTTCATAAACTGCTATACAATGGGTATGATTCATTAATTTTATCTGCGGCCTACTTTACATATCTGTTCTCATTAAGCAGGAAAGGTTGCCATAAAAGTCATGTCATAAAGGAATATTTCAGAAATATTTAATTAAACGCGGTGCACACTTTGCAGAAGAATTAAAACTGATTTTACAAATTGCAGCTCCTTTCAAAATATTATTGCCCAATCTGAACTGTACTTTATCTATAGCTTTTTGCAGTTTGCGAGTAGAATGCAGATAGTTTTGATTGGAAAAACAAGTTAAGCAGGCTAGTATTATCTACTGATATACACAAAATCATTAACCATATGGGTGTGTGTCATTTTTTACATAAAAGGTTGTGACACTCAGTCACAATCTCCAGTTCATGTAATTATACCCTAAACTGCATGCTCCCGATACTTTGTCCATTTTATTTGCTTTAGATTCATTAGGATCATTCCTAGAAGTAGTTTTGTATATACACCTATACTAGTACTGCTATTTTTGTAATGCACATACTAACCGATATCCACATGGAAAGCACTTTAGATTCTTTGTAATACAACATGACACATTATGTAATATTGATATGCAGATGGGAGTTTCACACATTATTTTAAACCACTTCATTTCACTGTCAGGATATATATGCTTCATTCAACATTCTTCATTAGTTCAAATGTCTGCATATATATCACAGTTTAAATTAATAATTTAGTGGATACTCATATCAGAAACTGTCTACATTTCCTATCTTACTCTTATTAACTTGCAGGAGTTATTACTGAGTTATGATTTCTTGATTGTGTGGAAGAGAACTACAGGAATAACAAGGGTTGGACTCTAGCCAAGGTTAGGGATCTTGCCAAAATTAATTGTTCAAGTGGCAAAAAAATTAAGTATAAACTTTTCAAAACTCTCATAGTAAGAGCTTATATTTAAAAACTGAAGAATGCATGTATAAATGTAAACCATGACAATTTATGAGTGCATTATGTTGCTATAGTCAAAATATTATAAAAGAAAAGAAAACCCGTTTCTAATTCTCCAGGGAAAATTCAGTTTTAAATAATATCTATACACATAATGAAAGTGAAAATATGTATACGTGTGCATGTGTGTGTGTGGCTGGGGTGTCCAATTCCACAGACAAGCTCTCACTTCTACAAACAACTATACCTACCCCTACTCAAGAGACACCAATGGCCCTACCTCCAATGACATTGCAAGTTATAGAGAGTGCCGTAAACATGTCCAAGAACGCTGCCAATGTCCTCCACAAACACCATACTGCCCACCACCCAAGTGAAGACTTTCATATGGGGAAAATTTCATCCTAGATTTTCTTTTTCCTCCACTACAGACATCCCAGAGTTTCTTACTCTCCCCATTGGTTTGGAATTTGCATGACCCCACCTTCTGCCTCTCCCTCACCCCTTTCCTATTCTTTTCTATGGCACACAGCAAACAGAAAAATTGATCCGCAACTGAACATACGAGAGGTTTGGGGAAAATTCACCATGATTTATAGGAGTTGTAAGTCCTGGGATGTATAGTTCACCTGCAATCTAAGAGCACTCTGAACTCCACCAATGATGGACTTGAAAATAATTTGGCACACAGAACCCCCATGACCAACAAAAATTACTGGCAGTCTTTGGAGGAATGAATAGCAGTTGTAGTTTACCTACATCCAGAGCGCACTATGAACCCAAACAATGATGGATCTGGTCCAAACTTGGCATGCATACCCAGTATGTCCAAATTTGAATAATGGTGGGTTTTAAGGGGAATTGGCCTGGACATTTTGGAGTTGTAGATATTGGGATTTATAGTTCACCTGCAATCAATGAGCACTCTGAACTCCACCAAAGATAGAATTGGACCAAACTTGGCACACAGCACCCATAACCAGGAAAAAATACTGGAAGTCTTTGAGGAAAATCCACCTTGATTTGGGTGAGTTGTAGTTCACCTACATCTAGAGAGCACTATGAACACAAACGCCAATGGATCTGGACCAAAATCGGCACACAGATATGATATGCCGAAATTTGATTACTGGAGAGGTTTTGGGGAGCCGACCTTCCTTTCTGGGAGCTGCAGTTCACCCACAATCAGGGAAACTGTGACCACCGATGATGGACTTGGACCAAAGTTGGCACACCAAACTCCCATGACTAACTCAATCTACTGGAGGGGTTTGAGAGGACTGACTCACCATAGTGGGAGTTGTAATTTACCCTACAGCCAGAGAGCACACTGAACCACACCCCTGATGCATCCAGAGCAAACTTGCCCAACATAACAAACTTTAAGTACTGGTGAACTTTCTGGGGGTTAACCTGGCATGATCTCAGTTGTAGTTAATCCACAACCAATGTTTTAATTTTGTACAATTAAAACACTGACGTTTTAAAATAACCCGGGCAACACCAGGTACCCAAGCTAGTTCATTAATAAAATTAAAACCTACACTGTTTCAGACAGTGCCCTGAGATCCACATGGTAATCTATGATGGAAAAATGAAAGACTTAGTAAACAGTCCGTCAATTTCAATTCTCCTTTTAATTTTTATATATTAGTTTTAAAGACAATGGGGTAGATTTTTTCACAGGGGAAGGTATTGTTAGGGGAAGTATAATGATGTAACCTGAATAAGATATCAGGATTATTTCTACACTGTAGGATAGGTCTTACAATACTTGTATTACATTACAATATAAATAAAAATAAAACAGCATATGGAATAATTAACCCCTTGCACACTTTCTTTCTGGACAGCATTTGCATATTACAATATTGATTGACCAGGACCATGAGTCTAAAATCAATGCAGGAGCATATGCAGTTTGTATAGGAAAAGTAATTTATTTGCAACCATATCTCCAATCAGATACTCACAGAATCCTTCTATCTTGTCAGCTGTCTTACTCCATGCTACCTGCCTGGTTTCCATGATGACCTGGATTGTTCTCCTCTCTGGGTTACTCTTTTTCAGGCTGTACACCGTCATGACGGTCCCCAGCTCCAGTGTCCTTTTGATTTGACTCTTCTCATATTCTGGAAGTTCCCCATAGTCTATGCCTCTCTTGGACATTTTCAGGATGGAGGCAGCAAGTCTTCAACAACCTGAAAAGAAAAGGAGGAGGAAAAATAAAGATTTTGGTTTTAAATTTGCCTTTATTTTTGTAGAAAGAATATTTTACAGTTTCCTTTAAAAAATTCAAGAAGCAAAACTCATTTAGAATTAATAACATCTCTTGAAATCAAGGTACACATTTTTAGATTAGATATAACAAATAGCATTGCTGAAAAAAAATGGTTTGATATAATAAAAGAAAGCGGTTACATTACACTAGATAACACAAAGCTAACATTACACTAGATAACATTAGATTACACCACACTACATTACACTAGATAACACTAGATCACAAAGCAATTGGATTAGCCTCAGCAATAACTAAAAAATGAACTTGCATTGCAGAAAACATTGCAGGAATGCTTCTGTGTAACAAAGTATTGTCATAAATTATTGGTCCTTCATTGAATTATACAATCTTAAACAGGAAAATAGACATTTTTGTTCCATTCCCTTCATGATGCCAGATGGTTTGTGTAGCAATAGAAGACTGAAATCATAACCACGATTTCCTATTAAATGTGGAATACTTAGCAAGATTTTTTTTTAGTGTGTCAGAAGCGAATTGAGAATATACCACAAGTCGCTTCTGGTGTGAGAGAATCGGCCTTCTACAAAGACGCTGCCCAGATGTGTTGCCATCCTGTGGGAGGCTTCTCCCATGTCTCCACATGGGAAGCTAGGGTTGACAGACGGGAGTTCCCCCTGTCTCATGGATTTGAACCGCCGACGTTCAGGTCTTCAAGTCAGCAGTTCAACCGGCACAAGGGTTTAACCCATTGTGCCATCGCGGCTCCAATAAGGAAATAACTACTAGGACTCTAAGTACACTTTAAGCAGAAGGACTTCCTTCAAAAAAACATGCCCCAATTTGAAGTCTGAGACAAAACATTTATGGTTTAAATTTACCCATGCCACTAGTTCAGCGCCCTTTCCGCTTAGATCAGGTCTTCTACAGCACAGTTACTAGTAAGTCTTCTCTTATTTATGAACGGTAATGCCAAAGAAAAAACTATCAAATTCCAATCAGGAATCATTGCCACTCCCTCATGGCAATATAAGAGGAGAAAGGACTGAAGAGCTCAAATACAACTCAAACAATAACAACATTGTCTCCTCTATTTCTTTTATTCACCTTTTTGCCCAACAGTGTTTGCAATAAATTACTTCTTTCAGTTTCCTTGTTAATAACCAGACACCACCATCTTTGCTTTTTCGTCACAACTTCAGTTTAACTTTTTGTTTGTGTCCATCTCTATTGATATTTAAAGAGAGATTTCAAAGAAAACAAAATTGTCACAAAGTGGATATAAACATATACTTTCCATTTTAAAGCAAATCAGAGTCAAGTAATTTCATATTTGGATTTTCAACTTGCTACTTGGTAGAATGGGACAAAATTAATAAAAACACAAACCCACCACTAACTGCATAACATAGCGTTAATCAGAGCACCAGCATGAAAACGTACTGTGCAGCATTCCCAAAACCCAAGAACAAACACCAGTTTACACAGTAAGAGAGCAGCTGCAGGATCTGTCCAATGAAGCAAATAATAATTATTGTCTATGGAAGTTTCTTACATACCAGGCCTTATCCCACAAAACCACAGCTTTTATGTATATCTGTTTGCATATCACACCAGAAAACATGACTCAACACCTGGAGTGGCACCTGAACTCTAAAGGGCAGACACAGAATAAACATCAAGATTTATTCAGTATGTCTTGGCACAGAAACAAAACCGAGCACCAGATAACCAAAATATAATCATTAGAGAAGAAGTAGAAATAATAAGGATACAACTTGAAAAGAAGCAGTTACAAGGTAAGAACAATGAGAAAAAAGTATAAAATAATCAGCACCTGGGACTGATATGGAACAAAAATAGTCATTCTGAAGGCTTGAACCAGAGGTATCTGCAACACTAATTGAACATTGTCTACCACAAAGATGAATAATTTAATACTGTAGCAGTCACACTAACACCGCAGTGGCTTTTCTCATAGCAATGTACTAATTTGCACTGGTATCTGGAATGGAAAAGTACCTAGGAAGAAAATTTCCTGGATAATGAATTCACAGAATCTATAAATATATACACTCTACCTGTCCAGTCTATAAAATGGAAGTGGGAATCATGAAGCCCTCCTAGGGTGGCTGAACTGGACATCCCAGCACTCCTCACTATTCTACATGTGATTGGGGGGAAGTTTTTCCCAATGAATTATTTGATATCTCATGTTGTTCAGGTCATTTGCAACCTCGGGTCATTTTCAATTTATGGCAATCCTAAGGAAAACCAATCACTGGGATTTTTAAACAAAATTTCTTTGCATGGGGTTTACCTTTGTCTTCATCTAAAGCTGTGAGTGTGAGACTCACCTAAATTCTTTCAGTGCTTTTCCATGGTCAAAGAGGGATTCAAGCCCTACTCTACAGAATCCAATCCAAACACTCAAACCACAGCACCACACTGCATAACTGCTTTAGTAAGACAGAACTACGGTATTAAACTACATGTACTCAGATTTTTAATTAGTGTGGATAAAATGTACACTGCACCAAGAAATAGTCGTGATGCAACTCAAACTTGAAGAAACAGTAAATTCCCTTTCAAGTCCTTAATGAGCAATGAACAAAAAAAACCCCAACCCCAAAACCTTTGACATCACCTTTCCCTTCTCTGTGTACAACCCCTAAAACTAAACACCAGACTGAAGGCTTGTATAGGCCTGTAGCTGCAGGTGAACAAAGTTCATCTGTAAAAGTCAGAGTCAGACCCATGTAGACTCATGCCACAAATCACACTAAGATTTACATATCATGTAAAGGAGCCTAATGTTCCTGCACACAGCTCCTTTCCTGCCACTTGTCCCCCCCACCACCACCACTCTATCAGCAGCAACAACAACAAAAGAACAACTGAGAATATTGTGTCCAAAGCATCTGCTTAAGTGCTTCCAAACAGGATTCATAAGCAGAGCCAATGATTCACTTAACAACATGAGCAGCGAGAAGCCCAAGAACCTCAGGACTGGTCTATTACATGTCATCTCATTCCAGCATTATCACCAAACCATTGAGCTCACAATCTAAAATTGCATAACTGGCGGCTAGCTTCCTCAGAAGCCATTAGCAACAGTTCCGTGGTCACATGTAATAGGACAGAAAGGTTAACTGCAGCTTCCCAGTTAGTTTTCTGGCTCACGTGAAGGAACAGGCTGCAAACACCTGTTAGTTTTGGCTTCCTGTGAACATGAGAATGCTGCCTTTATGTTTCAATCAAGACCATAAGAACAATTTCTTGAAACAATAAGTTGTTGTAGAGAAGCTACATTTGCGCTATGAAATTGGTGTACAAAAAGCATTGTACTCCTATGGCATATGAACAGTTTTAATGAAATTAACTGATTTAGGCTAGCATGAGAAACTGTGCCATTTCAACGTTAAAATAATGTTCATATGTGTTGGAAAACTTCACTGTTCTCTCACATCCCCCACCTCTTGTGCTATTAGGGAAAACAGGGATTTTAGCTAGAATAGGCCTTTTGATTATATGAATCCACCCCCTTCTCAGTCTAGTCTCTCCTCTAATTTGCCTGATTCTCTTCTAATCTCCAGCCAATCTTCCCTCAACCATTGAAACATGCTGAGTATGGAGACTTTACCTGACCTTTTCATTAGTTAGTTAGGATGTAGATTCCCCCATGCATATGTAATTCAAGGCTATTAGTGCCAAGAAAGACATGGCTGTGGGACCAAGCTTTTGGCTAGTAAAGTAATGCAGTGCAAGAAATAAATAGGGAATATGAGCAACTGATGGCCTTGGTTTACAATTTTGGATCATGTGATTTTAATGTTTATATTGGGAGTTTTAACTCTATGTCTTAATGTCTAAATGTTGCTTATGTCTTATGTTTTAATGGTCGTAATGCAGAGAATGCCGTGGATGTAGCGTATTTGAATTTTAGGAAGACCTTTGACAAGGTCCGCCGTGACCTTCTGGCAAACAAACTAGTCAAATGTGGGCTAGGCAAAACTACAGTTAGGTGGATCTGTATCTGGTTAAGCAAACAAACCCAAAGGGTGCTCCTCACCAATGCATCTTCTTCATCCTGGAAAAAAGTGCAAAGTGGAGTGCCTCAGGGTTCCATCCTGGGCCCTGTTCTATTCAACATCTTTATTAATAACTCTATGATTCTGCTGTCCTGGAGACTAGGATGTGGAACAGTGGCTTTAAACTTCAGGAAAGGAAATTCCACCTGAACATAAGGAAGAACTTCCTAATTGTGAGAGTTGTTCGGCAGTGGAACTCTGCCGCGGAGTGTGGTGGAGGCTCCTTCTTTGGAGGCTTTTAAGCAGAAACTGGATGGCCATCTGTCAGGGGTGCCTTGAATGCAATTTCCTGCTTCTTGCCAGGGTGTTGGACTGGTTGGTCCATGAGGTCTCTTCCAACTTTATGATTCTATGGTTCTAATGATTTTAAGATATAGTTATATGTTTATTGTTTAGATATAAGTTGTTTTTTACATGTATGTTTGGCATTGAATTTTTCCATTTTGTTGTAAACCGCTTTGAGTCCCCCAGGGGTGAGAAAAGTGGTATATAAATGAAGTAAATAAATAAGCCAGGGGTCCCTAAACTAAGGCCCGCAGGCCGAACGAAGCCCTCCAAGGCCATTTGCTCAGCCCCTGCCCTAAGCTTTAGACTTAATGTTCACCCTAAATTTGAAAGGGCTTGAAGGCCCCCAACAACAACAATCCTAATTAACTTGACTGAGCTTGATGAGATCATCAGCCAAAAGCAGGCCCACATTTCTCACTGAAATACCAGTAAGTTTATGTTGGTTACAATTGTTCTTCATTTTAAATATGTGTTGATCTTTAAGATTTTCTGGCGAGGCCCCACTCTCACTTCCACCACCATCGCAAATGCAACTGACATTGAGGACAGAGAGAGCATTTTTGAGGGCATTTTCAAGGGCTGCCCTGACCCTGTGGAATACACTCCCAAAAGAAATTAAAACTGCTCCCTTCCTTTCTTCTTCATTAGACAGGCCTTTAGTGAAGGAAAGTAATCTGGAGTGATAAGAAACACCACAATGTCTATGGATTGGAACAAAGTAAAATATAATCTGATATGATGCCACAAGAATGTGAATGTTTATTATTGCTGTTTTAAACTGTTTATTTTATGATGTTTTATACTTATTCTTGATGTATTTGGATTGTTGTTTACATTATTTTAATATGTTGCAAGTCGCTTTGGGTCCCGTGAGGGAGAAAAGTGGGATATAAATATTTATTATTATTATTATTATTATTATTATTATTATTATTATTATTATTTCATGATTTTGCACTACAAGTAAGATATGTGCAATGTGCATAAGAATTCGTTCATGCTTTTTTCGAACTCTAGTCTGGCCAACAGTCTGAAGGACTGTGAACTACAGCCCTCAGCTTAAAAAGTTTGGGGACCCCTGCTATTAGTAAATGTTTAAAGTTAGCAAACTATACTGTCCTCCCTTGTTTTTGAAGTCAGCGAGGTACCTCGGGAAAGAAAAGCAGAGAAACTGGGACAACATTTTGTGTAGTGGTTTGCGAAAGGAAGGATAATTCCTAATAGTTTTTGTACTTTTTTCGCAATGGGCTAACACCATAGGGAACACTAATTTCCAACAATATAATGGCATAGAATCCCCTCTTCAGTGCCTCTCACAATGTGTACTTTCCCTGAACAAGCTCTCTCATCTGAGTTCAGGCAACCACCTTTCTTTATTTCACATCACATCTAAATTGTGCTATTACTAAAGCACTCACCTCCCCACTAGGGGAAAGGCGGGGAGGGGGGAGGTAATGCTAGCAGCTGGTTTCCTTCCCTCTTTTTGCAGCTGGCCAACCTCCTGCACCATTTGGAGGATGACAGCAAAGCATGAAGCGAGTCTGTGGGGACCAGAAGAGACAGGTTTTCTACTGGCTCAGAAGCCAAGACTTGCCGCAGAAGATCCATTTTCTAATAAATCGTGCATGCCTTTCAATCCAAGGACACTCAAGGTGATTTACAAAGAATTAAAGCAGGAGAAAATTGGGAAACACAGCATAAAACTGAAGGAAAAAAACTGCAGCACTATAACTGTACAGATAAGATCAATATTAAAAGGTCTGTAACTAAGGGTGCATCTACACTAGTGGTTCCCAACCTTTAGGCTTCCCTCCAGGTCTCCAGGTGTTTTGGACTTTAGCTCCCACAATTCCTAATAGTTGGCAAGCTGGCTGGGATTTCTGGGAGTTGAAGTCCAAAACACCTAGAGGCCCAAAGATTGGGAACCACTGATCTACATGATAGAATCAATGCAGTCTGATACTGCTTTAGTTGCCATGGAATCATGGAAGGTGCCATTTTATAAGCTCTTTAATCGGATCTGCCAAAGAGAGCTGGTACTCCACCAAACTTTTATAGCATTGAGCCATGGCAGTAGATGAATCCTAAGCTAAAAGGTCCCTTGCAGGTAGACAAAAAGTATAGCTGTGCAAAGCAGACAAGTAATAATAAATCCTTATTTATATCCCCCTTTTCTCCCTAAACGGGACCCAAAGTGGCTCACAACATTAAATAAAAGACAATACAAAACAAATATACATATGTAAAACCATAACCTATAAAAACTGTCGTGTTCGACAGTACCTATTGATTTACTCATATCTGCATGTTTTCGAACTGCTAGGTTGGCAGAAGCTGCAGCTAACTGCGGGAGCTCAGTCCACTCCCCAGATTCGAACTGCCAACTGGATTATATGAGTCCACATTGTCAGATAATCTGGGATAAAAAGAAAACCTAGGATCAGATCCTGGGGTATAGGGTCTGTATGAAAGGGCTCACAGATAATCCAGTTCAAAGCAGATAATGTGGATTATATGCCTTGATATTCTGAATTATATGGCAGTGTGGAAGAGCCCCGAGTCTACACTGCTAGATAATCTAGTTCAAAGCAAATAATGTGGATTATCTACCTTGATATTCTGAACTATATGGCAGTGTGGAAGAGCCCTGAATCTACACTGCTAGATAATCCAGCTCAAAGCAAATAATGTGGATTATCTACCTTGATACAGTAGAGTCTCACTTATCCAAGCTAAACGGGCTGGCAGAAGCTTGGATAAGCGAATATCTTGGATAATAAGGAGGGATTAAGGAAAAGCCTATTAAACATCAAGTTAGGTTATGATTTTACAAATTAAGCACCAAAACATCATGTTATACAACAAATTTGACAGAAAAAGTAGTTCAATACACAGTAATGTTATGTTGTAATTACTGTATTTACGAATTTAGCACCAAAATATCACGATATATTGAAAACATTGACTACAAAAATGGCTTGGATAAGCGAGGCTTGGATAAGTGAGACTCTACTGTATTCTGAACTATATGGCAGTATGGAAGGGCCCTGGGTCTACACTGCTAGATAATCCAGTTCAAAGCAAATAATGTGGATTATCTACCTTGATATTCTGAACTATATGGCACTGTGGAAGGGAGGGGAAGCAAAGTGAGCAGAATCATGCAAACCTCACCACCTCTGAGGATGCCTGCCACAGATGTGGGCGAAACGTCAGGAGAGAATGCTTCTGAAACATGGCCGGAAAACACATAACCCCATCATGCAAACCGTTCACACAACAACCCAACTTTAAATAAAAAGGATGAAGAGGAAAGCAGCCCCTCAAAACACAGCCCTGCAGTGTGGAGAGAAACCTCTACAGCAGGGGTCCCCAAACTAAGGCCCGGGGCCCGGATGCGGCCCTCCAAGGTCATTTACCTGGCCCTCGCCCTCATATAATATTTTTATATCAGTTTTAATAATATAATATATTGTATATACATATAATATTGATAATAATATTATCATTTTATACAATACTAACAATAATATCATATAATAATATTAATTATATGTTATATATTACGTATAATATTACAGTATAGTGGTATAGTTCAATATAGTATAATGCTAATATTGTGCTATGCTAATAATATAATATATTGTACATACATACAGCTACTCTGAGTTCCCTTTGGGGTGAGAAGGGTGGGATATAAATGTAGTAAATAAATGTAGTAAATGATTTTGGACTTAAATAAGTAATTCTGGACTTAGGCTCGCCCAAAGTCTGAAATGACTTGAAGACACACAACAACAACAATCCTAATTAATCTGACTATGTCATTGGCCAGAAGCAGGCCCACACTTCCTACTGAAATCCTGATAGGTTTATGTTGGTTAAAATTATTTTCATTTTTAAATATTGTATTGTTCTTTCATTGTTATTGTTGTTGTTTTGCACTACAAATAAGATGTGTGCAGTGTGCATAGGAATTTGTTCGGGTTTTTTTTCCCCAAATGATAATTCGGCCCCTCAACAGTCCAAAGCAGGGGTCCCCAAACTTTTTAAACAGGGGGCCAGTTCACGATCCTTTGGACCGTTGGAGGGCCGGACTATAGTTAGTCACCGAGCAATAATAATAATAATAATAATTAATAATAAAGAGGATAGGAAGAGACCCCTTGGGCCATTGAGTCCAATCCCCTTCTGCCTCTGTGCACCAAAAGCACAAGCAAAGCACCCCTGACAGATGGCCTCCCAGCCTCAATGTTAATAATAATAATAATAATAATAATAATAATAACCCCCCCGCAGGTGCCACCTTGACGTGGTGGGGGGGCTTAGCTGCTCCAATGATGACTGAGGGCTCAAGTACCACCTGCCAGCAGCAAAGAACTGGTGGGATCACAAACCTGCAAAAGTATTGGAAAATGAACATGCAAAGATACTGTGGGACTTCCGAATCCAGACTGACAAAGTTCTGGAACACAACACACCAGACATCACAGTTGTGGAAAAGAACAAGGTTTGGATCATTGATGTTGCCATCCCAGGTGACAGTCGCATTGATGAAAAACAACAGGAAAAACTCAGCCGCTATCAGGACCTCAAGATTGAACTTCAAAGACTCTGGCAGAAACCAGTACAGGTGGTCCCGGTGGTGATGGGCACACTGGGTGCTGTGCCAAAAGATCTCAGCCGGCATTTGGAAACAATAGACATTGACAAAATCACCATCTGCCAACTGCAAAAGGCCACCCTACTGGGATCTGCACACATCATCAGAAAATACATCACACAGTCCTAGACACTTGGGAAGTGTTCGACTTGTGGTTTTGCGAAACGAAATCCAGCATATCTATCTTGTTTGCTGTGCCATACAACGTCGTTGTGTTGATAATAATAATAATAATAAGGGTTGTAAGAGAAGAAGAGACCCCTTGGGTCATTTAGCCCAACCCCCTTCTGCCCTTGTGCCATGGGGGCCGGATTAATGGCTTTGATAGGCCTTAGTTTGGGGACCCCTGGTCCAAAGGATTGTGGACCGGCCCTCTGCTTTAAAAGTTTGGGGACCCCTGCTCTACAGACTGGCTGGCTTCCCTCAGCACTTTCCACAGGCCCCTTCTGGAAATAAGTAACTCCGTCCTGGGAAGGAATGGGGCGAGCTCATCCCTTTTCCTCCCTTCGGGGCCGCGCTGCTCACCTGCCCCTCGTCGGAGGAGGCTGCACGGGTCTTTCTCGCTCTCTCTCCCTCGCCGCCTTCTCGCTCCTCTTTCGGACTTCTCCTCAGCGTCTGCCACTTCTGCTTCTCCTCGGCGGCGGGGCCGAAGGAGGAACAAGGCACGTGACGCGGGCCGGGCCAATCAGGAGCCTTGGAGGGAAAAAAGCGAGGCTGAGGAGAAGAGAAAGGCGGTGGGAGGGGGGAGTGAGGAGTGAGGAAATGAGGAAAAATCAACAACAAACAAACAACAAACAACAGCAATATATGAGTATAGAATGGAACCTTCACATCTTGGAAGCCTTCCAGTCCACACAAGGTAATAATAAATAATAAATCCAGGCCTGGGTTATTGATTAGGCCAGGCCTGGATTAGGCTTTAGGCCAGGCCTAGACCAATTTGGGCCTCACTTTCCTTCAGGCGTTTTGGACTTCAACTCCCACCATTCCTGACAGCCTCAGGCCCCTTCCTTTTCCCCCTCAGCCGCTTAAGCGGCTGAGGGGGAAAAGGAAAGGGCCTGAGGCTGTCAGGAATGGTGGGAGTTGAAGTCCAAAACACCCGAAGGAAAGTAAGGCCCAAATTGGCCCAGGCCTGTGCTGTCTCCTCTTGACACAACAAACTACAGGAAAAGAGATTCCACACTAACATCAGGAAGAATTTCCTCACTGTGAGAGCTTTTCACCAGTGGAACTCTCTCTGTGCCCTGGAGTGTGGTGGAGGCCCTTTTTTTTGTTTTTTGGAGGCTTTTTAACAGAAGTTGGATGGCCATCTGTTGGGGGTGATTTGAATGCCATTTTCCTGCTTCTTGACAGGTTGGACTGGATAGCCCACAAGGTCTCTTCCAACTCTATGATTCTATTATTCCCTACTTGAGCGGTGATGGCGAAATCATCAGCATAGATCAGGGGTCCCCAAACTAAGGCCCGGGGGCCGGATGCGGCCCGCCGAGGTCATTTACCTGGCCCCCGCCCTCAGTTTTATAATATATTGTATATACATATAATATTGATAATAATATTATAATGTAATACAATATAACTCTAATAATAATAATACCATATAATAATATTAATTATATATTCTATATTACATATAATATTACTAATAATATTACAGTATAGTGGTATAGTTCAATATAGTAATATATAATGCTAATATTGTGCTATGCTAATAATATAATATATTGTATGTACATATAATTTGTAAGCCACTCTGAGTCCCCTTTGGGGTGAGAAGGGTGTGATACAAATGTAGTAAATAAATACAGTAAATAAATAAATAAATAAATAATAAATACATTTTAGACTTAGGCTCCCCCAAAGTCTGAAATGACTTGAAGGCACACAACAACAAAAACAACAACAACAATCCTAATTAACTTGACTGTCTCATTGGCCAGAAGCAGGAGCACACTTCCCATTGAAATCCTGATAAATGTATGTTGGTTAAAATTGTTTTTATTTTTAAATATTGTATTGTTCTTTCATTGTTCTTGTTGTTGTTATTGTTGTTGTTGTTGTTGTTTTTGCACTACAAATAAGACATGTGCAGTGCGCATCGGAATTAGTTTGTATTTTTTTTTCAAATGATAATCCGGCCCCTCAACAGTCTGAAGGATTGTGGACCAGCCCTCGGCTTATAAAATTTGAGGATCCCTGGCATAGATCAATGATGGGCAAGCTTTTGCACTTGGTGTGTCAAAATCCACCAGAAAACCTAGCATGACTTGGGTAGTGTGTCACTTCAAGAAAAAAAAATTCACAATATATATAGTTTAAATAACAACAATATATACTTGTAATATATAACTGTATTTAATAAATCAAAAACTATTTACTACCATTATTTCCATGTACAACAATCTATGGTACCTCATGCAGTTTCCACTCTGATTTCTCTCTATTGTAATTTCAATCTAGTCATGATTAATGAATAATAATAATAATATAATACAATAATAATAGAATAATATTAGAATTATATTAGAATATTAGTAGAGTCTCACTTATCAAACATTCACTTATCCAAAGTTCTGGATTATCCAACACATTTTTGTAGTCAATGTTTTCAATATATCATGATATTTTGGTGCTAAATTCGTAAATACAGTAATTACTACGTAGCATTACTTCATATTGAACTACTTTTTCTGTCAAATTTGTTGTATAACATGATGTTTTTGTGCTTAATTTGTAAAATCATAACCTAATTTGATGTTTAATAGGCTTCTCCTTATTATCCAACATATTCGCTTATCCAATGTTCTGCCGGCCCGTTTATGTTGGATAAGTGAGACTCTAGTTTAAATAACAAAAATATATAATTGTAATATATAACTGTATTTAATAAATCAAAAACTATTTACTACCATTATTTCCATGTACAACAATCTATGGTACCTCTTGCAGTTTCCACGCTGATTTCTCTCTATTGTAGTTTCAATCTAGTCATGAATAATGAATAATATTATAATAATAATATAATAGTAATAATATAATACAGTAATAATAGAATTATATTAGAATTATAATGTAATGTGCATAATTCCCATGGAGTAAACAACAAAACCATTGGACCAAATCACACCAAATTTGGCCACAAAAGACATTAGTCATCCAATCAATCTGCATGCGGCAACCTGTCAGCAAAAATGGCTAGACGTGTCAGTGCTGACATGCGTGTCATAGGTTGGCCATCACTGGTATAGATGAAACTCCCTGTCCTTCTGATAGTGGCTGACCATTTGTGTAAATGTTAAACATTGATGGGGCAAGCACACTCCCCTGATGATGAAACCATTTGGTTTAGGAATGAGAATAGCAAATTCCTAATAGATTCAAGTTCCTCCTGTTGGATGACGGGAACCAGGAAATAAGATCAGTATCTGGTTAGGGCTCAGGTGTCACACCTGGATTGCATCTCTCCACCCATAATGTTGCAAACAAATGTATTGCATGTGGAAGGATTTTTTTGTTTTGTTTTCTGCATCTCTCTCTTTTCTCTACATTCACCATAACAATTACCGTAATATAATCTGAATGGATACGTTAAATGAACATGTTTCCCTTTCATACAGGGGAAAGCTCTGCATCCTCCTGGTTCTTAACACAACTAAGTCAAACCCTTGTGCTGGCTGAACTGCTGACTTGAAGGTTGCTGGTTTTAATTCGCGAGACAGAGTGAGCTCCTATCTGTCAGCTCTAGCTTGTAGGGACATGAGAGAAGCCTCCCAGCAGGATGGTAACACATCTGCGCGTCCCCTGGGCAACATCTCTGTAGACGGCCAATTCGCTCACACCAGAAGCAACTTGCAGTATGTTCACAAGCTGCTTCTGGCACGATAAAAAAACCTCACAACTGAGTGACGTTTTCCATTTCATAGTGATTTAGGCACTGGACTCTGACTCCATTCAGACATGGGAAAATCCCACTCAGCCATGGAAAACAATTGGGTGGGTTTAAGTAAATTATAATCTCTAAGCCTCAGAAGAAGGGAAATACAAACCTCCCCCTGAATAAACCTCCACCCCAAAAAACCCTATGTTTAGGTTTATCTTAGGGTCACCATAAATTGGAAATGACTTGAAGGCACAGAACAACAACAAGAATGTACAAGAAGACTACATTATGACTTCGCCACTGGATTGCTCTAGACCTGGATTTTTAAACTAGAGATTCCTGGAAACTCAGTTTTCCAGGAGTTCTATGAAAAATCATGATGTTTTAAATATAAACCTCTTTAGTTATAGATAAAATAATTTGTATGCAGTAGTTCTCGACACATATATCTATATATTTATACCTGTACATGCATACACTAGGTAACCTGAGAATTATACATTTTTATGCAGGGGTTCCCTGTGACCTGAACATTAATTCATATTTTCTTTCAGAGTAAAAGGTCGAGAAAGGCTGCTCTAGACATTGTTAGACTGCAGTTCTCAGCAGTCCTGGGATGCATCTAAACTGCCGAATTAACGCAGTTTGACGTCACTTTAACTGCCATGGCTCAATGCTATGGAATCATGGGGTTGAAGTTTTACAAAGTCTTTAGCACTGAATCTTTTAGGTTTTCCTGGGACAGACTATGCTTTTGCCTTTCACTGCTCGACTCAGGGGATGGTTCATTTTTACAATTGTTACAAGTTTTTAAGGTGGATTTTTAACTACAATTTCTAGACTTATACATGTGTATATAGGCTAACCCAGCATCTTTTTAAAGGGGGGGATGATAACAAGCTGCCCATCTTCCCAAGTCCCATCCTATAAATAAGACCAAATTGGGATTGCATATTACTGCTGTTGAAAAGGAGAGAACCATGCAAATATGCTGTGCCTGCTGTTGTGGAAGATTTTGCAAGCCAGAATTCAGGAAGCCTGAAGCTGATAGCCATCAACAGGACAGATAGCAGGAACAATGCTAAATAACATTGCACTTGCACACATGCAGTGTTTCTTAGGGGTTTGCATTTCAAATGTTCAGGCAGCTCTCTGATAAATAGCATTGTTCTATTCAGGACATTTTATAAAGAAATGAGGTGGAAGTTTGAATACCAAATGATTGCTAAGAATTGTCACCAACTAAGGGGAGGGAGGGCAGGAAAAATAACTGTATAAACACATAGTTTGTAATAGACCAGCCTTTGTGTGGTTTCAGGCACGACATGATTACAGACAAGAGGAGAGCAGGAAATAGTTGTACTTCATACTTCCTGTTCTCCACAAATGGCTTGCAAAGTCTGACATGGACCATTTGCATTTCTCTCCATCTATACTGCAGACTTAATCCCGTTTGGCTCTCTGTAAAGCGCCCTGGCTTAATGCTATGGAATCCTGGGAATTGTAGTTTGGTGAGGCACCAGCACTCTTTGGCAGAAAAGAATAAAGATCTTGTAAAACAACTCCCAGCTTTCCATAGCATTGGATGATGGCAGTGAAACTTGATGTCAAACTGTAGTAATTCTATAGTGTAGGTGCACCTTAGTGAAATGTAGACTGGCCAAATTAAAAAAAAGAGTATGGAAGTGGGTGCAGGAGGAAGCTGAGAGGAGGAATGGGAACTGTTTAAGCTGTTATGTTTATTCATATCATGATCTGATCACCATGCTCAATATATCCCATATGCATGGGGGTATTAGGATAACGATGCAAAAGGTTTGCTAGGGTAGATCCTCTCCCGTGCAGACTCACCACCACCCCGCCAAAATCCCAGCCCCCTCCGAATCAAAATTCTGGCTACGGGCCTGTTAAGACTTATCTTGCCGAACTGGGAGAGTTTGAGAGTACGCAAGGCCTTCCTTAAATACGTACAGCCTAAGACGGATACTTCATTCTGACTGACCTACAGGCTTTGATGGTACCAAGAAGAAGAAGTTGTTGAAGGAAGTGAACAGATGAGATCGGGCTAACTAAAAATGTGCAAAATAGACGGTGGAGGCCTTTGAAGCTCTGTTAAAAAACCATATAGGAAAAGAAAAATGACAATTTCAAAAGTTGCACATCATTGTTATTGGATGGATATAATTGCAGGCAAACCTGCCAAAGACAACCCCAATGAAGAAGTTGTGCTATTGTCAAAGGCTTTAATGACCGGAATAACTGAGCTGCTGTAAGTTTTCCGGGCTGTATGGCCATTTTCCAGAAGCATTCTCTCCTGACATTTTGCCCACATCTATGGCTGAAAGCAGCCAGGTTTTGAAGCTGCAAGGCTATTCAATGCTAATCAAGCTGGCCAATTAGAACATTCACATTTGCCTCCAACAGTCAAGAGTTCTTCCACCATGGACATTCTACAGATACATAAACACCACTTGCCTAGTTTCCAACAGGCCTCACAACCTCTGAGGATGCCCACCATAGATGTGGGTGAAACGTCAGGAGAATGCTTCTGGAACATGGCCATACAGCCTGGAAAACAGACAGCAATCTAGTTGTGCTATTGTTGGAGGTAGACAGCTCTGTAAAAAGTTAAGTCTCAGTTCTTTGGCTCCCTCTGTGAACATTTTCCTCATATGGTGAGAAGACTGGGAAAATATTAACTTGCTACATAGGCAAACCAAGCTCCATAAAGTCTTTCTAAGGAATCTTTCATCCACTCCTCTCCTGGCTGCTGAGTGAATTGAAATGAATGGCCCTTTGCTGCCCTCATCTGACATAAAGCCAGAATACATAACACAATCTGTCTTTTAAGAGCTTTTAAAACTAAGGAGCTGTTGCATAGGGGTGCACTACATACAGCTTCCTCACTGTGAGAGCTGTTCAGCAGTGGAACTCTCTGCCCTGGAGTGTGATGGAGGCTCCTTTTTTTGGAGGCTTTTAAGCAGCTCTCAGTGGAACTCTCTCCCTAGGAGGATTAGATTAACACCTACTCTGGCCACATTCCGCAAAAAATTGAAGACTTGGATGTGCCAACGTGCTTTCGAACAGTAGGTCCATTTTCATCCGTTTTTGAGTGTTGTTCTTTATTTACTGTCTTGATCAGGGGTCCCCAAACTAAGGCCCGGGGGCCAGATGCGGCCCTCCAAGATCATTTACCTGGCCCCCGCCCTCAGTTTTATAATATAATATTTTTATATCATTTTAAATAATATAATATATTGTATATACATATAATATTGATAATAATATTATAATGTTATACAATATAATACTAATAATACCATATAATAGTATTAATTATATGATATATATTACATATAATATTACAGTATAGTGGTATAGTTCAATATAGTAATATATAATGCTAATATTGTGCTATGCTAATAATATAATATATTGTATGTACATACAGCTGCTCTGAGTCCCTTTCGGGGTGAGAAGGGCGGGATATAAATGTAATAAATAAATGTAGTAAATGAATAAATGAATAAATAAATAATTTAGACTTAGGCTCGCCCAAAGTCTGAAATGACTTGAAGGCACACAACAACAACAACAACAACAATCCTAATTAACTTGACTATCTCATTGGCCATAAGCAGGCCCACACTTCCCATTGAAATCCTGATAGGTTTATGTCGGTTTATTTATTTATTTATTTACAGCATTTATATTCCGCCCTTCTCACCCCGAAGGGGACTCAGGGCGGATCACATTACACATATAGGCAAACATTCAATGCCTTTTTAAACATAGAATAAAGACAGACAAACATAGGCGCCGAGCAGGCCTCGAACTCATGACCTCCTGGTCAGAGTGATTCATTGCAGTGATTCATTGCAGCTGCTCTCCAGCCTGCGCCACAGCCCGGTTACAATTGTTTTCATTGTTGTTGTTGTTTTGCACTACAAATAAGACATGTGCATTGTGCATAGGAATTTGTTCGTTTTTCCCCCCTCCAAATGATAATTCGGCCCCTCCACAGTCTGAAGGATTGTGAACCGGCCCTCTGCTTTAAAAGTTTGAGGATCCCTGGTCTTGATTTTAGAGTTTTTTTAAAAATACTGGTAGATGCTGGAGAGAATGCTTCTGGAACATGGCCATGCAGCCCAGAAAACTTACAGCAACCCAGATCTCTATGGTCTTTACATGATGTGCTCAGGCACTCAAGCCATGCCTCTGTCAGGCATTGTCATTGGCCTTGGTTTCCTTGGCAGCTAAACAAAATGCATCGAGGAGAGCTAGGCAAAGATTGGATCACTATAGCAATATGGAAGTCACATGCCTGGGAGTCTGCACCTCTTTCCTGCTCCTTCTTCTTTCCTTGTTCAGAAACAGAGAAGGTCAAAACGGCATCTTCAAAGACCTGCGGAGAAGCTTGCCTTGGCCCTTTGTCTCAAGCATCAGCATACACAGGGATGGAAGAGATGTATGAGGCTGCAAGGGCCACATTTGTGTTGATCAGAACGCCATTTTGGCTGGAGCCGTATTTGGGATGAATACAAATCTTGCCAAGATAGTTTGCCTTACCCCACTTACCCGTGTTGCAGAACTCCTTCACTTGGCGTGGTTCCCCACACTTCTACGGTGGGTGTAAAGGGCACCAGCAGCTATAGCTAAGGTGCCAAGATCATTAATGCAATATGAAAGATTTGCCATTTCTCCACCAGAAACAATTCTGTCCTCCCCACAAAAGCTTCCTACAGTTCTCAGATGCCCATACCAGCATATTCTCCACTGGAAAGGGCCTGAAGCTGTTAGGAATTGTGGAAGTTGAAGTCCAAAACACCTGGAAGGCCAAAGTTTGCCCATGCCTGCACTAGACCATTTATATTTACAGCACAGGTAGTCCCTAAGTTACAAACAAGATAGCTTCTGTAGGTTTGTTCTGAAGTTACATTTTTATGTAAGTTGGAATAAGTATATTTTTCAGTATATTCCCCCTTTCCCCCATGATAATAACTTTCAGGAATGAATATCCCTTCTGAGGGGGAGATTTGTCTCGCTGCTTTGTCACCCTTGCTCTTAACAATGAGTTGTTTGTAAGTCAAATATTTGTAACTAAGGGACTGCCTGTATTCAAATTCTTTTGGCCATGTTGGCTGCCCATTTTCTTTGGATATCCAAATACCATGCTCAACTGAACTTGAAAGTTACTGCAATCCTAGTCGCAGGTGAAGGCAAATTTCACGGAAGGAGCAGAATTTGCATCCAACTCATCCCGTGGCATCAGTCTCAGGGCGCATCTACACCAGTGGTTCCCAACCTTTTTTTGACCACGGACCACTCTCCAACATTAATACCAAAATGGTTACGAATCAGTTTTTGGGCAACTTTAGATTCGGTTTGGTTATCTGGGCTGCTGATTCAGAAAATTGCATTGGATAGACCACAACAGCTCTAGCTTCTGATACAGAACATATGCCACCCAGTAGTCGCCATCTGCTCGCCTACAGAAAACCATATTTAATCATCTAGAGCTGATGTGGTCTACCCAATGCAATTTTCTGAATCAGCACCCCAAATAACCCCAAGAATAGGCCTAAAAACAAAGACATCGAGAAAAAAATTGTGTTTGGTTGGGCTGTGTTATTATTCATAGTAGTAACAACGGTGAGACCGCTGACCATATTTTAGTTCTTGCGGACCACTGGTTGTACACGGGCTACAGGTTGGGAACCACTGATATACACTGTAGAATTAATGCAAATTGACACCAATTTAACTAGAGCCCTCGGTGGTACAATGGGTTAAACCCTTGTGCCGCCAGGACTGCTGACCAAAAGGTCAGCAGTTCGAATCTGGGGAGCGGGGTGAGCTCCCGTTGGTCAGCTCTATCTTCCCATGCGGGGAGATGAGAGAAGCCTCACACAGGATGGTAAAACATCTGGGTGTCCCCTGGGCAACATCTTTGCAGACAGCCAATTATCTCACACCAGGAGTGATTTGCCGTTTCTCAAGGCACTTCTGGCACACAAAAAATTTCAGAAATAAAAATAGATACCAGTAAAATTACATTAATTGAGGCATCAGTAGTTTAATTTTTTTTGAATATTTACATAAAACTGTAATTTAAGATAAGACTGTCCGACTCTGATTATTCTCGTCTTCTTCAATGTAAATGTGCTTATGTATCCTTTTAATCATAAGAGAGTAAAATAATACATGTAATAACAATAATAATATCAGGGCGAAATAATAAATGCATTAATAGTAAAACAGAGTAAAATAAATGTAATAGTAACAGTAATAATAGAGTAAAATAATAAATGTAATAATAATAATGGAGTAAAATAATAAATTTAATAATAATAATTAATGGAGTAAAATGATAAGTGTAATAATAATAATTAATAGAGTAAAATAATAAATGTACCATATATACTCGAGTATAAGCTGACCCAAATATAAGCCAACCAGGACCCTCACCTCAGTATAAGCCAAGGGGGACTTTTTCAAAAAAGGGCTGAAAAACTCAGCTTATACTCGAGTATATATGGTAATTAATTATTTTTTTAAAATCACTCTTTGGCAGAGAAGGCTAAAGCCCTTGTAAAATTACAAACCCTAGGATTTCACTGAGGCATGGCAGGTAAAGTAGTGTCAAACTGCATTAATCCTACAGTGTCGATACGCACAGTGATGTCAAACTTCCCCATTAATACTACGATATTAATACTTGTATATTGTCTGAACCATTTCCCAAGTCCCCATTTCACCAGAAAGTGCTCCCCACAAAGAAAAGACAGCGAGTGTCAATAAAAGATATTCACTTACAGTTTATTTATTTTTTTCGCCTGAAATTATTTCACATCTTTTTTTCCTTTTCTTTCTCTTACACAGCTACAGAACAGTAGTAGTAATCCATCGGTGAAAGCAACAGTGCTACGGATAAAATGTTGGCGTTACGCTTTATCTCCTTTTTCTTGTCTTCCCTCACTGAGTTTATCAGACAGCTTGGGACATAATAAGGCAGAAAAAACAAACAAACCCCGGCACGCGATATGAATTAAGACTTGAATTTCTCTCTCTCATATATATATATATATATATATATATATATATATATATATATATATATATATATGAGTCAAGAGATGTAGACTCAAAATGTGAACTACCTAGCGACAAATAAAAAAACAAACAACAACCAGAGACAACCAGAATAGCAAAAGCTTTGCTTCCCATTGAATACGATTAAATATATATATTTATATATATATATATATTTATATATATGTATAAAAATTACATTGCCCGGATGTTAAATCTCTTGAGGTGCCAAAAGAACCGAGTAAGCGTCTGCTAAACTTGAAAAGGAAAAACATGAAAACAAAAACGATTGCTTTCTTCATTAAAAAAAAGAAGCTGCATATTGTGGAAAAATAATAATAATAATTCAAAAGCATATTTATTAAAGAAACCACATTTTCTTAAAAAAACATTTCATCTTATACGTATATATTTTTTTCTGAGCGATTATGGAGACGAATCAGGAAAGGGATAGTGGTCATATCTTCAGGTCGAAGCTTGAGAAACCGATCACAGCAAAACAATTCTCCATCTTTTGAAAGGAAGATGGCGAAGGAACGGTCCAAAGCAGGGGCAGAGGGAACAATAAAAGGAGCAATCTTGCCTTTTTGAAAGTGGATTGCTGTGAGTTTTCCAGGCTGTGTGGCCATAAGCATTTTCTCCTGACATTTCTATGGCAGGCATCCTCAGGGGTTGTGAGATCTACTGGAAACGAGGCAAGCAGGATTTATATATCTGTGCAATAATGTCCAGAGTGGGAGAAAGAACTCTTTTCTGTTGGAGGCAAGTGTAAATGTTTCCATTAGCCACCTCGATTAGCATTGAATGGCCTTGCAGCTTCAAAGCCTGGGGAAATTATTTGTTGGGAGGTGTTAGCTGGCCCTGATTGTTTCATGTATGGAGTTCCCTTGTTTTCAACCTGGACAGAGCATATTATCTGAGAACTCAGAAATGCTGGGCCATTTCTCCAGGGTTGGAGAACGAACTCTTGTCAATCAGGGCCAACTAACTTTTTCCAACAAAGGATTCCCCCAGGTAGGAAGAAGCCAGGCTCCGAAACTGCAAGGCCATTAAATGCAAATCGACCGTCTTCTCGGTCAATTGCAACATTCACATTTGCCTCAAACATGTGACTGTTGCAATTGCCCACCTCAATTAGCATTGAAAAGCCTTGCAGCTTCAAAGCTGGCTGCTTCCTGCCTGGAGGAATCCTTTGTTGGGAGGTGTTAGCTGGTCTCACACCTGCCACAAACAGACAAGAGTTCTTTCTCCCACCCTGGACATTATTCCACAGATATATAAACCCCACTTGCCTAGTTTCCAACAGACCGCACAACCTCTAAAGATGCTTGCCATAAATGTGGGTGAAATGTCAGGAGAGAATGCTTCTGGAAAATGGCCATACAGCCTGGAAAAATCACAGTGAACCAGTGATTCTGGCCATGAAAGCCTTCGACAACACATTGCCTTTGAAATATCGGACGCAAACAGAAAACTAAACAGGCACGCCTTGGCAAATCTAAAGAAAAATTGTCGACAGCCCAACTTAAGTTTTACATTAAACTTAAGGTACTTTGTTATATATATAAAAATTAACATTTAAAAAGGTTTCCACCTTAATTTCCTAACCCCGACACAGTTTGAACAAATACCTTGGCTAAAATACCCTTCACTGCCCACCCACCTTTTCACTACTTTATATTGCCCTCCCCAACTAACACGTTTGAAGTCTTTGTAAATCAGAAACACAATAAAGGGTGAGGTCTGGACCCAAACTTTCTAAAGACAATGATCCATGGAGGGTTTTCTGTTTTGTTTCCTTTTCAAAAAAATACACACAAGAAAATGGCGAACTAGTTTGTACAGTACTCTACGCGGAACGAACTGAACAAAAAGTTAAAAGAATTAACAACTCATAAATAAGAGACAGGTCCCAGACCTGTTATTTGTGAACCATTTTTTTTCTTAAATAGGTGCATTATGTAAAATTGTATGTACAACAAAATTACTTTGCATAATGATCATAAGAAGAGAGTGAGAGGTGAAATCATAAGGGCTTCTTTTTTTTTCTTCTCTTGATTTCTCAGTTTCTTTTCTTTCTTGTGATAGCGGGAAAGACGAGAAAAGCACCTAATGATGGGATCCATCCAGAGAGAACTACGAAAACAACCGATGTACGTTGGGTTTTCCTCCCTTTCCACAAAGTGTTTGAAAACACACACAAAGCAAACAAACAATCCAAAAAGATAGCCACCCCTTGGCTTTTCTCTTAATCGTTTCCCCGGCTACAGTCTTGCTTCCCACCCCAAACCAAAAAGAAAAAAAATCCCCATTAATTCAAAAGGATGTCGGATTTCCATGTAGAAAGCAGAAAGTCTTGGGAGACCCGGTCATGCTCACTTCCCCCTCCCGCACACAAAGCCACACTCTGTGGCCTCACAAAGACAGCTCCTAAAATCAAAGTCTTCGCATCTGGCTGCTCTCTAGAAGCCAAGTTTATTTCTCTGTTTTTTTTTTTTTAGTTTTAGTTGTCGTTTTTCTTTTTCTAAAAAAAAAAAATCTTCCCTTGTCCTCAAAAGCGATTTAGAGGTTTCACCAGGCCTCTGTGTAGCGGACATCCACATCCTTCAGGTTCGGCAATTTAGCCTGGATTGAAAAGAAAAGTGGGAGAGAAATATAGATCTATATCTATGCAATAATAAAAGTGAAAATATGTACAGTAGAGTCTCACTTATCCAAGCTTCACTTATCCAATGTTCTGTATTATCCAACGCAGTCTGCCTTTTAGTAGTCAATGTTTTTGTAGTAAATGTTGCAATGTTTTGGTGCTAAATTCGTAAATACAGTAATTACTCTACATAACATTACTGTTTATTGAACTTTTCCTTCCGAGGGGCAGATTTCTCTTACTTCCTGTTGTCTCAACCCTGTTCTTAACCAGGATTCGTCCATAAGTGATGACTGCCTGTAAAGCCACAAACCTTTATTTTGATACAAGTAAATATTGGAATCACACCTAATGTAATGAATGAAATGGTTTCATTTTTGTACTTAAAAATTAGTTTTGCAATTGGGGTTTGTGTCTGGATGCTACCCTGAATATGTAGATCCAAAGTGACATCCAACTCGCTCCTATACTTGTTTTGGTGGAAAGCCTGATTCACATTGCTAGGTGGGCACGATGGGGAGAAATGCTTGGGATAGCCTTTCTGGCTACTGACAGATCTATGTTTATCAGTCCTACCCAAAAGTCATTGAGTGGCACATATTCAAATTTCGCTTTTTTAAGCAAAAGTACATTGCATTTCCATAAGATCTTCTGGCATGGAAAACATGTGAGATTTATTTTGGTTGACAAATGCAGCGTTTTAATTTTTGTATACTTTTTATCATGTTTTAATTGTTTTGTTTTATAGTATATTTGTTGCTGGCCCTCGTGGCAGAATGTAAGCCGCTCTGAGTCCCCTCGGGGAGAAGGGCGGGGTATAAATGCATGTAATAAATAAATAAATAAATAAATGGGTTTTGCACCCGCTCAGTGTCCCTCCTGGGGTCTGAGAAGTACCCCTTGTGTAGTTTTATTTTAAAATCCATTTTAACTTTGATTTGTAGGATTTTTCGCAGAACTCTTACGGTGCTTTTGCGGAACCTTAGGGGTCCGCAGAACACAAATGGGAAACCACTGCTCTACATACCAAGCCCCAAGCCCCTCATCTTAATCCTGCAGTTACACTCAAAACGGTCAAAGGAAGAGATGCCTGTTCACTTCCTGGCACCAATTTGAAAGGTGTTGCAAAGAGAAACGAAGGCTTTTATCTTCCTGACCATACGTATTCTCTCAGCTTCAAAGAACAGCAATGGCAAACCTCCTCTGGAGTGTCTTGCCAAGATAGAGAGTGCCTACGACAGAGTGCATCTTGCCTTTGACAGAGTGGTCATCAGTTGGAGTCAGTTTGAACGTACACAATAACAGACCCTGCCTGAGCCTTGGAAACATGACGTACCTTGAGATCTTCATAGGTGTCCGCTGAAAGCTTGGTGCTGTTCATATTTAAACTGCACAGGCTTTTCATAGCTATGGAAATTTTAAAAATACAGTATGTTACATATGTAAACATACATGGTGGCACATAAACACACTGTCTGGGGCACCTATGTCTTCCAGTAGCTGGCATGCTAAAGCTTCCACTGGCTGGACATTAGGAAGGAGGTCTTTAGTATGATTTCCCCAACAGACTTGAAGTTTGGAATCTTTTTATATAGCTTTTTATTAAAGATTTTCCAAGACGAAAAGATAAAAAGCGAGAATAATAATTATTATAAAAAAACCCAAAAAACAAATAAGAGAAAAACCAAAAAGAGAAAGATAAAAAAGAGAAAAGGAAAAAAAGAAGAACACTAGTAAACTAGGAAGGATAAAAAAATGGTGACTTCCAATCCTCTTCATCATGAAGTATAGTCCTTTAAATTTTTATTTCTTATGTCTATTCTTCCTTGGGGTTGTCATGAGTTCCCTGGAGTTGGTCACGTTTATTTTTCTTTCTACTTTAAAGTAGTATTCTCAGTTCTTCCTGCTTTATAAAGTTCATCAATAAAGTTCAGCCCGTTTCCTTTTTTGGTGTATTTTGACCGATAGCTAATTCTGCGTCAGTCTGTCTATGCTCATTATTTCTATCATCTTTGTCAACCATTCCTTTGTGGAAGGTATGGAGTTTGAAGTCTTTTAAAAAGGTATGCAACTTGTGGTTCTGAAGTTGATGAAAAAGCCACAAGTATTTTGCATTTCAAAAACATGGACATGATGAAAAGGAAGCCAACTGATATTAACCGCCGTCTTTTGTTGGCAATGTTTTTGATACTAAATGAGGGCTGAAAAAAACACAGGAAAGGTAGAGGCTAAATCCCACAGTCGATTTGCCTCCCCAAAGATCTCCCTTAACTTCCAAAGAATTACAGATGACGAGTTTTCCTCTTTCTCCCCTCTGCTGCTGTAATGGATAACCCTAAGGCCACTGTGATCTTTAGTTTTTATGGCTCTTCTGGCAAAACTCAATTGCAGCCTTCGACTTGTGCCCATGTTTACATACAGTGTAAACACATGCACTAAAACAAGGGAGGAAGTGCACAAAGTTTACATCAGGAGATGGTTTCTTCTCCAACTTGTCTCATAACTCAAAGTTATGGTGAGGTCTGAGTCTCACAAAAACAGCTGGGGAGGCAAAAGCATGTTTCAACAAGACCGCCATGGAGGGGTTATCTTAGCTGGGTGGCCGACCACATGCTTTGCAACCATCTCCAGCTAATAGGACTATAGCTGTTACAGGTCCTGGAAAGGCATCACCAATAAAGAGGTAGGGCAGGAGATAATTCACCAATGGCTGTTACATATGCTGCCTTCAAACTGGAGATGATGGAGGAGACATTAAGAAAAGATGGTAGCCACCTGCCAGGTGTGCTACTAAGACACATGTCAAACTTAAAGCCCATGGGCCAAATCTGACCCTCCATGTCATTTTATTATCCTGAAAGTCATGAATTAAAGTCACAAGAAACATTCATTGTTATCTAAGCTATTAACATTTTTGTAGATGAACAGTTAAAGCAACTCTGAGACCATTTCATCACCTCCCTCCCTGAATCCATTACGAGTCTACTTACAGCTCAGTGCCAGCAGGCCGGCATCTGTGACAGGCGTTTCACACAAGTTGAGCACTTTTAGCATTGTGAGGTGTTCGGAAAGAAGCCGCAAACCTGCATCGCCAAACTGTGTACCGAAAAGACAAAGCCACATTTTACATCAGTAGTTCCCAACCTGTGGTCCGTGAAACACCAGTGGTCCCCAAGAACTAAAATAAGGTCTGTGGCCTCACTGTTACTACACTGCTGCAACCAGAGCGACTGGTCTCGTAAAATCTTATAGCGCTGAGGCAAGGGGGATATTGGGAGGGGAGAGGCTGACTACCCACAAAAGACATGACAAAAAGCCTCCTGACGGCTGCTTCTCCTCCCTCCCTCCCTCCCTCTGACCAGAGCCATTCCATGTTGCACCTGGAAGCCTTGGTGTCTTTGTCTTTAGACTTGTTCCTGGGGTGATTTGGAGTGCTGATTCATAAAATTACATTGGATAGATCACATCAGCTTTAGATGATTAAATATGGTTTTTTGTGGGTGAGCAAATGGCGACTACTGGATGGCATATGTTCTGTATCAGAAACTAGAGCTGTTGTGATCTATCCACTGTTTTACATGGAGCAGAGCGTGATGGGAGACAGGATTAGCTCATCAGTTCTTCCGACAAATTTTGATGCTGCCTTATTTCAGATCTATCTGTAGTGCTGTCTATTTTGTCTGGCAGTGGCATTCCAACACAGAAATGCCTTTCCCATAATTTCAGGTTCAGCCATCATGGTACAGCATGATGAGATGTCAAGGCTAACTTAAAGCGAGCTGGTCCAACAGTAGCTGGAGTGGAACAATGGCCTCCTATCCTTGCTGGCCCAGGATCCATTCTTTCATATCCCATTCCTTCCCACCAAGTGACCTGACACTTCATTAGCTCTACAGCAGTGGTTCTCAACCTGTGGGTGTTTCGGCCTACAACTCCCAGAAATCCCAACCAGTTTACCAGCTGTTAGGATTTCTGGGAGTTGAAGACCAAAATATCTGGGAACCCACAGGTTGAAAACCAGTGCTCTAACAGCAACATCCACTAGGCATTCCTGACACTACCGTATTGATTTCCAGGACTGTGGAGAGGTCCTAGAAAAGAACCTCCACATCTTGGGAGCTGAATGTGGGCTCATCAGGAAGCACTACATTGCCATGGGCCTCAATTGCAGGCTCCTTAGCCCCCTAGTCTATGTCCAGGATGCTGTGAGACTCCTAAGACAGACAGGACATGTCTCCTGCTATCTGATTATTTCACCTGAACTAGGGACCTTGAGCTTTCAAAGGAGATTCTATTTATTTATTTATTTATTTATTTATTTAAAGTAAATTTGCTGGGTCAAATCACTGGGGGTAATAACACAGAAAAATGTTGCACGACAGCTTTCAAATATTATTTTCAGTTGGCCTCGAGCCCTGACCTCTTCCCCACCTGCTTCAGGGCCATCCGGACAGGGTTTCTTTTGGCCGAGTTCTCCGCTTGCAATGGGTTCATACCTGAGTCGACCACAGGTTCAGCTGCTTGAGCGAAGGCAGCTTGATGAGATGCTCTGCACAGGCACTCGTGACATTGGTGAAGGCCAGGCTGAGGTTCTCCAGGTTGCCGAAGGACCCCGAGCTTAACAATCGGGCCAGGTCCGCATCCTGAAAAGCAAAGAATTGCACAGATCTGACCTACGGACATTTGCAAAGGAGGATCAGGACCAGCAAAGGGTACATAATCCCATCTTTTCTCACCTATGATACAGTTCCACTTTCTTTCAGAGTCAGCTAAATTATGGCGACAACATCATATTGGTCTCAACCATGCCCACTGATATCAAGAATGAACCAAGTGAGCTGCAATTCTTTGACTTAACTTAAATGAGTGAAATGTGTTTTGAATGGACAAATTGGGTTTCCACAAAGGAGAAGGCAAAGTGGCTTTGTTCTGCACTAACTCCTATGGTCTCTCAGTAATTTGCTATTGATCAAAGGCTTTCTGATTCTGATTGAAGGAAAACGGGTGGGTTTTTGTAGGAAACGATTTCTGATCCCAACTACAAATTCCTGGGATAAACAAATTCTTGTTGAGTATTCTTATTCCAAAATTCTAAGTGTATGTTCATTTGCCTGATGAACCACTATTTTATCTGCTTTTGATGGGAGAACTTTAGAATTTTAATAGAAATGACACTAAGGCAGATCTCACAAGACGACCACTGCCCTAAGGAGGGTAGCTTGCTTGAGAAAGTAGCTAGTAAGTGCAGTCAATAGAGGTCTATCAACAAGGCAATCTGCATCCTATGTTAGCTGCTTAGCCATTATGTCCCACTGGAACAGGGCCACAACTGAATGAAGATTTCGCCCCACTATCTGGAAACATTAACTACCGCCAAAACTATGGCTCATTTTGCTTAATGCATAATATAGCTCTGATTCAATACAAAGCTGGGTACTATTGGAAAATTAATGTAGAGGTGATAAATGTGCACAACTTGAATCACAATAGCTAAAGAGGAGGGTAACTTACTGTGGATTTTGATGGCAGTGTTAACCGGGTAGGGCCTCCTTTCCTTTGCTGCAAAAGAAAACAAACATTGGTTAAAAGCAGAGGAAGTAGACCAAGCAGGAAACTATGTGCTTGGCATGCAGATATCTCCAGTTAAAACAAGCCCGGGACACCAATACATTTATTTTATTATTTTATTTACTACATTTATACCCCGCTCTCTTTCACCTCGAAATGGACTCAGAACGGCTTCCAACTTGGCAACAATTAAATGCCATACAGACAAACATATGACTACAATACCTTAAAATCCATAAAAGTTAAAACAACATCAGTACATCAAGTATTAAAACCACACAGATCCAAAATCATAGATAGAGAGCAAGATGACAAGCAACAGACATGGAGAGGTTTACAATGATCCAAAATGTACACAACTGCTTTCCTTAGGTCTTGAAAGGGGTAGGGGGGAATATGTTGACCTTGGAGGAATCCAGTGCTGACCTAGGGATCCCCGACACCCTCACACATGCAAATTCATACATAACCCAATCCCACAAGCTCTGGGATGGTTCAAAATGCTATTTTGGGAGCCCCCACCCTAAAACATAATAACCTCTGATCACTGTGTAACAAAATTTGAAAAATCTGTTCCTGGTTTGAAAGTGTTATTTCCTGTTTAATTCTTTAGTACTTACTTAGATAATAGTTGTTATACCCCAGAAACTTTGTTTTTATAGTTGCCACAAACTAGGTTGAACTGGTTGAGACTCTATGAGATATTAATTAAAAATGATAGCAAAATGTATTGCAGGGTGTTTTTGCAGTTTAATAAACTTTCCCCATGTTTTTATGATAGAACCAATTAGGAAATGACATTTATAACCCAGGAACAAATATCATGTTGCATAGTGTATTAGGCGTTAGGAGACAGAAAGACCCTTTAAGCTCTGCTTTTCAAAGGCTGTTTACAATATGGAACTTAGTCTGTGCAAAATTCTTGTGTGCCAGATTTGAACAGAAAACTGCATTTCCAGAGGCTCAAAGTTTAAAGTTCTCCTCCTGAGAAATGGAGGCTAACGGTACAGAAAATACTATATTTGCTCAAGACCAATTCACAGAAATACTATTTTCTGTACAGAGAATGTTATTTTCTAAGCAGAGTAACCAGAATGTGCTCATGCCCATCCTGTGGAAATCCCACCTGCTCATCTATCTATATGGTAGCCATATGGAGTTATGGGTTAGGCATATTCTTGTCATATGGGTCTCAGGAAGCAAAGATCAAAGTTTCATTATTTTTCTGTGAGATGGAGGTTGATGGCAGAGAAGATATGACTTGCTTAAGAGCAACTAGTACCTCTTTCTTCACAGCAGAACATGGTGGTGATGGGGAAGCAGAGTACAACAAATCTCTATGCATAGATGCCTTTGAAACCTCCACCCCAAGGGTATATTAAGAGTTTTACGGCCGGTCTGAAAAAGCCAAAGCTGCCTCAGGGCCTATCAGAGTTTCCTCCAGCCCACCCAAAGACTCACCAGCTCCTTGAGCTCCCGCTGCCTGTCGCAGAGCTGCTCATACATTTTCTTCCCCACATCAGTGCTCTCGAGGGTTGAGATGATCTGCAGCTGGGTGTCTTTATTGTCAATGATGTTATACTCGAGCATCAGACAAAGAATCTAGCAGAAAGAAAAGAAAAGTGGGCTCTGTACCTCTACTGGCAAATGGATCTTGAGCTAGATTTGTGACTACCAGGTCTTATTACAGGTTAGCCTCACAATGGCCGCACAAAATACTCATTTTTAAACTTAGGAAAGCCAGTTAGGCTCAAAACCACACAGCAAATGTCATGGTGGGTGGTGTGTTCAAAATATGCCTCCCTGGTCCGGTTCTAGGGAGGTTGGGTAATCTCAACAAAATGTAAATAGTAGTGGTGGTTGGTGACCTGAAGGAAAAGTGGGGAGAATAAGCGGGAGGTGAACATCATTCCCTTGACCCAAAAATTGCCTTGTGGAAGATCCAACCTGAGTTGGTGCAGGGAGGCAAGGAGCTGGCAGGCCATACTTCTTGGAACCATTAAACTAAAACATGGGGATATGAGGTTGCTGATAAACAACAGCTAATCTTGTGGAAAAATCTCATTTTTCCAATTCTGAATGCTTGAATCACACTATCACCATGCAAAGGTTTATGTTCTGTAAATAGTGTTCTTCTATTAATTGCATTATTATCAATTCGCATTGTAAAACATGCATCATACAACAGCTAACTAACTTCTAATTTATTATTATTGTTGTAGTTCAGCCTTTGATTGTACCTGCACCTGATGTCACTGGGGATTCTGGGCCTGCAAGTCAGCAGGAGAATCAACAGCAGGAGATTTTAAGTTCTGAAAATGAGCAGTCTCTGTCTGAATCTGAAGGCCACTTTCCAGAGAGGCCATTCACTAGGGAAGCAAAGTCAGAAGCAGAGATCCACTCATAGGAGGAGACTCCAGGTGCACAGTGTAATGAGCAGTTAGGTAGGAGGTTTACTTTTAGTCAACACAAGGCTGCTCAGCAGAGTTTGCACAGGTCAAGACACTTGTTATCAAAAAAGTCTTTATCAGTTCTCAGGAGAAAAGGCATGATTTTCTGTCTATTTTAAAAAGACCAGAAGGCTTTTTCACCAGTGTGGTCAACGTTGGGTTTTAAGGATACATCTTTTGCCAAGTCACGTCTGTAAAGGGATTTCTAGTTCCATAATAATAATAATAATAATAATAATAATAATAATAATAATAATAATACTTTATTTATAGCCAACACCATCTCCCATTAGGACTCAGGGCATCTTACAAACTAGCATACAAAATTGCCATGCATAAAATACATAATACATAAAATAAAATACATCAACATGAAAACAATACTAACTTTACATAAACCAGATATATAAATTGGATAAAACAATCTCTATTAAAATATAATCTGTTAAACGATCCAAGAAATCAATATTACTGCTTCCTGTTGCTCATGTTCCATGCTTCCAAGTGATAAAGATTGTTCCTGAATCTCATATTTTGGAGTTATTCTGCTTTGTATCCCTGATTTTTGATGCTACTCTTGTACTTTGAATTCTGTGGATGATTTCTAACATTTAGACTTTGTTTTTGATTCTATTTTTTGCTGAACTGCTTTTCATATATATTATTCTATAAACTGCTTTGCTATTTCACCTTGGACTGAGTGTGGTGTTAAGTACAGAAGTGCTTCCTGGCCTTGGAGTACAACAATTATCATCTTACGATTAAGGAGATAAACGTGCTAGACTGTAGTCCAGGCCTGCATAACCTGCAGTCCTCCAGGTGTTTTGGACTCTAGCTCCCTGGTCATTGGAATAGCTGTCTAGGGCTTCTACAATTTGAAGGCCCAAATACCTGGAGGACTGCAGGTTGTGCAGGTCTGTTATAATCCAAAAAGTGGAGTAAAAAGCAATATTGCAACACCTCTAAGCTTAATCAGTTTGTGTGTTCCACCCCACATCTTCAGAAGCATGAAGGGGAGAGAAGCCCATTTGGTTGAGCATCTAACATTACTCATCTGCATCATGGTAAACGGAATAGATTGGCTTTACCTCCACCATTGTCTGGTTGCCCCTTAAAGCGAGCAGCATGCATGGCCCTAGTTTGTTTTCCGCCAGCGAAAGCAGGAACTTTTTCGTCTTATAACAAGAACCCATTAAAATATGAACCTGTAAGAGCAAAAGAGAGATCTAGTTAAAAGGGACAACCCTAAGAAAAATGGCTCTGGGCCACCACCGCTGCCTTCCTTTGCTCAAAAGAGGTTTCATCATTGTCCTTCCCAGCTGGATGGTAAGCTCCCAACTATCTATCAGAATACAAATGAAACAAACAAACAAGCCCCAGCTACATACCATATTGGCAAACAGCTCTCCATCGTCATCACACGCCACCCCACCGGGGCTGTAGAGCTGGAACCAACCGTCTTTGCCAGCACGCACACTCAGCAAACACGAATGGACCTACCAAGCAAAACACAAGGCGACATGAGCAGCAGATCCACATGAGTGAAAGGAAGGTAGTAAGTAGGGACTGCTGGGAGACCCTCCGATTGATCACAAATTATTTTTCTCTCCCAAATGTTCAACAACAGCAGTAATAGATTGCTGTGAGTTTTCTGGACTGTATGGCCATGTTCCAGAAGCATTCTTTCCTGATTTTTCGCCTGCATCTATGACAGGCATCCATAGATGTAGGCAAAACATGAGGAAAGAATGCTTCTGGAACATGGCCATACAGTCCAGAAAACTCACAGCAACCCAGTGATTCCGGCCATGAAAGCCTTCGACAATACATTGAACATCAGTAATCCCCTCCCCTGCAAAATGAGGCTTCTGATTACTTTGTTCTCATTTCTTGCAAAGATCTAAACTGCAGTGAGATTAACATTGGCTCATAGATCTCCAAGGTAGAATGTGAATGGAATTCAAGAATGTGGCGGGCTGTGGCGCAGGCTGTTGAGCAGCTGCAATAAATCACTCTGACCATGAGGTCATGAGTTCGAGCCCAGCCCGTGGCGGGGTGAGCACCCATCAATTAAAAATAATAAAAAATAGCCCCTGCTCGTTGCTGACCTAGCAACCCGAAAGATAGTTGCATCTATCAAGTAGGAAATAAGGTACCACTTATAAAAGTGGGGAGGCAAGTTTAACTAATTTGCGACTTGGAATGAGGAAGTGCCATCAGAGTGGATGATGAAGCAGCTGCTCCCCCCTGTGGCCAGAATCGAACATCCCCTCAGGAGAAGGTTAAATTGCCTTTGTGTCTGTCTCTGTCTTGGTCTCTGTTTGATGTGTTTATGGGCATTGAATGTTTGCCCTATGTGTGTATAATGTGATCCGCCCAGAGTCCCCTTCGGGGTGAGAAGGGCGGAATATAAATACTGTAAATAAAATAAATCCCTATAACAGATCTTGAACATACATAACTTTGTCTGACTTCAGAAGCCAAGGTGGATCAGACCTGCTTAGTATTGGATGGGGAACTATTAGACAATAGGAGAAATCTCCAAGGAGTACTAGGAAAGAATCCCATCTGAGATACTGGAGAGTCATTGCAAGTCAGACTTGACAACACTGGGCTAGAATGAATGATGGTCTGGCTTAGTATAAGCCAAGTACCTCATTTCCTTCAAAGTCATTACGGAAAAGGCAATCTCATGTCACCATAACCCAGGATGCAAGGATCAAGTAACTAATATAAAGAAGTGGAGTGTGCTTTGGAACCCGAAGGGATATAAAAACCAGAACATGCCTTGTTTGCCCCTTTCACTCTTACACTGCAAAGAGACTCACCTCTTGCCTTGGATCTTCTGCAAATCTTTGAATGACGTACTTCAGCTCCCTGGAAAGGGCAAACGGATAAAACAGAACAAAAAAAAGCAGAAAGGTGACTGTCTGTCCGACTTGCTTCCAAAATTTACACAGCTGTCACATTTCATTGTAGGTGCACTTTCAGTGATGGATATTTCTCTTCTAGAGAGGTTACAAGGAAATGAGTGGAGAAAACATTTCACAGGAAGGAATAATGAAATCTTGCATGTTGCCAAGACGGTGCTTTTGGGCTGGGAAGGGGCTTTACAGCAGAGGCAATCCATCTTGCACATTCTAGCTGTTATTCTGCCTTCAAGTCTTAACAATTTCCATCCCTTCCTGATACATTTCCAGCACTAATTGTTTTCTCATTGTCAAAGATGTACCATTTTTCTTATAACCTGTTCACATTACTTAAACTTCTGCCAGAATTATGTTACTTCAGATTTGGGGGCGAGGTGTTGACTATTAGAATCCTGTGAGTGGTGTTTCAACTAAAGGGCCAAGTCAGAAAACCTCTCTCTCTGACACAAACACAAGGGATAATTTTAATAATAATAAATAATAATAAAACTTTATTTATACCCCGCTCCATCTCCCGAAGGACTCGGCTTACACTGGGACAAGCCCAAAACAGTATTACATCAATAAAAACAGTAGCACAATAAAATCACAATATCATAACATTTCTAACAGAGTTAAAAATAACTTAAAACATAGACAATAATCCCAATCTGTAAGTAAATGGGTACTTACTTTGTGAACTTCTCATGTGCAAGAGCCCTGAAATAAAATAAATGAAATGATAAGTGATTTCTCTTTCCTTTTCCTTGATCAGCTTTTCCCCAAAATAAGCATGAGTACATGGGTTCAAGAAGCATTGAGAAACGACATGATCTACACGGCAAGAATGGAATATACAATAATGCATGGAGGATTTGCAAATCGTGTAAAATTCAGTTCAGGGATTAGTCCATTTTTTTGTATCTATTTGAGTGCTTTTATAGACATTTCTATAATAATTTTCAAATCTATACACATAATATAAGTGAAAACTTGTATGTGTATATGTGACTAGGGTGTCCATTTACACAGAGAGGCTCCCACTTTCACAAGCAGCTATGGCTCCTACAGTTCAGGAGACACCAATGGCCCTCCCTCCAATGACATTGCAGGTTATAGTGAGTGCCATGAACATGTACAAGAGCCTGACAATGTCCTCCACAAACACCCTGCTGCCCACCACCCAAGTGGAACAATTTCATCCTAGATTTTCTGTTTTCCCTCCACCACAGACATCCCAGTGTTCCTTACTCTCTCCATTGGTGTGGAATTTGCATAACCCCGCCCACTGCCTCTAAGATATCAGGTTGGGGAAAGTTTGTGGGGGGAAAATAAATAAATAAATACAGTAGAGTCTCACTTATCCAACACTCACTTATCCAATGTTCTGGATTATCCAATGCATTTTTGTTTTCAATATATCATGATATTTTGGTGCTAAATTCGTAAATACAGTAATTACTACATAGCATTACTGCAGGGGTCCTCAAACTTTTTAAACAGAGAGCCGGTCCACAATTCTTCAGACTGTTGAGGGGCCAAATTATCATTTGAAAAAAAAAATGAATAAATTCCTATGCCCACTGCACATGTCTTATTTGTAGTGCAAAAAAAAAACAACAACAACAACAACAGCAATGAAAGAACAATACAATATTTAAAAATTAAAAAAATTAACCAACATAAACCTATCAGAATTTCAATGGGAAGTGTGAGCCTGCTTCTGGCCAATGTGATAGTCAAGTTAATTAGGGTTGTTGTTGTTGTTGTTGTTGTTGTTGTGGACCTTCAAGTCATTTCAGACTTTGGTCAAGCCTAAGTCTAAAACTGAGGGCGGGGACCAGATAAATGACTTTGGAGGGCCTTAGTTTGAGGACCCCTGCATTACTGCGTATTGAACTACTTTTTCTGTCAAATTTGTTGTATAACATGAAGTTCTTGTGCTTAATTTGTAAAATCATAACCTGATTTGATGTTTAATAAGCTTTTCCTTAATCTCTCCTTATTATCCAACATATTCGCTTATCCAATGTTTTGCCAGCCCGTTTACGTTGGATAAGCGAGACTCTACTGTACTATAAAAAAGAAGAGGAAAGAAAGAAAGAAGGAAGGAAGGAAGGAAGGAAGGAAGGAAGGAAGGAAAGAAAGGAAGTCAATGCTGAAACTGATCTATACGGAAATGCTGTCGTCAAAGCAGCTGATGGAAACTTTTCAGAGATGGTGGCACAAATTGCACACAGTAAACACAATTTTCTGCTCTGTCCAAGTCCCAAGGGTGTTCTTTAATTGCCCTGCAATTAAGGAACGGACACATCTAATTAGCGTGACACATTAGTCAAGCAATTAATGGCCAGTCTCACAGAGTGCCTTGCTTCATGACACTGAGCTCTAATCCCATTTCAGGGTCCTCCGCTAGAAAAAAAGGTCTATTTGCCATTGGGTAAAACGACAGCTGGTACACCCTCAGCCTTCAAGAAAGAGTAGCGTTCTCTGGCTCCAAACCACTGGAGGACACAATAAGACGTCAAATAGGACAATTATAGGCTGGTAATCTTGGCCCCCGAGACCTGCTTTTCATAAACACTGGTGTCATTAATGGGTTTCAGAGGGAGGCCATAGCAATTCTTGAACTGCACTCAAACACTGCTTACAGAACAAGTAATGTTTTTCTTGTTGTTCTTCCAATGGATGGTGCCTTAACCCTATTAGACTTTCTGGAACATTTGGATCCTATTTACCCCTTACTTCCTAGGGCACAATCTCAGCCCAATAGGTTCTCAGCAAATGGGATCCCTCTCCCCAACTGGGATGCAAAAATAGCCAAGAGACCATGGGTGCATCTACACTGTAGAATAAATGCACTTTTACAATACTTTAAACTGCCGTGGCTCCTTGATATGCAATAACAGAAGCTGTAGTTTAAGTCTTTAACTTTCTCTGCCAAAGAGTACTGCTCCTAGGATTCCACAGTATTGAGTCATGGCAGTTAAAGTGGTGAAAAATTGCATTAAATCTACCTGGCGGATGTACCCCATGGTTTTTCTGGAATTAGCCTAAATATGCAATAAATAGAGGACTCAAGACATGCCCTGAGCTACAGCAAGTCTATGAGATTTCCTTGGACCGTCCTGGCCAATATTCTCAGCATCACAAAATCTGGTGGACATTTGTCTATAATTTTACAGGAGGAAAAAACAGATCCCTCTCAAACGCATATACTCACACATATTTTGCTCAAAAAGAAGCTAGTTGACATGGACTTACTCTTTGGGGAATGGGATGGGTTGGAGCAAACTGGCGAGTGCTGGTCTCCAGTCATCATAATCTGACCTGTAATGAAAAAGGTCATGCACAACTCACTTTTTGAGAAACCAAGAATAATCCACCAAGCTAGGAATTTGCCACTTTGTAAAAGAAATTTATTATTTCAGTCGGACGTCTCCCTCCCAAACAGAAGTGATCTCATTGCCACTTTGAACGTTCTTTCTGCATTTATCTGTTTGATATTTGTTTTCTAATTTCCCAATTTTACTTTTCTGTTGGGTACCATATTGCAAATTACACAGTCAAATAACATTATACAGAAGAGGGCTCATCTATTTTATATGCAAGGAGTCAAAGTTTCCATCATTGGCATCTCCAATGAAGAAAATCATGGCAATGGGAATGATTCCTACCCAAGACCCTGGAAAATGTCACTAGTGTTAGCATCAACATGCGTTGTAACCCATGGTCTAACCACCAAGTACCTCCTCCATACCAGCCCAGACAATACTATTTTATAAAATCCTCTTGTAACCAACAGTGAATCTAACCAGGTTTAGTCAGATGTGCAGATTTCTGTTAGTTTGATTAATCTATATCAATAAATAATAAGTATGGCAGTAAAAATATCTGGTCCAGAGTTTTCCCTTTTTATTATTGCCAGCTAGTTGCATTTTAAACATCTGCTAATTCATTGTGAGGAAATGCTTTTTCATGCATCCCTGTCTTTGGGGAATTGTTTTTCCCAAATTGCTTTTCCTTTCGCTCTCAACTGAATAAGTCTATAATCCAGCCATGTCCTTCAGGGCTTAATGGTCATTGAAACCAAGGAGGACTTGGCATGACTGACCCCCTTTCCAGGAATGAGAGTCAGGGGAACCGGAGGCAACAAATAAATGCAGAGTAGCACATATAGCCCATTGAAGATAACAAGGACTGAACGTGTGAACATTTATATGCATGTGTTATTGGAGTGGGTTGGAGTGAGATAACAATTAATACAAGTCCAGTAAGTGGGGTTTGGAGACTTGTGCTAAATTAGCGACTTTGAGCTCTATTGTAACCTAAAATTTTTGCACTGATGGTTTCTGTGATGCAAACGGGAAGCCCCCCATTTCCATTTCTTTTGCCATTTGCTTCTGAGTTGGGACCTTCATGAAACAAACCTGCTAGTTTATCCTCAAATGGAAGAAGCAGAGGGGCCTCTGGTGACCAAGAAACAGCCCAGAACTCCAGGCAACATCTTGTAAACTATGTTCAAGGGTCAACGTACATATAAAAACTAGCCATTTTCATGAGTTGGATGCTATTTTTGGAGCTCCACAGTCTGGCCAGATGCCTCTTGCAAACATTAACAGCCCTGCTTGATTTATTGCCCTGCTAATTCCACATCTCCCCAAATGCCTACAGATGTTCGAGAGGAGAAGCCTGGCTGAAAGCTATCTGAACCCCCACCCCGCTATGAAAAGCGTGGAAAGCGGCTACTCACAGCATCTTAAGTATTTCCACGTAGCAGCCGAGGATGCGATCGGCCTGGGCGCTGAGCTCAATGGTCATGGTGCTGCAGGTGGGGCTGACCATCAAGCAGTCAATCAGGTTGGGCTCGCTGTCGTTGCCCGCGTTGGCCGTCATCTTCTGGTTGGCCGTGTTGTTGCGCTCAACCTCCACGTGGATCTCGTTCGACGTGACGATGACCGACTTGAGGCGAGACTCATTCAGCGTGGCCTCTTGGGACACCAGGTCAGGGCTCGTGTGGAGGAGGCGGAGGGGCAGGTTTGGCTTACGGTCACACGGCTGCTGGCAACCGTTCCGAATTTCTTTCAAGCTCGGAGAATTGTCCCGGCTGCATTTTGAACGACACGGAGAATCAAAATAATAGCAGCAATAACAGAAGGAGCAGCAACAGTAGAATAACATGGAACATGGCCACACAGTCCGGAAAACACAACAACCCGGTAGAATAACAGTACTATTCGGTCATATCGGAAATACTAATTGTGCTGCAACAGAATCATGGATTTTGGTCTCTTGTGACTATGTTTGCTTGTTTATAGCTAAGGAAAATCCTAATGGAATTTGTATTATGGGCCAGAAGGAGAAAGGATACAGTTTGCCCTTCTAAATGACATACAGGAAAAGAAATTTATAGTCCAGTTATTTATCCTGGACCTGTGTAAGCAACTCGCTTTTCTAGACAGACAATCTCAGGAAGGGATAGAATTGAAATGAAGAAAGCTCTGATGCACTGGCCAAATGGGGACCACAGTGAATCAGTCTCAGTTGGCCTGAAAGCTGAATTTGAGCATTATCTTTGGTAGTAAGCCATTCATGTTAACTTTTTGGTTCTACGTTGGGATGTTCCATTCGGTTCTGAATTCCTGTGTTTGATATTGATTTTGTAGATTGCTTTCATTTATTAATTGCTACTTTAGTCCATAATCTTAACTTGGATTGGGAGCCCCGGTGTGTGCCGGCAGGATTGCTGACCGAAAGGTTGGCGGTTCAAATCCAGGGAGCGGGGTGAGCTTCCATCTGTCAGCTCCAGCTTCCCATGCAGGGACATGAAAGAAGCCTCCCACAGAATGGTAAAACATCAAACATTTGGGCATCCCCTGGGCAACATCTTTGAGGACGGCCAATTCTCTCACACCAGAAGTGACTTGCAGTTTCTCAAGTCGCTCCTGACAGACAAAAAAAACTTGGATTGGACATGATCAAGATGGCAAATGAGGAGGAATATACAAGGTATGAGATGTTGTAGCAGTTTGCTTTTGGTTGAGTTTTAAAGGAAGGACCTTTTAAAGGAAGTTTGCTGCTTCCTCTCCATTTCCCCTGATTAGTTGACTGAGTGCAAATGCCCTTTTCATATTGAAACCAATGACAAAGAGAAGAAAGTGGGAGGAAGAGCGAGAAAACAGGCCAGTGTAAAAGCAGCCAATATGACAGAATATTCGTCTGTACTGTCTCTGCAAAATGGGGATAGTTGGATGGGATAGATTTGGATGATGATGGCACATGAGTTTAGAGGCCTCGTAACACAATACGTGGAATACCTAATTTAATGTTTACCCCAGGACACTTGGCTATCTTAACATCCAGGATAAAACTTCTCACTATTCTGCATATAAAAGATAACGACTCTTGAAGTTGAATCTATGTTCAACACTAGCAAGAGTAGCAGCAGACTATAGCTTAGAAAACAACACACTGGGTAGTGCAATACACAAAACTCGTCCTCCAAGACCTTGCTGCACTTTCCCCAGCATCTGCCCAATATCTGCCATCTATACTCTAAGGTGGAAGCTAAGCCACATAAAGTACCTTTTGCATCTGATACACCGTTGGGAATCAGAAGCAAAAGTGAAAAAGAATCCAAAGGGAAAGAAAGGGCTAACAGTTCAGAGCACAGTAACTGACCTGTTGATGAACTCTTCATAGCAAGAATAAATGGCTGCTAAACAGACTGCGACGAGATTTGGAAGGACTCTGGGATGGGGGCACTGTCCGGTCGGGCCGTGCATGCTGGAATGACATCAAAACCGTCAATGGATGAGGGGACAAACACAAGGCAACACTGTTGCAGCAAAGAAAACACAGGCCAAGTCTATGGCAGCCTCCCTCTTGGCCGGGGTGATGGGAATTGCAGCCCAATACAGCTAGAAGCTTCCAGGTTGAGTAAGATTGGTCAATGGCAGTGGTTCCTAACCTTTCTTTGACCAGGCACCACTTGACCTGGGACCACTTTGACCAGGGACCACTTTCCAACATTAGTACCAAAAGGGCTACGAATCAGTTTTGGGTCGTTTAACACCACTTTACCTGCCATAGCACAGTGGAATCCTGGGATTTGTAGTTTTACAAGGTCTTTAGCCTTCTCTGCCAAAGAGTGCTGGTGCCTCACCAAACTGCAACTCACATCATTTAAATTGGAGTTAAACTATAGTGTAGACCAGTGATTCCCAACTTTTTTTGACCAGAGACCATTTAGACGAAAGACCACTTTGACCAGGGACCACTCTCCAACATTAATACCAAAAGGGTTACGAATCAGTTTTTGGTTTTTAGATTCAGTCTAGTTATCTGGGATGCCGATTCAGACAATTGCATTGGATAGACCACATCAGTTCTAGTTTCTCATACAGAATATATGCCATCTAGTAGTCGGCTAGCCCACAGAAAACCACATTTAATTATCTAGAACTGATTTGGTCTATCCAATGCAATTTTCAGAATCAGCACCCCAAATAATTTACAGTATTTATATTCCGCCTTTCTCACCCTGAAGGGGACTCAGGGCGGATCACATTACACATATAAGGCAAACATTCAATGCCATAACATAGAACAGAGACAGAGACAGACGCAGGCACCGGGCTGGCCTTGAACTCATGACCTCTTGGTCAGAGTGATTTGTTGCAGTTGGCTGCTAACCAGCCTGTGCCACAGCCCGGTCTGTAACCCAGGATCAGGCTTAGAAATGAAGATACCAACGGCTCCGCTCAGGGGGAGGTAGGTAGGTAGGTAGGTAGGAGGAGAAGCAGCAGTCAGGAGGCCTGTTGTTGCATCTTTCGTGGATAGTCAGCCTCTCCCCTCCCCACATCCCCATTGCCTCGGCACTATAAGAGGGTTCCGCAAGACTGTTACTCTTATTTGCAACGGTGTAGTACTGGCGAGGCTGCAGACCATATTTTAGTTCTTGGGGACCACTAGTGGTCCATGGACCACAGGTTGGGACCCACTGGTTTACGGGGACAAGGCACAGGGCAGGGCTTGAGCTTTGGAAAACGGCTATTAAGCAGGACACCTTTGTTCAACATCTTCTATCTTTCACTATAAAATAGAAGCAGATTTGAAAAGCTACTCACTACTGTAACATCTGGTAATGAAAAGTGGCTGAGAATGGAGAAAAGGGAATTAAAGGGTTATCATCCCCAAAGAACAGCACACATTTGGGCCAGACAAGTACCAACCTGTGAATAAACTTCTTCACCACTTCCATGCCAGCATTCAGTTCATTCAAAGCCAGAATGTACTCCTGAGTAAAGAGCCGCAACCGAGGGCACTTCCCAAAATCCTGTCCAAAACAGAAGAGAGGACTAATAACACCATGGAAAGATGGAAGTCAGACTCCAAGGAGAGACTGACACAAGAGGCAGACATGTTAGCTGCTTTGCTCTCATTTTGGGGAGAAAGGAAAGATATAAATGAATAAAATCATAATCATAACCATTCATCTAGACATAGTGAATTAAGAACTTGGGAAAATATTTGTTGCACTTTATGTTCTACTTCCTTTTCTGCCCCTTACTAATTAAAACTGCCTTTCCCAACCTGGTATCTTACAAGAATGGTAGGAAGTCCTATTGCAACACCCAAGGTTGGGAAAGCAGGCATCGAAACAACCCTGCCACCTCCAGAATCATGACGTCCTCCGTTCCAACAAAGCACAGAGTCATCTTTCTGTTTGCTTCTTTTGTTGCATCTAGACACAATCAATTGTTTGCAATGTTTCCGTGATGACTTCAGAGTGGATAAAAACCTTCCTGGGAATTTGGGAAGGGAAGATAAAAAAAATAACCAAATAAGCACTGAGCATGGCTGCTTGGATGGATGGTGGTTGGGCAATGTGGAGAACAGAAGATTTGAGAGGCGACATGCAAGCATCTGAAGGGATGACATGGAGAAGACAAAGTCGAAGAGATAAACAAACACTATAAAGGTTCAAAACATAAAAAGAGATGTGTATATTAGAACATCTTGCAAAGGCCACAGAAATAGTCAGGCCTCTCTGAGTATAGAGCTATCTTCCTTCCATGTAAAAAGGATAAGCGAATACTATAAAGTTTCAAAACTTAAATTGCACTATGTAACTATTGGAGACTATTACAGTCTGGAAGATACTACTGTGGATTATAACAGTTGACTGTACTTATTATTTTCATTATTGTTGTTAACTCTCAGGTAATATTGTGTATATATATGGTGCTCTGCATTACATAGTGCAACTTATGTTTTGAAACTTTATAGTATTCGCTTATCCTTTTTACATAGAAGGAAGATAGCTCTATACTCAGAGAGGCCTGACTATTTCTGTGGCCTTTGCAAGATGCTCTAATATACACATCTCTTTTTATGTTTTGAACCTTTATAGTGTTTGTTTATCTCTTCGACATTGTCTAGTATAGACATTTGTGTGTATTTATCATGGAGAAGACAAAGCCAGCTTATTTCCTTCTGCTCCACAGACAAGAACAAGAACCAATGGTCTCAAATCACATGAAAAGACATTTTCACCCAACATCTCAATTATAGGAATTGTTCAAGAGTAAAATAATCTCCCTTAGAGAGAGACAGGATAACCTTTGGAGATCTTTAAATAAAGATTTGATGGCCTTTTTTTCAGGTGTGCTTTAGCTGTGCATTTCCATATGGAAAAATAGGGTTGAAATAGAAGGATCCTGCGATCCTTTCCAACCCTGTCCTTCTATGATTTCCCTCACTCCTAGTCCTGTCCTAAATATCATGTGGACATAACAGATAACGCAAAATGGCACTGCTATAAAGATTAAGGGTAAGGAAGACAACCTTTTCACTCACCATATTGTGTTTGAGGATTCTTTGTACAACCGGAGTGAATACTTCTATGACCACCATGGACCGAGGACGTTCTCTGCAGTGCTGCAGGAAGAAACCATGTAGATCACATAAAGGGGAGAAAGAGATTTCCTACTTATCAGAGTTGCTGGATGGGGAGAGTATCTCAGGAGGCTGACAAACATCTCCCTAGACGTTTTTTAATCATACAAAGCTCTATCACAGGGGTGGCTAACTTGTTGATTGCATCTCCCATTAATTCCCAGTGGCACTTGGGAAGGATAGCATAGTCCAAATCAGGCATGGGCAAACCTCAGCCCTCCAGGTATTTTGGACTTCAGCTCCCACAATGCCCAACAGAAGGGCCGAAGTTTGCCCGTGCCTGGTTTGGACTAGAGGAGAACATCTCGGCCTTATCACATTCCCTCTTACCAGAGCTTGGGAGAAGAGTCACTTCTTAGACATCAGCTCTCAAAATCTCCCAGCCAGGTTGGCAGGGAGATCCTGGGAGCTAGAGTCCAAACTAGTCAGATTCTTCTAGCTCTGCTCCTTGCAGAACCGAAAAGATTTTTACGGAAGGCAGAAGGGAGCAGGGAGAGAACGAAGGAGAGACATAATTAGTAGAAAACTGGGAGAAAACCAGAAGGACATCAATTTGCCCTCAGAGTATGAGGAGGCAAACTTTCACAAATACAAGCTAAATGTTTAGTTCTGGGAAATGTCACTTATCATTAAAACTAGTGGTTCCCAATCTTTTTTTGACCAGGGACCACTTTGACCAGGGACCACTCCAACATTAGTACTCAAAGGATTACGAATCAATTTTTGGTCAACTTTAGGTTTAGTTATTTGGGGTGCTGATTCAGAAAATTGCATTGGATAGACCACATCAGCTCTAGTTTCTGATACAGAACATATGCCATCCAGTAGTCGCCATCTGTTCACCCACAGAAAACCATATTTAATCCTCTAGAGCTGATGTGGTCTATCCAACACAATTTTCTGAATCAGCACCCCAAATAATCCCAGTAACAGGCCTACAATGGAGACAACAAGATGACCCTGCTTCCAGACGCCATGTGGAACAGCTCAGCTCAGGGCGAGGGAGGAGGAGAAGCAGCAGTCAGGAGGCCTGTTGTCGTCTCTTTCATGGGTAGTCAGCCTCTCCCAACATCCCTGTTGCCTTGGCACTATAAGAGGGTTTTGTGAGACTAGTTACTCACGTTGCAATGGTGTAGTAATGGTGAGGCCGCAGACCACATTTTAGTTCTTGGGGACCATTGCAATGGATAACCCATATGCCTCACCTTAATTTTTTTCTTCTATCTCTCCCTCTCTCTACAGAGATCAACTTTGGCTCAGAACCAGGCTCACCCTGATGCCTCCCAATCAGTATCACTCTGGATAACCATGGGGAATTTTTAAATCCCAATCCAGGCCTTTCTTGCATGGCAAGGGGTTGAACCAGATGGCCCATGTAGTCTCTTCCAACTCTATTATTCTATGATTCTATGTGGCATTGACGGCACCATTCCTTCTCTCCCCTGGTGAACCAGCTGGGCCTCTGCAGCCCAGATATGCCAGATTTAAACAGCATTTTATGAGTTCTGGAACTCACTAAAGCAACAAGAACAACATCCAATAGCCAGAAATACCTTGCAAAAAAATTCACACAAGTCAGGAGGTGGGTGGTTGTTTTCCAGCAAAGGAGCAAGGGCCTAAAAATAGTAGGAAAACAAACGATTTATAGTTGATTCTTGACTGTTACCAAGATTAATAATTAAAAAAATCATGATTATGTTGTATTTAAACTGAATCCCATTCTAGATATTCCAGGTTAGATGAAATAAATATTACTAGTGTGCATTTTCGTTCTCCATCTTACATAGAATATATTTCTATTTACAAAATGAATAAACAAATAGAGTTTAAAGGAACTCTTTGTTACAAATACAACTCATTATTTATCACATCATTGTCTACTCAGGAGTTGAAAATAAAATGACTGTCGTCCTTCAAGGTCCTGGGTTTAGGAGCTGGGGTGTGACTCAATCCCTTAAAGTTGCCCAACTTTGTTCTACAAGAAGCACGAGTTGTGTGTGAGATGCATCAGAGAGCACCCACTCCATCTCCAATGTATACTGATGATTTTTCTTTAACAATTACTTTACAGTATAAAGCACCATAGACATAAGGTGTGTTATATAATCACCCTGTTGTGCTCCAAAAACAGGTTGACTATTTGGCAGATAAATGGAGGAAGGCAAACAGAAGGTGACTGACAGCTTCTCCCAAAAGAATAAAATTCACAAAAATAATCACAAACATATTCACAAAAATAATCATAAAAATTGAACATGGCCATACAGCCCGGAAAACATACAACAACCCTGTGATCCCAGCCATGAAAGCCTTCGACAACAAATCATAAAAATATTCACAAAATAATTGCAACAATATTCACAATTATGAAAATATTCAAAAAATATTCTCAACATTATTCATGAAAATATTCAAAATAATATTCATGAAAATATTCTCAAAAATAATCACAAAACTATTCACAAAAGTAATCATGAAAATATTCACAAAATTAATCATACAACTGCAGTAGAGTCTCACTTCTCCAAGTTAAACGTGCCGGCAGAACCTTGGATAAATGAGTATCTTGGATAACAAGGAGGGATTAAGGAAAAGCCTATTAAACATCAAATTAGGTTATGATTTTACAAATTAAGCACCAAAACATCACTGCTATACAACAAATTTGACAGAAAAAGTAGTTCAATACACAGTAATGTTATGTTGTAATTACTGTATTTACGAATTTAGCACCAAAATATCACGATATATTGAAAACATTGACTACAAAAATGCATTGGATAATCCAGAACCTTGGATAAGCCAGTCTTGGATAAGTGAGACTCTACTGTATTCATAAAAATATTCACAAAAATATTCTCAAAATTATTCATTAATATATTCTGGTTCAAGGTTTTTCAGGCCTGGTCTGTTTGCTTTGACTTGTGGGTCAGCAAATGTTATTCAAAGCAAAGGACGTTAGTCGCCAAAGGACTAGACATAAGCATGACAACACATTAGTGTCCTGGGTTTGCCAAGGATGCCCAGATGGCACAGGAAGGAAAGTTAGGGACTAGATACTAGAATTCCTGTTTTGAGGTTCACATATCCAACTTCCATGCTTTGCAAGTATCACACACAGCACAAAAATTAAACAATAAAACAATATATTACACGTTCTATACGTCAAAACCCATGTGCCAAAAGGGTTCGCATGATCATGTTGACTGCAAGAAACTCATGCTTCCAGTGGAAATGACATTATTTGTTCTTATCAGCACAAAGACCAGCCATTGTCCCACAACATTTCATGATGAACCAGAGTTCACACCAAGCGAGAATATTGTCGTAAAGTGGAAGAGTACATGGTACTTCCTGCTTTTTTCTTAACATTAGCTGTATGTAGGCAAATATTTGAAAATGCCGTGTGGTCTAGTCATTTGATAAGAAGTAATTGTAAGGGATGTTTGGTGTTGCTGGTTGCAACAAAAAATACAACTCATTTCAATTCTTGCTGATGGAAACATCTGAGCTTTCCTCCTTTTTTCCCATAACGAATCCCTCGCTTTTCTGACCACTTGCTCCACACCTTCTCTGTCCATCTCTAGGCAAAGCAATATGGTTATGGGTAGTAAAATGTATTAGGAATTATAACCACCGCGGGCGTTGTAATGAAATTATGTCACCGAGACCTCCATGGTAAATTGGAAAGTGTTGCTAGAACAAAAAAATCTCAGTATACAAGGAAGGCCCTGGGGCTTCTCCGTCCTGGAGCTCAGCTACAAGATTCCTGGTATTGGATTTGCACAGCAGAACTCTTTCAAGCACAACAACTGGGGCAATTTGGATTAAAGATAACTAATATACCAGCACTGTTGTTTTGAACATTACTCACACTCAGAAACCTCAGATTTGTCCTTCTACCAAGCTTCAGAAATGTTGAAATACATCACACAACAGCCCAAATTCAAAACATTACTGGCTCTCTAGTAACACGCTGTTGTTGTGTGCCTTGCATGAGTTTCTGACTCATTATGATAGTTGGATGACACGATCATGGCCAGATTTCAAAAGAGGTTCATCAGCGCCTTCCTCTGAAACTGAGAAAAGAAGGACTTGCTCAAGGTCACCCAGTGGGTTTCTATGAACTCAAACCTTGGTTTCCTAGAGTCCTATCTGGCACTCAAATAGCTACACCAGGCTGCCTGTCTATGGCACATGTGTCATACTTAAGGCCCACAGGCCAAATCTGTCCCTCCATGTCATTTTATGTGGTTGTCCAGATCAGGCATGGGCAAACTTCAGGCCCCCAGGTGTTTTGGACTTCAACTCCCACAATTCCCAACAACCTACCAGCGGCTGTTGTATGTCTTTCGGGCTGTGTGGCCATGAAAGGCACTGCAGATTAATTCAACCAGAGAAATCAGCCATAGCAGAGCATTTGATGAACCAACCTGGACATAGAATATTATTTGAGAACACAAAAATGCTGGACCATTCCAACAACTATCATGTCAGACTACACAGAGAAGCCATTGAAATCCACAAGCATGTGGACAACTTCAACAGAAAGGAAGAAACCATGAAAATGAACAAAATCTGGCTACCAGTATTACAAAACTCCAAAATCAAAACAGTAGATGGGAACCAACACTTTGAGGGCTTGACTGAACAAAGGATGCCCCCAGGCAACAGATAAAACATTTCCAATGCTAATTAGGGTGATTAACTGAAACATTAATGCTGGCTCCCAGTGACAAAGGTCTCTTGCCACACCCTGGACTCTACACAGATATATATATTCTTTCCTTTCCTTACTTAGTTTCTCCATACCTCACAACCTCTGAGGATGCCTGCCATAGATGTGGGCGAAACGTCAGGAGAGAATACTTCTGGAACATGGCCACACAGCCCAAAAGACATACAACAACCCTGTGATCCCGGCCATGAAAGCCTTCGACAACAAACCTACCAGCGGTTAGGAATTATGGGAGGTGAAGTCCAAAACACCTGGAGGGTCAAAATTTGTCCAAGCCTGCTCTAGATGATGGACTACAACTAGCTTGTTGAGGGGTATCAGCACTAGTTGACAGAGAAGGCTAAAAACCTTGTAAAACAAGAACTCCGAGGATTCCACAGCATCGAGGCATTGCAGTTAAAGTGGCCTTAAGCTAAATACATTCTGCCGTGGAGATGCCCCTTACACACTTTTACCTTATTTCTACTGGGGAACATAAAACAACCTATAAGGAGAAACTACAAAAAGGCAAAATACAAAGCATACCTATGCTAAAATAACACTACATATACTATGAATAAAACAACATTATGCAGTTGAACTTAACAATTCTTTATGTTGGGAAAGAACGTAAGATTTAGAATTTGAAGACTAGTAGGGCAATATGTTCATATAAGATTTATAATTGGAGAAAGTAAGATAACTGAATAATTGGAACCATTACCTGGATAGTTGGAAGTTATTGTGCATGATCCCCTGGGCAACATCTTTGTAGACAGCCAATTCTCTCACAACAGAAGTGACTTGCAATTTTTCAATTAGCTTCTGACACAATTAAAAAAAAAATCATCCTCCCAAGATTCCATAGGATGAGGATGAGGATGCGGATTTGATTATTAATACAGTAGAGTCTCGCTTATCCAACGTAAATGGGCCGGCAGAACGTTGGATAAGTGAATATGTTGGATAATAAGGAGAGATTAAGGAAAAGCCTATTAAACATCAAATTAGGTTATGATTTTACAAATTAAGCACCAAAACATCATCTTATACAACAAATTTGACAGAAAAAGTAGTTCAATACGCAGTAATGTTATGTTGTAATTACGGTATTTACGAATTTAGCACCAAAATATCACGATACATTGAAAACATTGACTACAAAAATGCGTTGGATAATCCAGAACGTTGGATAAGCGAGTGTTGGATAAGTGAGACTCTACTGTACCTGGATAGTTGGAAGTTACTGTGCATGATCCCCGGGCAACATCTTTGTAGACAGCCAATTCTCTCACAACAGAAGTGACTTGCAATTTTTCAATTAGCTTCTGACACAATTAAAAAAAACATCATCCTCCCAAGATTCCATAGGATGAGGATGCGGATTTGATTATTAATATTATTAAAATTAATTCTTATCCATTCTCCTTAAGGCTTGAGGCAGGTTGCAACATAGAGTTAAAATACATGGCGTTTCAAAAAGATAGTCCCAATTTGAAAGGGCTATATCTCTGCAACTTCACGCACAAGAATGAAAGTATGGATTAACTGTGAATTGCAAAATTTATTCAGATATATTGGCGGAGAGGCTTAAAAAGATACTGAAAGCTTGGCTACACGAAGAACAAACGGGATTTTTGGCAAATTAAAGAAAAGCGAGGAGCGTTGATGTTCTGAGATGCAGAGAAAGCCTTTGATAACTTCTCTTGGGTTTTCATAGATGAATTACTAGCAACAATTTCAATGTATGCTTTAATGTTTATGTGTTTGATAGGTTGAAAACACAAACATTAGATTAAAGCATACATTGAAATGTGCCACACTTTCATTTTAAGGGTACATCTACACCAAGGATGGGCAAACTTTGGCCCTCCGGGTGTTTTGGACTTCAACTCCCACAGTTCCTAACAGCCTCAGGCCCTTTCCTTTCCCCCCTCAGCCGCTTAAGCGGCTGAGGGGGGAAAGGAAGGGGCCTGAGGCTGTTAGGAACTGTGGGAGTTGAAGTCCAAAACACCCGGAGGGCCAAAGTTTGCCCATGCCTGATCTACACTGTATAATTCACTTTAATGACTATGGAATCCTTGGTTGCGTAATGTGGCAAGGCACATTTTAAAGAAGCGTTCTGTGTCCTTGCGCTGAACCGCTGGAGCTTTCCTTCAACTCAAGTGCAAGCTCATGAATCAGTAATAAAGTACTGGATCAAGCAGCACAAGATGATGAATGCAAAAGATAAGCCCCGAAGAGGCCTGATGGAACAAAACTCCAAATGTATTTATGATTTGTCCTCTTGCCTTGCTGGAACCGCTGGTTCATGAGACAGTCAAAATTGGGGCCACAAGCAGAATTTGACTGACTCACCTTTATCAACATTATGTATGTAGCCTTCTGTTCCAATTAAGCCCTTAGACATTTCTTTTCAGATTTAACATTCATGAAGGGAAGGACAACTTAGGGTGCATCTAGACTTTAGGATTAATGCAATCTGACATCACTTGAATTGCTATGGCTCAGTGCTATGGAATCCTGTAAGCTGTGAAAGACTAAAGACCTTATAGAACTACAACGCACATGAAGCCATAGCATGGAGCTGTTGACAGTAAAAAGTGCTGTCAAACTGCATAATTCAGCAGTGGCATATTTTCATGAGTTTCAAAATTCAACTGAAATGTTGCTGAAATGGGCCAGGCTTTAGCACAGCAGGTTAAACCACTAGCTGCAGTATACCTTGTCAATTTAAAGGTTGACAGTTCGAAACCGGGGTCAGGGTGAGCTCCTGGCCTTTAGCCCAGCTTCCACCTACCTTGCGGTTCAAAAGCAGTATGTGAGTAGATAAACAGGTACTGCTTAAAAGCGGGGAGATATTTTAAGGCACCTATAAGGAAATGCCAACTTGATGGCACACAACAGCAGCAACAAACTGATATGCTCAATGAAGAGGCAATACATGGAAATTAAATAAAGAAAAAAAAGAAAACATGGCAAAGTAAACATCAATGAAGTTGTCAGGAAAGAGATGTTGCTCCATACTTACCACAATAATATTTTCATGTTCTTGTGGGGTTAGATTGGCATTCTGAAAAGGGAAAACATATTAAAAAATCAGATTTATTTTTTTTTAAAAAAACTCAGTTGCATCAAAAATCCATCTACAGTAAACTTTTTGTTTAGTATAGCAGGGTGTTAAAAGACGGGTCCATTCAAAGTTGTTTCCCAGAACTCATTGCTTTGAATTGTTGCACTGTATAAGAGTGGCCAATAACTCCCTGTCTACACTGAGAAACGGTCCACATGAGCTGCCATCAAACATTCACTCTACATCATATAAATATTCAAATGGAATATTGAATGTACATATTGCTATGTAACCCCCTGACACAGAAAAGACACATTGCAGAATGCATGTTAAAGACCAGGTGCCATTTCACAATGTGAAATATGAATCTGGAATGTGCAATGTGTAACTGAAATGCACAATGTTGCAATATGCACAACTGTGCTTTTGCCAGTATTGGCAGAATGCAATTGTTGTGCTATGGCAAATAACCTGAATGCAGAGTGCAACTAGCACATGAATGTATCACTAAAATGATGCCATTTCTTAGGTGTCAGATCTAGTACATGTACTATCCTTTGCTTGAAGCTGAGAGCATAAATGAACCAACATGATTCATTCATGCTCTCAGCTTCAAGCAAAAGAGAGCATAAATGAATCATGTTTGGTATGCTCTCCCCATACCAAAGTTGTTCATCCAAGTTAAGCGTCCCCAATGAGTACATGAAACGAATCTGGAATGAGTCAAAGTGAATGGTTCATCAAGCCTGGTCCTGTCACCTCTGTGCAGAAGTTCCTAATAGGATCCCAAGCATTTCCTCTCTTTTTTTCTGGAACCGTGAATTACAGCTACTGCAGACTGAAACTAAGACTTTATGTATGCAATGTATTTGTTCTGCCATTAAGTATGGCTGCCATCTTCCCATTTATCATAAGTTGGAATGGGAGGAGACAACAGAACATGCTGTTAAGGAATAAAATCCATGTTCAATCTCTGGCATTACAACACCAAAGCAATAGCCAGCGTCCAGTTCTGAGCACTATCGTTCAGGAAAGATACAAACTGGGATATGGTAAAGGATCTGGAAACTAAGCTCTATAGGGAACAGCTCAGAGAGTTGGATATATTTAACTTGGAAAAGAGAAGACAGGGAAGTGATGTGAAAGCCTTAAATATCTGAGGGCAGGTTGTGCTCCAAACAGTAGGCTACAAGTCATTGGACTCAATGATTTCTTGTCTCTTCCTTGGTATTACTCACATTAGGATTTCCCCAGATAGGAAGCAGCCAGGCCTTGAAGCTACAAGGGCATTCAATGCTACTCAAGGTGGTCAATTGAAACATTCACACTTGCCTCAGGCAGACAAGAGTTCTTTCTCCCGCCTTGGACATCATTCCACAGACATATAAACCCCACTTGCCTAGTTTCCAACAGACTTCACAACCTCTGAGGATGCCTGCCATAGATGTGGACAAAACGACTGGACAGAATGCTTCTGGAACATGGCCAGACAGCCCTGAAAACTCACAGCAACCCAATCCCAAACAACTTGCAGGAAAGTTACAAATTGCAACAATGTTAAAAACAAACCTAACAAATAAAATGAAAAGCAGCAGAAGAATCTCATAAAACATAATTGGCGACATTTATGTTCTGTGTTTCCTCCAGTGTGCTTAAGGTAGATTTTATTTATTTATTTATTTTCTAAATAAATTTACTTAAATTAAACTCTTTAATTTAAAAAAAATTCTCTTTTTTTAAGGTATTTTTTTATTAATTTATCAGTCAAAATGTATACGTTTACATTCCTCATTTTACAATATTTTAAACATATCATATTGTATACAATTCAACAGTAAAAAAAATCAAGAACATCTTTAAGCATATTTCTTATCAGTTTTTAACTTTTCCATTACAACTTTATTACATATCTCTCTACTACACACTTTTTATCTACTTATACATGTTTTATAATTAATATTATTATTATTAATTCATCAATCAAAATTCAGCAGAGCACAGGAAGGAATATAAACACCGCAGGCTGTGGGTTGCTTACTCCTTCTCCATAAAGGGTATATATGTTTGCAGAGACTATTGTAATAAACACATATTTAATCAAACAAATGCAGATTTACTAGTTTGATCAGCTGCTTTGCAGTTTTGTTTCAACAGGAAGGGAGGCAGGAAACTTCATTTAAAAATAATTCAGCACGTAACACGTTTTGCCAGCTGCTTGCGGAAATAGCTTCTCCAATGGCTTTTTTTATCCTTTTATCCCACCAACCTCGACACAATGCATTAAAAAAGAGGATAAAGAAGTGAAATGATGTCCACAAGCTTTGGGTGACCAACAGATTTGAAATATGGGCAAACCTGGACCAAAACACCTGGAGGGTCCAAGTTTGCCCATGCCTGGTATAGATGCACCCTTACACAGTGATTCCCAATCTTTGGTCTTTTAGCCTCAGCCAACCATGTACCATGTACCATGTATATCTGTATCTATGTGTATACATTATTTTATATATGAATTTTCGCCTCACATGTTTGCAAGTCTTTGCAAATACTATACAGATATATATATACAGAGAGATGTCTAGATAGATAGATATAAATATATAGATATATATATATGAATATAGATATATAGGTCTTGCAAATATTGTAGGGGAAATGCACACACACACACACACACACACACACACACAGAGAGATTTCTAGATAGATATAAACATAAATATATAGGGCTTGCAAATATTGCAGGAGGGAAATGCACATATATAGAGAGAGGATTTGCAAACGTTTCAGGGGGAAATACATATGTGAAATTAGTATATATAATTATAGATCTATATCTAGCTCTGCATTGTTTATGTAGGCATTGAATGTTTGCCTGTTATTATGTTGGAAGCTGGCCTGAGTCCCCATGGGGAGATAGGGCAGGGTACAAATGAAGTTGTTGTGTTGTTGTTGTTATTATTATTATTATTATTATTATTATTATTATTATTATTATTAAGTTATTGTTAACACCATATTGTTTTTGTTGACCCTACTTTTCCACTTACAGATCTATTTTCATTTTGAAATTTACCAGTAGCTGCTGCATTTCTCACCCTTGGCTTATACTCAAGTCAATAAGTTTTCCATTTTTTTGTGGTAAAATTAGGTGCCTCGGCTTATATTAGGGTCGGCTTATACTCGAGTATATACGGTATTTCAAAACAGGGGGGAAAGAAATTACCTCTGAGAGCAACTTGGAAACAATCTCCAGAGGTGCTTGATGGATGGATTCGTCCTGCAAAGGAGACGTCAGCGCCATGTCCACCAAAGTGCGGATCTCCTTCAAAACCACCTCCAAGCGGCTTGGGTTGCTCAGCACCTTCTTGTACTTGTAGATTTTTTTCTAGGATGAAAAAAAACACACAGGTTCAGGTATTAAGACAAAAGGAATGACACTGGGGAAATGGCAAGATAACTACTTGGCACAGAACACATCGGAGGCATATTGTGTTTTGAAAGTGGCTGCTCGTGGCTCCATAAAGTGTGGTGGGAGGGCTATAAAGAGGAAGGAAGTTCTTATTTTGTTTTTAACGAGGCAGAACATCACAGTGCATTTCCCCCAGAGTTCTAGGAAAGAGATACGATATAGATTGACAGTAGTGCAGACAGACAAGATGGATATGGCCCAATTAAAAGGTAATCGCTGTGCTTTTCCTTCCAGGCATCTGGTTTGATGCATTTTTGCAGATGGGATCTCTGTTAGTTATAGATTCCAAAATAGCAAGCAATGATAAGACACCAACATCCTTTGGCAGAGGAAACTATAGACCGTGTCAAACTACAAATTCCAGGATTGCATAGCATTGAGTCATGATAGTTAAAGTGTTATTAAACTGCATTAATTCTGCAATATAGATGCATGCACGCCATGTAGCCTGGGGCTATGTAGCCAATTCACACCACAGAATTATAGTACTAGCATTCCGCTTTAACTGCCATGGTATCAATGTGTCGTTGAAGGCTTTCATGGCCAGAATCACTGAGTTGCTGTGAGTTTTCTGAGATGTATGGCCATGTTCCAGAAGCATCCTCTTCTGACATTTCGCCCACATCTATGGCGGGCATCCTCAGAGGTTGTGAGGTCTGCTTGAAACTAGGCAAGTGGGGTTTACATATCTGTGGAATGTCCAGGGTGGAAGAAAAAAACTCTTGAGGCAATTGTGAATGTTGCAATTGGCCACCTTGATTAGCATTGAATGTCCTTGTAGCTTCAAAGCCTGACTGCTTCCTGCCTGGGGGAATCCTTTGTTGGGAGGTGTTGCCTGGCCTTGATTGTTTCATGTCTCTATATTCTGAGTGGTGTTCTTTATTTACTGTCCTAATTTTAGAGTTTTTAAATACTGGAGAGCTTGAGGAACGGTGCTTAACATTCTCAGTCCTACAAACCTCAGGCTTGCATAGTTTGGAAGCATGGCAGTTAAAGTGAAATAGTAACACTATAATTGTATGGTGCGACTGAGTCCCAAGATTTGATGCCACAGAGATTCTATACATGGGGTACGTAATCTTACAGTGAGCTCTTTACTTGACACACTGGGAAGAAAAATACCTGGGGAACATAAAGAAGAAAAGAACCAGGGAATGATTCAACGTCATAATTCCTTATGCATCTATGGACTGACAAAAGATGGAAATGTAATTCAGTCCACCGTAGACAATTCTAGAAATTACCAGAATTACCATTCCTCAATCTTAAGAATACAGCTACAGAAAACTCAATTCAGGAGACCATCCACCCTATTTGGATAGTGTTTTTAAAAAAAAAAAAAAAAAATTGTGTCAGGAGCAACCGGAGTTGCTTCTGGAGTGAGAGAATTGGTCGTATGCAAGGACGTTGCCCAGGGGACACCCAGATGTTTTTTTGATGTTTTACCATCCTTATGGGAGGCTTCTCTCATGTCCCCACATGGAGCTGGAGCTGATAGAGGGAGCTCATCCGTGCTCTCCCCAGGTGGGATTCGAACCTGGCAGCTTTCAGGTCAGCAACCCAACCTTCAAGTCACGAGGTTTTTGTCCCCTAGGCCACCAGAGGCTCCGTGTTTTTAAATGAGCAAGTAGTTCATGTGGCTGAAAGGAAGAAATGCAAAACCAGGGATGCAAATTCATTCCTGCACTTTGAATGCCCTCTTGTCCCAGGGAAAAGACAACAGCCTTTTTCAGAGACTCTCTCTGAGCCAAAACTAGAAAGTGGGCCATGCTGGGTAAGCATTCTTTCATTGGTTCAGAGCAGAGAGGAGGAATATTTTTCCCTCCTGATATTTTACCCGACAGCTCCCATCAGTTCTGCCCAGCATGCCCAATGGCCAGAGAGAATCCCAAACACTCAAAATTCCCCAACATGAAACCCCCAAATCCTGGCTCACTTCTACTCTGCCCTAGGGTCCAAGTTTGACACTGCTTTTACTGCTATGGCTCAATGCTAGGGAGTCATGGAGCTTTTTTTAGCTTTCTCTGCCAAACAGGGCTGGTGCTTCAACAAACTACAACTCCCATAGTTGTATAGTGTCAAACTGTATTCATTCTACAGTGGATGCACCCAAAGATGAAAAATGCAACATTACGGTTCTGTTTTACTTGCAAACTCACACACAGCTCTGTAAGCAATATTCTCTCTCCTTTCTTTCGCTTCACTCTCGAAGGTGTTCCCATTTATATTTCTGTTTTATTTGTTACCAGGCAGTGGGCACTAATGACTGTTATCTTGCTCATGGTACAGGTTGATGTGATGAGTTTTCCACCGGCTAATGCAGTGCAGAGGCTTTGAGAAAGCTCCATGCCTTGTCCGTGTTTATTTGCTCATCAATCAATCCCTTCCCCAGATGGCATCCTTTTTATATGCTTCAGAATAATTTAAAAGAGATGCAGTCAGTTCACTCTACCCAAAGGCGGCAGAGAGCAAAATGGATCAGATAACCTGGTTCAGACCATAAAAACGAAGGAAGTGATGATAAACCATCACTTACAAGATCCAGATGCTGATTGGGGATTCTGGGAACTTGCAATCCAAAAAGGGGAACTTCACTGAAAACTGTCAGATTACTTCTGAATATAGGCTCCCTGAGCTTGCAGGCTTTGGGAGGGAGTGCAAATGTCATAACATTTATCGGTTTTCCAATTGGATCACCATTACTGGATTTCTCTTTACAGTTTCATGGGTGTAAGTTTCAGTAGGCAGACATGAACCTTTTCCCCTTTCCTGCAGCTTAATTCAGAGAGAGAAAACAAGCACATCTTTTTGTTGTGCTGTTGTTAAAGGAGTCAGAGAGCTCACCAGCCAACCAACTGAGGCTGATCCAGAGATCTACCCAAAGGCGACCCTTCTGTCCAGTCTTACATATAAGGATGATGGAACCATAGACAAAACAATGCTACAGGTGACACCATCTCACATCTTGAATACATCTTCCCAATGCACCATCCTTTCAGATATTTACTTTCTGCTGTTGGCCCAACATCTCCCTTGTCCTCCATATTATCCTGCCTTGTATCTCCAAAAGTTCAACACACCTAGTTGGCACCAGGTTAGAGAAGTACAGTACTATTTGATTCCTAGATTTTCCTCACCAACATTTCTTGCCATGACCCTCAAGCATCCACAGATTTTTGGTATCCACTCCAGAGGGTCCTGGAGACAAACCAAATACCAAGGGTTCACTGCATAACGAAAATGCAGATCTACATTGCAGGCATAACATATTGTTAATTCCAGAAGGAAATGTCTGCAACAATAAAAACTTTGTATACCTTTACGCTCCACTTTGTCAGCTAGTACTTGGCCTCCAAAAGGCTTCCCCAGAATAAATCTGTTTGCCTTTTAAAAACACTACATTAATGCTAAGTTTGTTAACCTTTTTAAAGCACAATCGGTGCTCTGTATCCACAGATTCTGAATTCATGGACTCAACTATCCATAATAATATCAATAATAATAATAATAATAATAATAATAATAATAATAATAATAATCAGAAAGGTAAAGGTAAAGATTTCCCCTGACGTTAAGTCCAGTCATGTCTGACTCTGGGGGTTGGTGCTCATCTCCATTTCTAAGCCGAAGAGCCGGCGTTGTCCATAGACACCTCCAAGGTCATGTGGCCAGCATGACTGCATGGAGCGCCATTACCTTCCCGCCAGAGGTATTGATCTACTCACCTATTGATCTACTCACATGTGCATGTTTTCGAACTGCTAGGTTGGCAGAAGCTGGAGCAACAGTGGGTGCTCACTCTGCTCCTGGGATTTGGACCTGGGACCTTTCGGTCTGCAAGTTCAGCTTCTCAGTGCTTTAACACACTTCGCCACCGGGGCTCCATTGTATATAAATACACAGAGAAATTATACTGTTTAACCGGTATTGCACCACCTGACATCCATCAGGAAGTAGCAGCCAGAAATGAAAGGGCTAAGGTAGTGACATCTCCGGTCACCCTCTGTTCGGATATCAGCCAGCAATCCAACTCCTTAAATCAAGAAATAGCTTCGCAGGAACTCCTCAGCAAGAGAGAGTCCAAAAGTGGCAGGATAACACTCAGAACCTCAATCAGTGGTTGAGACCGGATGAGAAACTCCCTTCTGGACACACAGAAGACTGGGCGACTTGGAAGGCGCTGAACAGACTGCGCTCTGGCACCATGAGATGCAGAGCCAACCTTAAGAAATGGGGCTATAGAGTCTGCGACATAAGAGTGTGGAGAAGAGCAAACCACAGACCACCCACTGCAATGTAATCTGAGCCCCACCACATGCACAATGGAGAACCTTCTCACAGTGATACCAGAGGCACTCCAAGTGGACAGCTTCTGGTCAAAGGAAATCTAGCATAATGCCACATTTTTAACTTTGTGCTTTTTAAAATATATTATAACTGTACCTTCAATTCTCTTCTGACACAATAAATAAAGTACAACATTGTATGTAATGGGGCGTCAGCATCCATGGATTTTGGTATCCATAGAGGGCCCGGGAACCAAACCTCAGTGGATAGCAAAGGCCCACTGTACTGTTTTATGGCTAAGTTTGGGTGCCTCTAGCTGACAGAGAAAAGGCCTCTGGAAACATGAACGCTTTTTATTTTGGATATCTAGTTGATGTTGTCTACATCTTGGGAGATCCCAGCATGACCTTTCACTCCCACTCTTCATGCTGGTGTAAATTAACCCTGTACTTTCCGAAATGAAATATATCTCTACTTGCCACAGCTTGTTGCTATACACCATACATGGGCAAACTTTGGCCCTCCAGGTGTTTTGGACTTCAACTCCCAAAATTATAGGGCCAAAGTTTCCCCATGCTTGCTATACGCTGTGAGTATATCACACCGTTCAAAACAGGAATAGCTCTTTCTGCAATACCCACAAAACAATCTATCAATAGGTTGCTGTGAGTTTTTCAACCTGTATGGCTATGTTCTAGAAGCATTTTCTCCTGACGTTTCTCCCACATCTATGGCAGGCATCCTCAGAGGTTGTGAGGTCTGCTGGAAATGAGGCAAGTGGAGAAAGGACTCTAGTCTGTTTGAGGCAAGTGTGAATGCTGCAATTGGCCAGCTAGCTTGATTAGCATTGAATAGCCTTGCAAATTCAAAGAATGGCTGCTTCCTGCCTGGGGAATCCTTTGTTGGGAGATGTTAGCTGACCCTGCTTGTTTCGTGCCTGGTTATAAAAATATGGCAAAATCTTTCTAGCAGTATTAAAAAACTCTAAAATCAGGACAGTAAATAAAGAAGAACACTCAGAAAACAAGAATTCCAGACAAGAAACAACCAGGGCTCGAAAAACTCACAGCAACCCAGTGATTTGGCCATGAAAGCCTTTGACAACACATCTATCAATACTACCTCAGAATTTTGAAAAGAAACTTCTGCAATCACAATTCCACCCCCCCCCCCCCAAAAAATCCAAATTAGAGACATTTCTCTCCTCCCCTTGGCTACTTTTTCCTTCAAGCTCTTTTCAGATCTCCGAAAAGCACTGAATAAAAGCAATGCTTTTCAGACTTGAAGGCTACCTATGTCTGCTCTGCTGAAAGAAGAAAAGGGCCACAGTTTAGCCCTATGTCATCTAGGCTGCTGCCCAGTTTTTCAAATAAAGAAGCTGGAGGGGGATCTGAAAACAAGCATAGAGAAGACGCCACTAAGGTTTAAAAAACCCAACAACCCTCCACCCCCTTAACCCCTTGCCTTTAATTTCTCCGCACCTCCAAATCCATCTGTGAAGCCTCCGGCACCGACTTTTCTAATCTGAAAGGGATCTTGGTCAGGAAGAAACTGCAAAGGCTGGGCAGGATGTGATATATGGAAGCAGTTGCCAAGATTCAGATTTCTTTCTCATATGTAGCTTCAACCCTCTGTATAGCTTTTAACAAATAAGAAGATTTTTCCCCCCTGTAAAAGCCCAACTATTCAGAAGAGAAAAGAGGCCAAACCGGCCACTATTAAAGAAAGGTCTGAAGTGGCTGATGGTGCTCCCTGGAAGATATTGCCTGAAAGGAAGCTTGGGGTTCTTCTCTCTCTCTCTCAACCACTCTCCTCCCTCTGACACAAGGAGAGGAAGAAGATCGATATCAGCTCCTCTTTCTCCCCGCCCTTCTTCTCTCCCTCCTTCTCTATTCCAGCTGTTAGGGACTCAGGGTTTAAAATATGTTTGCACAATGCACCATATGGAACGACACTCCGGAGACATCAACTTTGAAATACCCTGGTTGTAATACTTCTCAGCAGGGATGCAACATACACCCAGGAGGTTCAGTTCCATTTCGCGCACCCCAAATGAGCCAATATTGTTTGCAACTTATCACCGGGGATATAGGGCTGGAGCTTTGTACCAGAGAAGGGTAGCAAGTTTCTTCCCCACATATTGTCCATTCATATTGGCAGAGACCTAACAATATTCCAAAGTATTCAAGAGAGTAGTCGCCAAATCATTGAAAAACATGGTCTATTAAGTGTTGGGAAACCCTTCTGAGAAAACTCTTCACTAGACTGGCAAAACTCTTCACAGTTTGGATTTACAGTAGAGTCTCACTTATCCAAGCCTTGCTTATCCAAGCCTCTGGATTATCCAAGCCATTTCTGTAGTCAATGTTTTCAATATATCATGATATTTTGGTGCTAAATTCATAAATACAGTAATTACAACATAACATTACTGCGTATTGAACTACTTTTTCTGTCCAATTTGTTGTATAACATGATGTTTTGGTGCTTAATTTGTAAAATCATAACCTAATTTGATGTTTAATAGGCTTTTCCTTAATCCCTCCTTATTATCCAAGATATTCGCTTATCCAAGCTTCTGCCGGCCCGTTTAGCTTGGATAAGTGAGACTCTACTGTACTTTGTACTAGCCAGGGTAACCGCTGTTGCCTAGGTTATTTGAAAAAGTCCATTTTTTAATTGTACAAAACGCATAAGGTTGTGGATGAACTTACAACTGACATCATGCCAGATTTACACCGAGAAACTCATCAGTACTTAAAGTTTGTTATGTTGGGCAAGTTTGCTCTGGATGCATCATGGGTGGGTAAACTACAAGTCCCACTATGCTGAGTTAATTCCCCTCAAACCCCCCCAATAGGTTGAGTTAGTCATGGGGGTTCTGTGTGACAAGTTTGGACCAGGTCTGTCATCGGTGGAGGTCACAGTCTCCCTGGTTGTGGGTGAACTATAACTCCCAGAAAGGAAGGTCAGCTCCCGCCAAACCCCTCCAGTAATCAAATTTTGGTATATCAGGTATGTGTGCAAAGTTTGGTCCAGTTCCATTGGTGTTTGGGTTCACAATGCTCTCTCGATGTAGGGTGAACTACAACTCCCCCAAATCACAGTGAATTTCCTCCAGTTTTTGCTGGTCATAGGGGCTCTGTGTACCAAGTTTGGCCCAATTCCATCTTTGGTAGAGTTCAGAGTGCTCATTGACTGCAAGTGAACTATAAATCCCAGTTCTACAACTCCAAAATGTCCAGGACATTTCTCCTCAAAACCCACCAGTACAGTAGAGTCTCACTTATCCAGCCTTGCTTATCCAAGCCTCTGGATAATCCAAGCCATTTTTGTAATCAATGTTTTCAATATATTGTGATATTTTGGTTCTAAATTCGTAAATACAGTAATTACAACATAACATTACTGCATATTGAACTACTTTTTCTGTCAAATTTGTTGTATAACATTAAGTTTTGGTGCTTAATTTGTAAAATCACAACCTAATTTGATGTTTAATAGGCTTTTCCTTAATCCCACCTTATTATCCAAGATGTTCGCTTATCCAAGCTTCTGCCGGCCCGTTTAGCTTGGATAAGTGAGACTCTACTGTATTTAAATTTGGGCATATCGAGTATGCATGCCAAGTTTGACCCAGATCCATCATTGTTTGGATTCATAGTGAGCTCTGGATGTAGGTGAACTACAACTCCTATCAATGCCTCCAAAGACCTCCAGTATTTTTGCTGGTCATGGAGGTTCTGTGTGCCACTTTTATTATGTGCATAGATAACATTTGCAAATGGCTGTTTTGTAGAGAAAGCTGCCTTTTCTGCACAGAACACAACATTTCCTATCCAGTTGCTTCTATGTAGAAATATTGTTTCCTGTACAGAAAAAGCTGTTCCGTGTGCATAAAATACAGTACATATGAATGTATTCTATGTAAAATATGTGTATGTTTGATCTGCATCGAAAACTGCTCGGGAAAGAATTTTTTCTGCACAGGAGACAGTATTTATGCATAGAAGTATCATTTCTGGCAAAGAAAATGCTGTCCCCTGTGCAGATATTGCTATTTTCCATGCAACATGTGAAGTTTGCACATAATAAGTCCTGAATTCCAAATAATATTTGAAAATTGCATGGTTTTCAGAGATTTTCTCACAGGGGAAAGAAACTTGCTAAAGTTACTCATAACTTCCTTCTTTTTTCACTAGGAAGAATTACCTCAGTAGCTGTAACACATTTGCAGCTTCCTCCTGGGACATGCAAACTTTGGCAAATGTTTTACCTTCCTAGATACAGTCCTTTTCTAACAACGTACTATGTTGAAGATAAACCCACAACTGCCTTCAGACTCCCAGATCTATATTATGACCATGCCTTTATTTGGCAAGCTACCAAACCGCAAGCCTCTCCAAGTAAAGATGCAAAGGCTCTTTTTCCCGTAACATTTTAAGACAACATGCAGACAACATGGTTTAGGAGAAGTCAGAAATGATGTGATGGCACAACAACAACAACAGCAACCCCAAACCACACATTGTTCTGCCTGCTTTTAAAAAACTTGCACAAAGACATTCTGCTTGGCCTTATAAAATTATTATCACAGAATAGATCTGTAAATCTGTATTCTAGTCAACACAGAAACCCATGTAATTGTATGCCCAGAGGTTGCACATTAGGTTATGAGCATGGGACAGCTCTGAAACAAAGTGACAGACAGGTATGGCATCTGTGCCCAAATGTGGTCACCAATTTCCTCCACTGTGGCCAAACTCAAAAAGCACTCTGACAGAGAAACTTCCAATGTAAACTAAGCAAGTGGGGGAGAAAAATAAACACACAAAAAGAAGGAAAAACCAGCCCTTCCCTTTGTTTATAAATGGTTTCAGCTTTTGAGAACATTCTGACTTCATTGCTGCTAGATAGTAATAACGAAGATTAGAAATGAACCAAAATGCCATTTGGGTTTCAAAGGAAATACTACAACTGTTGTGGAAATGAACACTAAGACTGTAATTTTGGACTCGCTTACTACCCTGTTTCCCCAAAAATAAGCCAGTGTCTTATATTAATTTTTGCTCCCAAAGATGTGCTAGGTCTTATTTTCAGGGGATGTCTTATTTTTCCACAAAGACACATTCACATTTATGGTTGAATTTTTAAAAATTAAAATTTATTATCTACTGTACAGTAGTTGTCATCACAAAACAGCATAACCAAACTGTGAATCCTTTCAAGAATTTCTATATTATATTTTATTGCTATACTGTTTTAAAATTACTGTTTTAAATGTCTGTTTGTATGTAAATTTATGTTGTTGTTGGGCTTATCCCTGTGTAAGCTGCCCTGAGTCCCTTCTGGGAGATGGAGGTGGGATACAAGAATAAAGTTATTATTATTTCTTGTTACTACCTTTATTTCCATGTACAACAATCTATGGTATGTACATTTACCGATCCTGCATGCTTCCAAACAAAAGCTTTACTAGGTCTTACTTTAGGAGGAGGTCATATATTTAGCAATTCAGCAAAACCTCTACTAGGTCTTATTTTCTGGAGATGTCTTATTTTCAGGGAAACAGGGTAGGGGGAAAATCTCACTTAACTCAGTAGGGTTTGCCTTTGGGTAGACAAGGCTTAGGTGACACTGCCAATTATGATCCTATAAGTAACACTTGAAGAGAGGATCTTTATAGGCAGGCAGACAGAAGGCAGAGAGGCAGACATCTTTTAAATAACTAATACCATTCACTGCTCAGCACCAGAAACAATTTCTAACCGATACAGTACATTTTAGAGACTCAAGACAGAATATAAGACGGATACCATTTTAGCACAACATACCCAGTGTAGCAACAACGCAAGCTGTGTCCTTTCAAGCCAGTTCTGTCCAATAGTGTGCTGGAGCCACAGGTGCATTCAGTGACATCAGCAAAATCTCCACCACAATCTCTGTGCAGTGGGACGGAAGGAGAAAGGCACACAGATGGAAAGAATGCTGTCATGTTGGGGTTTGAACGGTCCCTCGTGAAGTTAACAGGCTCCGTCCCTAAGGAACGCAGAGCCTAGCTCTGTTGCCACGTTCCCTTTTCTGCCCCAAGTCCTCCTTTCCCTTTGTTGCCGTTCTGGCATGCTAGCTCTGGCCCTGAAAATGTCCCCCAAGAGACTTCAACAGTTTTCCATGACTCACAGGGAGGAATCTAAACTTATCCCAGCCCACCCCAGCTTCCAACTGTCACAGATTTTCTGCAGGGACCCCCTTTCCCAGCAGTGAATCACTCCCTCCGTTGTCGGCACACAAGTGTTACAGCCCAAGTGTGCCTCGGCTTCCCACAGATTGTGCGTGCCAAAAATTACTGATTTAATGCCAAGCTTCCAACCAAGTCAGCCTTCAGCAAAAATGAGAACACGACGGGGGGATTCCTCCTTACAATGACGCACGGCAAGCCTTTGTCGGACAAGGTTTACAAGCGGCACCTTTTGTTTCTTCTCAGGGATACTCTGAGATCTGGGTTTTCAACATGGGCACAATGCGATGTGTGAACAATGTGCACGTGATATTGTTACCATTGTCTATATATATAAAAGGGTAATGAAATTTCGGCCTAGGACAAAACAACAAAACTACACATCCCAAAAACACTAAACTTGGCAGCACAACCCCTCATCCATGCCTCTACGTTCATACAACAAAAAGAAAAAAATAATAAAGTCCTAATTAGAGGGAGAGGAAGAATTGTTTTTATCCAATTGCTGCCAGTTAAAAAGCTAAGCTCCTAGCAACCCACTCAGCCCAGGGGACAGGCAGAGTTAGGCCTCACTTAGGCCTCTTCCACACTGCCTATAAAAAACAGATTATCTTATTTTAACTGGATTATATAGCAGTGTAGACTCAAGGCCCATCCACACAGCTATATAACCCATTTATAATGGACTTAATATCAGGGGAAAACCTTTAACCTTTACCTTAACTACCACCAATTCCTCAATACTTTATTTTCCATACCACCAGACTTCGCCACAGCAATGCGTGGCCGGGCACAGCTAGTTAATTTATATAGCACCATCAATGTACACAGCGATTTCCATGTGCAATGGTAAATTTGACATTTCCCTGGCCTCTGGTTGAAAATCCCCAAAAGCAAGAAATACAAAGAAAAGGGCACTGGCAAGAGGGAAATAAATGTGCTTTTTCTGTTGTAGCATGGAAGCGGGGCCTTTCCTCAATCACCGACCAAAGGCACAATGGACTTCTAAAGAAAGACGTGCCACTGCCAAGTATGGATTTTATGCTCCAGTTTGGGAACTAATGCAACACCTTTTCTTTTAGTGTGTCTAGACAGCCTCTCAGCAATTATGTACTAGTTTTATTCAGACGCACTTTGGTGTGCAAATTACAAAACAAAAAGGATGCACATTCTGCCGAGCCAGGGAGCCACAGGGATCGTGGTTCACCATGGTTAAGCAATCTGCTGAATGCATTCTTCTTACTGACTGGCACAACCTGGGGACCACAACCAGACACAGTGAAGATATCTGCCCTTGTGCTCTGCTACTCTGCTGCTGAATACGGATGCCCAGTGTGGAACACATTTCACCATGTTAAAACAGTGGATGTGGCTCTTCATGAGACATGCCACATTATCACAGGAAGCCTACGCCCTACACCACTGGAGAAATTATGCTGTTTAGCTAGTATTGCACCACCTGACATCTGTCAAGAAGTAACAGTAACAGCCTATAATGAAAGGACCAAGGCACTGACATCTCCAGCCCATCCTCTGTTTGGATATCATTCAGCAAGCCAACACCTTAAATCAAGACACAGCTTCCTAAGATTTACAGAGACACTCACAGGAACATCTCAGTAAGCGAGAGTCCAAAAGTGGCAGGCTAAAACCTGGAACCTCAATCAGTGGCTGAGGCCGGATGAAAAACTCTCTCCTGGGCCCACAGAAGACTGAGAGACTTGGTCTTTTTCCTGCCCTGGACATTAACACTAAAACAATACAATATTTAATTTAAAACCTTAAAGAACTATGAAAATAAGGTTAAATGTTGAAATTATTCAAACAGATAAAACCATTAAAAACCTATTAGCAGACCTAAAATACTTCACAGTCGTAAATACTAGCTCAATATGCTAACATCTTCGTAGCAGTTTGCAATATAAGGATACAAAATGCAATCTAAAAAGGATCACCAAGAATTTAAAAACATTTGGAATAAATAACAATAATAATGTAATTTAAATTGTATTTACTGTATTTTAACTTTATATCCATGCACTAATATTTAATTGTTTTGAATCATTATTAGATTGTGTAGTTGTTATCCGCCTTGAGTCCTTATGGCAGGTTATAAAAATAGTAACAGTAATAATATCGATATTTCAGGATTTTTAAAAATAATTAAACATGTGTGAACCAGCTAACACCTCCCAACAAAGGATTTCCCCCAGACAAGAAGCAGCCAGGCTTTGAAGCTGCAAGGCTATTCAGTGCCAATCAAGGTAGCCAATTGCAACATTCACATTTGCCTCAAACAGACAAAAGTTCTTCCTCCCACTCTGAACATATGTAAACCCCACTTGCCTAATTTCCAACAGACATCACAACCTCTGAGAATGTCTGCCATAGATGTGGGTGAAGCATCAGGAGAAAATACTTCTGGAGCATGGCCACACAGCCCGGAAAAGTCACAACAACCCAATTAAACATTTAGCCTTGAACATTATTTTAGCAAAAACAAAATGCAGCCCAAAACAATCTTAAACAGCATGCATAAATGAATGAATACATATACTACTTCTTATGATGCATCTGATTTTAATGTATAGACGGTGGCTGGTTTTCTCTCTCTGAGTCACAGATGTTCATTGTCTGCCTCTTGGGCCGGATTGCTCATTAACCCTGTTAAAAGCAGAGCCAACCAAGGCCTTATCTTCTTGTACTTTGACCTGTTGTTCTACAAGCCGGTGGTGGAGACGGCATCCTTGCAAAAATATCCCGTTGCAGAGAAGCTGGGTCCAGCCGCCGGTTGCCCAGGTAACAGCCTCCGGTTGCAACCGCAAGGCAAAACGAATACACAGGCACACACATACAAATGTCGAATCTCCTCCGATAACCAAGAGCATAAACAAAAGAAAGGAAAATCCCCCAAATCCTTGCATTTCATTTCCAAGATGCAGACCTGATAGCCCAATAATGAATATCTGTTTCCTAAGAAGGGGCTCCTTTTTGGATCAATTTCCAATTTAGTATCAGATTGAAAGGGATGCGTGTCCGTTCTGATCCTTTTCGAGGCGATTTTCTGTTTTCAGTTGCAGAAGGCAGAGAACTGCTGCGAAAAGGATCAGAATGGACATGAGTCTCTTTCAATCTGATTCGGAGATCTGATTGCGTGGCATGCAGCCTCTTTCGCCTTTTCTCCATCCTCTCTTTACCTACCGATGATGCTCCTGACTTCTCTTAGGGGGGAGAAAGCAAAACACAACACTCTGGCACTCTCTGGCTGTGGTTTGAGCCTGGCTTTGCCATAAATGGCTGCAAAATGGGCTCTTCTCTCTCCGCCGGGGTACCTGCATCATCAGTGTCGTCAGCCAGAGCAGCGGAGGGCTGTCAAAACCTCGGGAAGATATTGGTCTCGAGAAGCTGCCGCTGTCACCATTGCAGCAATTTCTCTCCTCGCTTCTGCACCGGACCCTCAGCAAAGGCTAGTGCAGTGTGGCTCCCAAACCTTTGTGACCCAAAGCCAAACCTGTCACAATTGGGGTTTTATCGGCAGAGCTGAGCCACAAACCCAAGGCACAAAGCTGTCATGCTATTCTCACAAAGGGAGGGAACACAATTGCCCCCCTTCCCTTATTTTATATATTGTAGATCCCTTTCGGAGACTTGAATTGGACCTTTGACCCGATTCTGGACAACAGCTATCCATCTCCTCTGCTTTTTCTCGCATGCAAAAAAGCTTTTAAAAGAACAACTGCTCAGTTCTTGGGGTGAGGAAGAGGTTGTCAAAAGCCAGCTAAAAATGTGCACAGATTACCTCTCTGGATGCATCCGTGTTTTCCATAAGCTGTGACAAACCCTCCAACACTTCCCAGATGAAAGCAGGTACATGTGTGACTAAGCAACATCAGAGTATGGTCAGTCATAAGTATTAATGAGGCAGGACACACAAATAGGAGAAGCGGCAGCAATTTGCTCTTGCCTGAGCCGACTGGGAAAAGAAAAATTGCTATTCCTTCTTTCTTGCTGAGTGAATGGGCTGCAAAATGCTAGATGCATACAGTAGAAGAATCCCAGAGGCCATCTAGTCCAACCCCTTCTGCCAGGAAGCAACACACAATAATAATAATCATCATCATCATCATCATCAACAGGAAAAACTCAGCCGCTATCAGGACCTCAAGATTGAACTTCAAAGACTCTGGCAGAAACCAGTGCAGGTGGTCCCGGTGGTGATCGGCACATTGGGTGCCATGCCAAAAGATCTCAGCCGGCATTTGGAAACAATAAACATTGACAAAAGTACGATCTGCCAACTGCAAAAGGCCACCTTACTGGGATCTGCGCGCATCACCTGAAAATACATCACACAGTCCTAAACGCTTGGGAAGTGTTCGACTTGTGATTTTGTGATACGAAATCCAGCATACAATACAGTAGAGTCTCACTTATCCAACACTCGCTTATCCAACGTTCTGGATTATCCAACGCGTTTTTGTAGTCAATGTTTTCAATACATCGTGATATCTTCGTGCTAAATTCGTAAATACAGTAATTACTACGTAGCATTCCTGCGTATTGAACTACTTTTTCTGTCAAATGTGTTGTATAACATGATGTTTTGGTGCTTAATTTGTAAAATCATAACCTAATTTGATGTTTAATAGGCTTCTCCTTAATCTCTCCTTATTATCCAACATATTCGCTTATCCAACGTTCTGCCGGCCCATTTATGTTGGATAAGTGAGACTCTACTGTAACACTTCTGAAGATCTGCTATATATTTTGTGCATTGGCACATCTTTGTTCCTAACAGTTCAAAGAGAAAACTAGAGATATCAGCCTAACCACGGAGAAACCTAAATTGTCTTGCATGAATACTAGTGGATATTTACCACCAAGGAGACGACTGACTCAAGCGAGTTTTTAACTCTTCCCAGGAAGATCATACTTTGTAAAGTATGATCATATTTTACAAAAAGGTTATGATTATTCCAAATAGTGTAAATGCCAATTGATTTCCCAAAAGGGTCATGCTTCAAGTGGCTATGGAGATTTGGGTTTTCCAAAATGTTATAGTCTCTAAAAGGTCATGTCTTTCCAAAATGGATTGGACCATCATCCAGTACAGGAAACCAGGAGGGTCTCCAAATAACAGAATGCAATAATGAAGAGTGATAGGAGTTAATTCAAGGATCTCGCTCTCTCTGAAACAATCTTTCCAGAAACATAGAGTGCCTACCTTCCACTGCAAGGAATGAAACCACTGATCCCTCAGGTAACTGTTTGCAGCCTGAAATGTAGAAAGAGAGAAAGAGAACACGTTAAGTGGAAACATTAGATGCCACACACCATTAAACCAGAGCACACAAACCCATCACTCTCACAGGTTTGAAAGCCTGGAGAGCAGCCCACCGCTTCATTTCTTTGAGGCCATTAACCTTGCCCATTCACTCCTGGATTGCTCCTCGCTCCAGAACATGTCCTTTGCGTGTGTGAAGGACTACTCTGCCATAGCAACAGGAGGAGCCGGTTTTCGATTTATTCCTCTCCCTTTGCAATTGAAGATGCAATTGGAGCAAAAGCCACAAAATGATTTCCTTGCCGCCACCCGCCTCCCTGAAAATAAAGCTGGCAAAGGAGTTACTCTTGGGGTGCATCTATGCTGCAGAATTAATGCAGTGTGACATCATTTTTAACTGCCTTGGCTCAATACTATGAAATGCTGAGAGGGAGAAAACTACATCTCCCGTGATTCCCATTAAGCCAAGGCAGTTAAAGTGGTGTCAAAATGCATTCATTCTGCAGTGCAGATGCAGCCTAAGTACTTTCTTGGACCGTGATTTCACTCTCGTTTCCTGCAAACTTATACCGATTTTATTTTTTATTTGAGAAGTTTCTGAGTCCCCTCGGGGAGAAGGGCGGGGTATAAATGCATGTAATAAATAAATAAATAAATAAATAAGTTTATTTTTTTAAAAGCAAATGAATTTATATATAGCAGCATCTTTAATTCCTGGGCAAACAATACCAGTCAATGAGTCAATTTAAAAAGGGAGAAATGAAGATCTTAAAAAGCAAGCAATCACTGTGTTGCCGAAGGCTTTTATGGCCTGAATCACTGGGTTGCTGTGAGTTTTCCGGGCTGTCTGGCCATGTTCCAGAAGCATTCTTCCCTGACGTTTCACCCACATTTATGGCAGGCACCCTCAAGAGTAAGTAAAAGTTTATTTGTATACCGCCCTCTCTCCCAAAAGGGACTCAGGGCGGTTTCCAATATAAAATCAGCATAAAACATTGTACAATAAAACACTGAAAACACTATAAAACACTGTAAGAATTAAAAACAAAAACAAAACATAACGATTGACTAAAACAATCACAGAAGCAGAAGGAATATAATCACTCAAATAACATGAATCTGCAAAGAAAAAAGAGGTTGTGAGGTCTGTTGGAAACGAAGCAGGTGCAGCTTATATCTGTGGAATAATGTCAAGGCTGGGAGAAATAACTCTTGTCTGTTTGAGGCAGGTATGAGGCCAGCTAACACCTCCCAACAAAGGATTCCCTTGGGTTGGAAGCAGCCAGGCTTTGAAGCTGCAAGGCTTTTCAATGCTAATCAAGGTGACCAATTGCAACATTCACACTCCAGCATGAGAAGAAGCATGAGATGACACTCTAGCATGAGACGAAACGGAATGATGTAGTGCACTCGGCTCTCAGGCTCTGAATGAGAGGCAGGGGTGTAATCATTCTTCAGTTTAATGAATACAAACAAATATTTATCTTATTAATTGTTCAACATGTCTGATTAATTAACGATTATAGCGGCAACTAACAAGCCTGGCCCCTAGACACAGTTGGCAATGGGACAGCACTCCCTGTTCTTTGTCGTTCCATGGCCAAAGATCTCTCTCAGAAGACTGTTGATACCATTTATTTACTTAATTTTTATCCTATTTTTCTCTCAATATAGGGACTCAAGGCAATGAACAATAAAAACGACACCCGGGTGGGGGATCATATGCCCTTCCTGTCATCGCTGGACGCAACTCCTAAATACAGTAATTACTACATAATGTTACCGTGTATTGAACTGCTTTTTCTGACATTTTGTTGTAAAGCATGATGTTTTGGTGCTTAATTTGTAAAATCATAACATAATTTGAGGTTTAATAGACTTTTCCTTAATCCCTCCTTATTTTCCAACATTTTCGCTTATCCAACATTTTGCTGGCCTGTTTATGATGGATAAGTGCGACTCTACTGAATGTAAGCTTTATATTTTGGAAGACGTGCTTGTGTGGGCTTGCGCTATGCTCTGAGGCAGAGAGACTATACCTGGCAATGTTGGGTACATACGATAATTATGGTGGTGCAGCGGGTTAAACTGCTGAGCTGCTGAACTTGCTGACGATAAGGTCACCGGTTCAAATCCCAGGAGCAGGGTGAGCTCTCGCTATTAGCCCCAGCTTCTGGCAACCTCGCAGTTCGAAAACATGCAAATGTGATTAGATCAATAGGCACGAAGGTAATGGTGCTTCATGCAGTGATGCCAGCCACATGACCTAGGAGGTGTCTATGGACAACACCGGCTCTTCGGCTTAGAAATGGAAATGAGCACCACCCCCCAGAGTCGGACACGAATGGACTTAATGTCAGGGGAAAACCTTTACCTTATACATTCAAGTATAAATCTATGTGCACAGAAAGAAAAGACACATATATACACATACTCTTGTTGTAATGCTTTTCCAGATCATTTTGACCCTTCCAGCATCTGGTACCCAAAACAATCTATGGAAGTAGCAAGGCTTTCCAAACTTGCTGGGAACAGAGCAAGCAAACACTGCATGCGCTGGGTCTTCTGGCAAGTGCAGCACATCGCTAGACACCACATCCCCTCCAGTATCGGTCTCTGTTGACATTTGCCTGGCTGAGAACTGAGAGTAACAGTTTATTTGGGGCATAAAGTGTTGCAAGGAACACAGCTCTCTTTGCCACAGTCCCCTTTGTATATAAACCATCTTAACGATCCCATTTTTTTCTCTCTCTTTAGCATAAAAAGAAATGCAGGGCGCAGGGGAAGCCGCCTCTCTGATAGTGAGCAGCCAGTTCACCAGCAAGATTTGGTACATCTATCTATATATATAAAAGAATGATAGAATCCTGGCGACCGCCAAAACAACAAAACTAAACACCCCACAGCCTTGAAAATTGACAACACAACCAATCATCCACGCCTCTAGGTTGATACAACAAAAAGAAAAGAAAAAGAAAGTCCTAATTAGAGGGAGAGGAATAATTGTTTTTATCCAATTGCTGCCAGTTAGAAGGCTAAGCTCTGCCCACTTGGTCTCCTAGCAACCCACTCACCCAGGGGTCAGGCAGAGTTAGGCCTCACTTAGGCCTCTTCCACACTGCCTATAAAATACAGATTATCCGATTTTAACTGGATTAGATGGCAGTGTAGACTCAAGGCCCTTCCACACAGCTATATAACCCATTTATAATCTTTATTATCTGCTTTAACAGGATTATCTGGACTCCACACCTTTACCCTTTACCTTAACTACCACCAATTCCTCAATACTTTATTTCCCATACCACCATACTTAGCCGCAGCAACGTGTGGCTGGGCACAGCTAGTCTACATTATAGAATTAATGCGGTTTGACACCACTTTAACTGCCACAACTCAATGCTACGCAGCCCTAAGAGTTGTAGTTTCTCAAGGTCTTCAGCCTTCTCTGCCAAAGAGTGCTGTTGCCTCACCAAACTAGAACTGCCAGGATTCCAGAGAATTGAGCCATGGCAATTACATTGGTGTCAAACTGCATTAACATTAAAGAGAAAGAAGCCCTACATCTCTCCTCTGGCCAAGCCACGGTGACTTCCAGGTTTTTCATGTAATCCGTGCATTATTTGCGCATAGGAAGGAAACCCAGAAAGGTGGGTATCAGAATCTGAGCCTAAAATAGAAACAGGTGGTAAACAGGAAGAAAGGATACGAGGAAAGAGATTAAAAAATTGGCAAAGGGGGAAAAGCACACAGGCAATTGTATTCCTAACTTTTAATCTGAGATTTCCCTGGAAAATTCTCATGATCAAGTCAATAAATATATGGTTGCGCCTATTCCAAAAACTGTGAGCTGCAGTGCACACTCTCTGCAGCCATTGTTGTGCTTATCGGGAATCTCTATTCTGTTGGTTTTTCCCTTCTGGGCACACCTGATTGCCAGGAATAGACGGTAAAAAATAGCAACACTTCGGGGCAGAAACCAGCCAAATTTAGAAGCCACATTTCAGTCAAGACCCAAGGGTGAATGTGTTTCTCTGCCTGTTCTTTCTGCGGAACAAAAGGACACGGAAGGAGCACAACCCACAAGTCGGGTCTCCCTTTCCAGATGCAACCCCAAGAGGGCAATATATAGATAGAGAGAATTATCTACATTGGGTTGCTGTGAGTTTTGAGGGCTGTCCGGCCTTGTTCTAGAAGCATTCTCTCCTGACATTTCGCCCACATCTATGGCAGGCATCCTCAGAGGTTGTGTGGGCTGTTGGAAACTAGCCAAGTGGGGTTTAATGAAATAATGTCCAGGGTGGGAGAATTGACTCTTGTCTGTTTGAGGCAAGTGTGGATATTGCAACTGACCACCTTTATTAGCATTGAATAGCCTTGCAGCTTCAAAGCTTGCCTGCTTTCTGCCTGGGGGAATCCTTTTCGGAGGTGATTAGCTGGCCTTGATTATTTCTAGTCTGGAATTAATTAATTGGGACTCTCCATGCCAAATAAACCGTATCTGCACTATACAGTTATAGCAGTTAGATGCCACGTTAACATACTAAAGGTTTCCAGGAATTTGTAATTTAGTGAAGGACATAGGCATTGCGTTAGAGAACACTCATCCCTGCCTAGAAAGGATTTAATGTATTCAACCAAACTACCATTCCCAGGATTTGTTTGGATGCTGCTATGATCACTAGAATGGCATGAAACTGATGCAACCACTTAGGGCTGATACTCCCCAACACTTCCATAAGACTCTTGTACCAGGACAATCTTACTGAAGGGCTGGACTCATCACAGTGGCTCAATACTGGGGAATAATGAGAGTTGTAGTTTGGAGAAGCTTTATTTATTTATTTATTTATTTATTTATTTATTTATTTATTTGCAGTATTTATATTTCGCCCGTCTCAACCCAAAGGGGACTCAGGGCAGATCACAGAACATACATATGCGGCAAACATTCAATGCTGTTTATACAGATAAGACAATTGTACCAAAATAGAGGTGTGTGCGTATGTATGTATGTGTGTGTATGTATGTATGTATGTATACACACACACACACACACATATATAGACATACATATACATACACACATATAGGCTTTTCCCATTTTTGGTGTCTTGGAGGCTTGTGCTCAGTTCTGGCCACTGGGGGTGCTGTTGCGCCATCTCCCTGCCAAAGAGCTTTGTTTGTAAACTTCCTCTTTTTTGATGAATCACCAGCATTTTTTTTTCTGGGTGCCTTTTTAAAAAAACACCTCTCCGCTTTTTAAAGTGATACCTATTAATCTAATATTTGTTTCATCAGCACCGATAATGGAACTGAATGGATCCAGGGAATGTTTATTTTTAAAGCAGTACCTATTAATCTACTCACATTTTTGCTTTCGAATCACTAGGTAGACAAAAGCTGGGCTAAAGATCAGGAGCTCACCCTGACCCGGGCTTTGAACTGCAAACCTTTTGACTGGCAAGATTTACTGCAGCTGGTGGTTAACCTGCTGTGCTAAAGCTCGGCACTCTTTGGCTTATAAAACTACAACTCTCCGGAGTCCATAGCCTTGATCTGCGGCAGTTAATGTGGAGTCAAACTGCATTAATTAGACAGTGTAATTGTACTCTTAGTTAAGTCATGTTGCACTAAGCAGCTGGTATAGAATTCCAGGCAATAATAATCACAACTATCCAGAAAGAAACAATCACTTTCCTATCTTCACACAAAAGCTAAGTTTTGTAGATGAGCACAGCCCTCTGCCAAGAAACCCACGAGAGCCGGCCCCTTACCTTACATTTTGGCAGAAAAGGGAGAGGCAGAAGCTGACATACTCTTTACTGTGTCAGGACTTAAATATAGCTTTCCCTTCTGAATTCCCCAAGTAACTGGCTTCTATTTTTTGCACTTTCCTCTTAGATTCATCAAGCACTGGGACTACATCCAAGAGAAACTGTTGGATTTATTCTTACATCGGTATCTGCCCTCCCTCGCACGTCACACAACGGCTCTAAATAAACAACAAGAGCCATTGCATCTCCACCGTTGAGGAGCCCTCCATTTGGCCCCCAAAAGCAGGGTCCAACATAAACATTCCCTGGATCCATTCAGTTCAATTATTGGTGCTGATGAAACAAATATTGTGACCTCAGATCTTCAAAAGGAAACACACAGCGGAGCAAAGTATTCATCTTCGGTGCCAATTTCTCACGAATGTGCTTTCAGGAGAAAAACATCACTGATAGAGAAGGGCTGACCACTGTAGATAACTAATCTACGGGGCTTGCCAAGTTCCCTTTACAGTTGGCCAGGGGCTTTGCATTCAGGGTTGTTTTATAAGGCTTTGCCTTAAAGAAACTGCGAGTTGTAGTTTTATAAGCCAAAGAGTGCCGGGCTTTAGCACAGCAGGTTAACCACCAGCTGCAGTAAATCTTGCCAGTCAAAAGGTTTGCAGTTCAAAGCACAGGTCAGGGTGAGCTCCTGACCTTTAGCCCAGCTTTTGTCTACCTAGTGATTCGAAAGCAAAAATGTGAGTAGATTAATAGGTATTTATTTATTTACATTACTTTTACCCCGCCTTTCTCTCCTAGGAGACTCAAAGCGGCTTACAGTAAATAGGCAAAAATTCAATGCCTAAAAACAATGTAAAAACAACAATTCATATAAAACAATCTACAAAACAACAGTTCATATAAAACAGATACCATTACAAAATAAAAACAAATTATATAAAAATTTTAAGAATGTCCAAGATTAAAATCCATTCATCCAGAATCCTCAAGTCTTTGTACAGATCATGTAAAGTCCATGTTCTCATTCATTAAAAGCTTGTGTGCACAACCATGTCTTTAAGGCTTTCCTGAAGCCTAGGAGAGTTGGTATCTGCCGTATGTTGCTGGGGAGGATGTTCCACAGCCGAGGAGCCACCACCGAGAAGGCCCTGTCCCTCGTTCCCACCAGCCTTACCTGCGAGGCTGGTGGGACCGAGAGCAGGGCCTCCCCCGATGATCTAAGAGTTCTAAAAGGCTCATAGGGGGAGATACGTTTGGACAGGTAAGATGGGCCAGAACCATTTAGGGCTTTGTAGATCAAAACCAGCACTTTGAATTGGGCTCGGTAGCATATCGGCAGCCAGTGGAGCTGACTCAACATGGGAGTAGTACGCTCCCTGTAAGCCGCTCCTGTTATTAGTCTGGCTGCCGCCCGTTGTACTAGTTGGAGCGTCCGAGCCGTCTTCAAAGGCAGCCCCACGTAGAGCTTTAAAAATAATCCAGGCCAGAAAACATGCAGAAAGAAACCTTTTAGATACCCTCCAAATTCCCCAATTGAGCATAGACTGCCCCAGATAGACTTCTGCCATCCCATTATTTTTATTTGCATTTAAAATGTCCCAGTTTCTCTTTCTTTCTCCCGCTTTCCACTTGATTCAGTTGATCATTGGAAGTGGGTCTACAACAGGCATGGGCCAACTTGGGTCCTCTCTCCAGGTGTTTTGGACTTTGACTCCCACAATTCCTAACAGCCTCAGGCCCTTTCCTTTTCCCCCTCAGCCGCTTAAGCGGCTGAGGGGGAAAAGGAAGGGGCCTGAGGCTGTTAGGAATTGTGGGAGTCGAAGTCCAAAACACCTGGAGGGAGGGCCCAAGCTGGCCCATGCCTGGGTTAAAATCTCAAGCAATTCAACATCATTTGCCGCAGCCACAAAAACCAAGTTTCTGGAGCAGAACGGTGACTTTCAAAGTAAAGACCTCCCAATGAAACAGGAAATAACTCTTTCACACCAGGAACATTTTTTTTTCCAAATTCTGTTATCTCGTATAATTGCTCAGATGCCCAGAAGGATTTTTCAGCAAAACCAAAGCAAACATTAATAGAAGTACTATATAGACTCGAGTATAAGCCTAGTTTTTCAGACTGAAAAAAAAACCCCTTGGCTTATACTCGGGTGAGGGTCCTGGTTGGCTTATTTTTGGGTCAGCTTATACTCGAGATATGGTATGTAACGGTTTCGAACTGTCAACCTTCAGGTCAGCAGTTAAGCAGCACAAGAGTTTAACCCATTGCACCTATATATACAGTAGAGTCTCACTTATCCAAGCTAAACGGGCCGGCAGAAGCTTGGATAAGCGAATATCTTGGATAATAAGGAAGGATTAAGGAAAAGCCTATTAAACATCAAATTAGGTTATGATTTTACAAATTAAGCACCAAAACTTCATGTTTGAGAGAAGAAGTAGTTCAATACGCAGTAATGTTATGTTGCAATGACTGTACTTACGAATTTAGCACCAAAATATCACGATGTATTGAAAACATTGACTACAAAAATGGCTTGGATTATCCAGAGGCTTGGATAAGCGAGGCTTGGATAAGTGAGACTCTACTGTATGTCAAAGTATGTATGTATATATGTTTGTACCACAAAATCTCCTCCATGGTTTGATGGATCTGGACCAAACTGTACACATTTAAAATCAGTGAGGGATTGTAAGTGTAATATCGACCCTGTTTGGGGAGGGGGGCTCCAAAAAGCAAAAAACAGCAGTATATAGATAGAATTAGTTACTATACTATAGATATATATGTATGCAGTGCTCAGATGTAACCACAAGAGGGCAATAAATACAAATAGAAAGGGTTAGCCACAGCCCCGAAGGCCACAGTCAGGACGTCCACCCCATAAGGAAGTAAACAACCGAATGAAGATATATAGGAGGCAGGTCAAAAAGTTTTGCCTCCTGTGTCATAAAAACATTGTGAATGAACATATAACAGCCAAAGTTGCTACAGATCATAGCCTGAACTATCATCTACTCAAAACCACCATTCAACATAGTCACTATCAATTTGTACACCTTTGCCCCATCGTTTAACCCAGAAAACAAAACCATTTTTGAAAAAATCAGGTTTTGCTTCGTGATCCATGATTTTAAAGCCGTTTTAACGTCATTCAAGTCACTGAATCTGAAACCATGTAAGTTGTCTTTCAAAGGACAATTGGGAAGTGTCCGACATGTGATCCAATACAAAAGCCAGCATAATTATCTTGTTTGCTGTGTGCTAATCTTGTTGTGTATCAAATAATAATATTAATACAGTAGAGTTTCACTTATCCAACATTCTGGATTATCCAACACATTTTTGTTGTTAATGTTTTCAATATATCATGATATTTTGGTGCTAAATTCGTAAATACAGTAATTACTGTAATTTTCTGTCAGATTTGTTGTATAACATGATGTTTTGGTGCTTAATTTGTAAAATCATAACCTAATTTGATGTTAATAGGCTTTTCCTTAATCTCTCCTTATTATCCAACATATTCGCTTATCCAACATTCTGCCGGCCCATTTACGTTGGATAAGCGAGACTCTACTGTAATAATAATAATAAGACTCTGGCAGAAACCAGTACAGGTGGTCCCGGTGGTGATGGGCACACTGGGTGCCGTGCCAAAAGATCTCGGCCGGCATTTGGAAACAATAGACATTGACAAAATTACGATCTGTCAACTGAAAAAGGCCACCCGACTGGGATCTGCGCGCATTATCTGAAAATACATCACACAGTCCTAGACACTTGGGAAGTGTTCAACTTGTGATTTTGTGATACGAAATCCAGCATGTCTATCTTGTTTGCTATGTCATAAAATAAAATAAAATAATAATAATAATAATAATAATAATAGAGTAAAATAAATGTAATAGTAGCAACAATAATAGAGAATAATAACAAATGTAATAATACCAATAATAATAGAGAAAAATAATAAATGTACCATATATTCTCGAGTATAAGCTGACCAAATATAAGCCAACCAGGACCCTCACCTCAGTATAAGCCGAGGGGGCTTTTTCAGTCTTAAAAAAAGGGCTGAAAAACTAGGCTTATACTCGAGTATATACAGTATCTTGTTTGCTGTGTCATGCAATAAAATAATAATAATAATAATAATAATAATAATAATAATAATAATAATAATAATAATAATATATCACACAGTCCTAGACACTTGAGAAGTGTCTGACATGTAATTCAATACAACAGCCAGCAGAGTGTCTGCTGTGGACTCATCTTGTTGTGTTTCTAATAATAATAATAATAATAATAATAATAATAATAATAATAATAATGGCTGTTATCAGTTCATCCTTGCATTCAGCAACCTTACATCCAGCAAACAGAAATTAGAGCAATGAAACCTTAGCAGAAAGAGAGAAAGCTGCACTTTGGTGTTTACTGTACCTGTAACAAGACTGTGCCTCCAGGGATTGTGAGCTGTAAACAATACTTCGGGGCATTCTCCCAAGAAAGCAGCTGAACGTCTTCAATTGAGCTGTAGGAAATTGAGTTTTCCATGTACCCAGTTGGCTGCAGAGAAAAACAAATGGGAAGAAAAGGGAGGAAAAGATTAAGTGATTGAGTTTAGAACATCAAGCACAATCTAATGAGGACTGAGTCACTCGTTCAGATTGACCATTTGCTCAAACCAATATTGTAAAGGCCAGAAAATATTTACAAAGCGTCAGACAGGAGGGCAAGTCAATACTGTGTGTTAAGAAAAGTTCTGCCTGGCGCTTTGTGCTTCTTTCTTAGCAAAATATAAATGAAATCGGGTTGCTGGGAGTTTTCTGGGCTGTATGGTCATGTTCCAGAAGCATTCTCCCCAGACATTTTGCCCACATCTATGGCAGGCATCCTCAGAGCAACACAGTGTTTCCGGCCATGAAAGCCTTCGACTACACATACATTAATAAAACATAATAACATCCTAAATAGTGAAAACAGAGGGTGAATCTACCCTAATCTGAATGCAGTTTGACATCACTTTAATATTATGAAAGCATGGAAGTTGCAGTTTTTCAAGGTCTTTAGCCTTCTCTGTCAAAGACTGCGGCTGCCTCACCAAACTGCAACTCCCATGATTCCACAGCATTGAGCTAATGTAGTTAAACTGGTGTCAAACTGCAATAACTCTACCATGTAGTTGTAAGTCATTCCATGCAAATAGCGAAATGCAATATCAAGGGGATGAGAGAAATTTTTCTACTTTTAAATGAGTGCCACAAGCCACTACCTTTACACTTGAGCACAAATGATTTCCTATAGGATTGTGTGCGGATCCGGTTTCCTTCGGTACTTGTGGTACCTTTGGCATGAAATGGGAAGCCCATTCCCAGTACAAAAATCAGCTCGACACAAAAGCAAGTGGGAGTCAATCAGAGAGCCTTCAAACCATTCTCTGAAAATCCCAGCTGAGATGTGAAGGAGGAGATATGGCAGGCCCCAAAGGCTGAGTGTACCTCCACACTGGAGAATGAATGCAGTTTTGACACCACTTTAACTGATATGAGTCAGTTCCTTAGAATCCTTGGAGTTGTAATTTGATGAGGCACCAGTAGTCTTTGAAGGAGAAGGCTTGGTTAAAGAAGGCTAAAGGGATAATTCAATTAATTCAAATTGAATTAATTCTCTATGTAGAGATTCCCAGATTCCCACATATGCTACTTAAGGGGTGCATGGTGTAAATAATAATAATAATAATAATAATAAATTTATTCTTATATCCCGCCCCATCTCCCCGAGGGGACTCGGGGCGGCTCACAACAATAATAAAAACAGTGACAAATTACACATTGTAAAATCAAACATGAAAAGCAGTCATACAATCAATACATACATCACATGTTAAAAACAAGGAGATAAAACAGTGTAAAGCCCTATGGATGGCACTCACACACTAGTTGTATGGAATGGCAACATTGCAAAAATGAATGTGACATGCTCAGCTTCATGCGCAGCAATGCTGCATCCAGAATGCTGGACCAAGCAGGCCTTTGGTCTGCTCATGTCCTTCTGCAGAGGAGAGCCATCCCACAGTCATCTCTCAGATCCAAGGATGGCACAATCACTTGGTGAAGCCCCAAAACCATGCTTTCAGCCCCCACTCACGGAGATTTGCAGAATGATTCAATGCACTCCCCCACTCCGGAGCCCTTGCTGATGCCAAGTTGGACCATGCGCCAGGAAACAGCTCAAGCTAAAGGAAAATCTGCCGTCTAAGTCATGCGTTGGTTTCGATGCATAAAGCCTGGTGCCTGAGAATGGCCGTGCCAATTGGTGTGAATCATTGTGCTTATTCAACAAGGATCTGTAGGCAATGAAGGAGTGTGCTTATGTTTTCATAACCTGTATGATTTACCATCAGGTTGGCTTCAATTTATGGCAGGCCCTATGAACAAAAGATCTCCAAGGGGTTGTCAACTGCCATGTTGTGGGCTTGCAAATTCGGTTTAGGAAATGACCTGGCATTGCGCATCTTAACATTAATAGTTTATTTATGATTTGAATGAAACAGTAGCATGAGCGATAGTGGTGTGTTTTATGCATAATGGGGGCAGAATAATAATGTTCTAAAAAAAATGCTGGTTTGCTCATCAGCAACAAGACTCTGAATCAGCAACAGGAGCTGGAAGGTGTCCGTTTAATTTATAATGCCCCTGACATGGCATTGTTCTAGAGTAGTGGTTCCCAGCCATTTTGAGTCACTGAGCCCTTTTTAGAATCAATTGCTATGACCGACCCCATATCTTACAGGTTAATAATGGAGTAGTGTTGTGGGGGAGGAAGAGGGGATAGATAATAAAGGAGTGTAAAGCGAAAGCTAAACAATTGTGCCATGTCCATGTGATGAAACTGTATTTCAAAAATGTTGATATTATTTACCATTTATCTCAGATCTATCTCTGTTTATTCTCAACTACCACCAATACACATGAGATTATAAAAACTTGGCCATACATAAAAATTGTTGTATAATTCAGTGAATCAAACCATTTGCATCACAACACAACTAAAGTGCACTGTAGGCAACAATAGGCCTCAATTAAGACATAACATAAAACAATGTTACAAATGTTTAATGAGACACTTGTGGTTGCATTTCTTTTTTTGCACAGTGGCAAAAGGGGTGGCAATGGCACAACTGGGGATGTGGTGGTGCAATTGATTAAACCCTTATGCAGCTGAACTGCTGATCTGATGTTTGGCAGTTTGAATCCGATGGACAGGGTGAGCTCCCGCTGTTAGCTCTAGTTCCTGCTAACCTAGCAGTTCGAAAACATGCAAAAAAAATTATCATGTCTAAAGCGACTTGAGAACATATTGCAAGTCACTTCTGGTTTGAACAAATTGGCCATCTACAGAGACATTGCCCACGGGATGCCCGGTTGTGTTACCATTCTGCTGGGAGGCTTCTATGTCCCTGCAAGCTAGAGCTGACAGACGGGAGCTCACCCAGTCTCGCAGATTTGAACTGGCAACCTTCAAGTCAGAAACCCAACCTTCAGGTCAACAGTCAAGCTGGTACAAGGGTTTAACCCACTGCGCCACCGCATCACATGCAAATGTGAGCAGATAAACAAGTACTGCTTTGCTAGGAAAAGACAAAAAAGACGCCGGCCACATGACCAGGAGGTAAACTGTAATCCATTCTTTGGGGAGAAGGGAGGAATATAAATAAATTGTATTGTTGTTGTTGTTGTTATTATTATTACTACTACTACTACTACTACTACTACTAAATTCATCTCAGCAAATTTCTATTCAAAATGTAATTTCTAGTTTTCTTATTTTGATTCTACTTTTTGTTTCATATTCTTGCATTCCATTTTTATTTATTTTATCTTCTTGGAAAATGCAGGCCCCGAGGGCTCCGCGGAGCACAGTTTGGAAACCACTCCTCTTAGAATATTCTGGAAAATTTAAATGGTTGTTCTCAACTTCCAGAATTGATTCATACTGCTGGGGAAAAGAGGGTTGTATAAGGTAGATGCCAGTCAACAGATTCTTCTTTGAGACCCTCAACACATACCTGGGGGTTATTAGAGTGAACACTTGACTGAGACATAGAAAGCAAACTTCCCAAGGTAACCTCCATTTCAATGGAGTAAAATGAACAGCAACGATCACAAAAGTTGTTCAGTTGCTCCTGGTATCTCCCCAATTTCACATTTTAGGTGAGACAACAGCCCTGACCATTTCAAAGCAAAGCTAACCTTTATGCCAGTGTCAAAAATATCTGCACATCACTTGCTAATGAACTGTGAGACCTTTTCAGATTTTGGAGGAATTTGGATATGAGATGCCCAACTTACATCACTATCATTATCACATGTATTATTACTATCATCATCATCGCTGTTGCCGCTACCACCATCACAGTCATTTGTTGGCCTTGAGAAACCTATTTAATAATCCATGTAGATCAGCCTTTCATGGATACATGGCTTTCCAGAGGCAAGCGTTTTTCCCACATCCTATGGCCTTAATAATTGCAAAACATCTCACAAAACCAGGCCAGATGGTGAACTGGATCCATCCCTTGGTTGATTCTTTGAACCACTGCTCTTTCTTCAGAGAGACAAAGAACTCTGTCTGTTCCTCTGCTTCTCAAAAGATGGGACACAGACACATATAGAAATTCGTATGATCACAAAAAGTAATAAAAACCATCATTTAAAAGGCTTTAAAAGACAATTCTGAACAGTATTAGTCTGGGAAAGGCTCTCTTACATGGATTATGGATTATCAAGACAGCATGGCTGATATCCAAGGGACATGGAAGGGGGACACATTATGTTATGCCCAGTACATATTCATTCATTCTTTCAATCTGAGCATAACAAAGAGACACTTCCATTCCCACTCCAACCAAACAAATCCACAGCAAAGAACAGCCGGTGCTCCTAAAGACATTTACAAATTTGCAGAAGACTCAAAGACAAGATTTTTCAATTAATCAAAACATGACAGGCAGAGCGTATCTGTTCATCATTTGACTGATATGTGGGGCACTGTATTTCCTTCAGTATATAATTATCCCTTTAAAGTTTTGTCAATGGTATAAAAAAATTAGACCAGAGGAAAAGAGGAGTTTTTAAGAGAGTAGAAAAGAGAAAGAACCGGTATATGTCTGGCTAACAAAAGAGCGTGTGGTTTGCAAGCCATGAACTGCCTTTTTAACCCCCTGTTCAGACATTTCCTTCATTGAAATCCACAGGCATGTGGACAATTTCAACAGAAAGGAGAAAATGATAAAATGAACAAAATCTGGCAACCAGTATTAATAAAAAAAACCTTTAAAATTAGGGCAGTAAATAAAGAACACAACTGAAAAAACAGGGGAATTCCAGGCATGAAACAATCAGGGCCAACCAACACCTACCAACAAAGGATTCCCCCAGGCACGAAGCAGCCAGGCTTTGAAGCTGCAAGGCTATTCAATGCTAATCAAGATGGCCAAACGTAACATTCACACTTGCCTCTGACAAAAGGTTTTTTCCCCCACCCTGGACATTACACAGATATAAACCTCACTTGCCTAGTTTTCAACAGACATCACAGCCTCTGAGGATGCCTGCCATAGATGTGGGTGAAACATCAGAAGAGAATGCTTCTGGAGCATGGCCATACAGCCCAGAAAACTTACAGCAACACAGCCATTCCCTTCACTGCTTCTAAACATGCCAAGGGATGGAAAAAGTGAGGGTGAACCTGAAACAACTTTCCAAACATCCTCCCTATCATCATCATCATCATCATCATCATCATCTCCATCCAAGTTATTCCTATTGTTTATGGAGGATTGGTTTTCTTGTAATCTGAATCCATCGGGTTTTTTTCCTAATTTCTGAAGCAATAGAAAGCAAGCTTGTTCCATTTTCTACATGACACCCCTTCGGGTTTTTTTAAAAAAGATTTTTTTTTTCCTTAATTTAAAGAGCATCCTCTGAACAATTGTGACCGGTGTATAAGTGTGTCACAAGGAGTTGTCCAAGGCTTTATGTTATATAGTCTGAAATCTTCATCCTTGAAACCATCGTCATTGTCATCATCATCAACCACGTACTGTTATAGTTATTATAGCTCACTTTACTCTTTTAATCGAGACCCAAAGTATCATGTAGATCACCTTCTGCAATGGGGAATTCTTTATTTAACAAACTATGTCTGTTTTTATTGTTGTTTTTATTGTTTTTATTGTTATTTTAAAGCTAAGTGTATTGTTTTAATCTATTTCTGTAAACCGCTCTGAGCCAAACTGGGAGTAGTCTAATACAAGTCTAATAAACAAATAAATAAACTCTCAGAAAACTTCCCATGAAATTTAGAGCTCTGGAAAATGAAGGTTTCCTAACTCTTAGGAATTTGAAGGTTGCAAAAGTAGCCTTTGCCCGGTTCTGTTCTAAATACAGTAGAGTCTCACTTATCCAAGCTAAACGGGCTGGCAGAAGCTTGGATAAGCGAATATCTTGGATAATAAGGAGGGATTAAGGAAAAGCCTATTAAACATCAAATTAGGTTATGATTTTACAAATTAAGCACCAAAACATCATGTTATGCAACAAATTTGACAGAAAAAGTAGTTCATTGTGCAGTAATGCTATGTAGTAATTACTGTATTTACGAATTTAGCACCAAAATATCACGATATATTGAAAACATTGACTACAAAAATGGCTTGGATAATCCAGAAGCTTGGATAAGCGAAGCTTGGATAAGTGAGACTCTACTGTATCAATGGAAGACATCAAAACCTGGGAGTTTTCTTATGCAAAGCAGGTGTGACACAAATCCTTCCCTAAAATAGGTAGAGTCACGTTCAAAACGATCCAGTGTTGTTCCAAATACAAAGCCAGTTCCGGATGGGCTGGATTGCAATGTCCATCATCCCCAATATAATTATGGATGATGAGAGTTGTAGTCCAAGCATTTCGGAAGACATTGGGTTGGGAAAGGCTCTGGAGTCAATACGGCAATTCAAGCAGTTTCCAAGAAAGGAAGGAAACATGGAAGAACTGGTGACCTTCTTCCCAGCGTTGCCTCTTCCGCCTGACTCAGAGTCACCTTTCCTTTGTTGCAAATTCTGGATTGTTTCTGCTTCATGCTCCATTCTCCTGTCCAGGGCAAAGCTGAAAGCAAATGTCTCCAGCAATTCACCCAGGGCATTGGAGCGTTTCTGCTGTCTCTGCTTGGCACTAAACAGACGGCATCATTTGTCAAGCCGTGCTCCAATCTCTCCTTGAAATCTCTGAAAGGATTGCAGCCTTGAAGCTCTCCAAGATGTGAGAGAATAAACACAGCGGTGACAACAGCTTTCATTATAATAATTCCAGGTGACAACACTGATCTTATAAAATGTGCTGCATTGCCTGTTCGTTGTTTATGGCAATGTCTTTAAATGCTTTTAAGGTTACTATTAGTTTAAATACGTTGTGACCCTATGCATGAAGTACAAATTTGATTATCTTTATTGTCATGGTTATAAATCATCTTCAGTCATGGACTGGGAAATGATAGAAAATAATAATTATAATCATGATAGGACATGTAACAGCAATGATCCTAAGGGACAATTTTCTGCCCACTGGGAGTTATACAAAAATGTCCCAAATAAAAAAAAAACAAGGAGTCCAGATGTAGCTGTAATTCCACTTCTAGTTTGGAAAAAATGATATGTTTAATGTTAAACAGTAGAGGGGGCTGCAATCTACGTAAAAGGGGGAAATTTAGTCTTGCAAGCTTTCAGGAGAAGCAATTCAAGTTTTCAACTGTGATTTTTTTAGTGCTGTTTGTGTTTAATTCTATTTTAAAGTTTGCATTTTTGTACATTTTATATTATATATTAATGCTTTTATATCAAGCTGCTTTGAGTCCCCTTTGGGGAGATAGAGCATGTTGTTGTTGTTGTTGTTGTTGTTGTTGTTATTTTATTATGACACAGCAAACAAGATAGATATGCTGGATTTCGTATCACAAAATCACAAGTCGAACACTTCCCAAGTGTATAGGACTGTGTGATGTATTTTCGAATGATGCGTGCAGATCCCAGTAGGGTGGCCTTTTGCAGTTGGCTGATTGTAATTTTGTCAATGTCTCTTGTTTCCAAATGCCAGCTGAGATCTTTTGGCACGGCACCCAGTGTGCCCATCACCACTGGGACCACCTGTACTGGTTTCTCCCAGAGTCTTTGAAGGTTTATTATTATTATTATTATTATTATTATTATTATTATTATTATTATTCACTTGTTCTTTGTCCTATCAAAGCTAAATCATGCAATAGAGCTAAAAAAAACCTCTCAGGATTCCATAGCATGCAGCCATGGCAGTTCAAGTGGTGTCAAACTGCATTAATTCTACAATGTAGATGCACCTCAATTCCAGCTAGCAGAAGCAGGTTAAGAAGCTAAGATGGAGAAAATCCTGGTTGGCAGCTCAAGCCCAGGTTGGGGTGAGCACCCGCCATCAGCCCCAGCTCCCGGCTCATCTAGCAGATCGAAAACAGAAATGTGAGTAGATAAATAGGTACTGCTTTAAGTGGGGAGGTAATAAAAGGCACCCATAAGGACATGTTTCAATTGGGAGGACATCTTTGGATGACAAAGCGCCTCGGTCTGGAAGATGGAGCGACAGCATTTCCAGTGGCCGGAGTTGAGCACAGTCTCCAGATACCGGAAATGGAAAAGACGGGAAAAGCCTTTACCTCTGTTTATGTATTGTCTGTCCTTGTTGATTGTATAACGGCATTGAATGTTTGCAGTATATGTGTTCTATAATCCACCCTGAGTCCCCTTGGGGAGTCAGAGCAGAATATAAATACAGTATATTATGATTATATTATTTTGCAGCTGATTGAAGTTCTGAGAACTCTTAAATTGGTCACCATAAGAACCATGCGGTGTAATAGTCTGGCCTGGAGATGAGTCAGTTTTGGGGATGTGCAATATCTGACTGGAAGGGATCACAGAAGAAGACTCATCAGCCAGTTGATGTCAGTTACTCTAATGTCATATATAATATATATAATCTTCACTCATTACTGTCTCAGTTCTTCTCTTGCACGGCTAGGGCATTCACCTATCAGCTGGGTTGCAAACATGACATATGACACACTTCATGACACCCAGCCTACAAAAAGCATTAGGGAATTAGGAATTAGGGATTAGGAATACATTTCTTCCTTCAAAAGAAAAAAAACAAAGTTCACCCCTTTGCATCTTTTTATACTTTTTGAATCAGAATTTTGAAATAATGCACTATAAAAATCCCTAAAATACAGTGTTTTCTGTTGCAACAAAGCACAGAATCATAGACAGGACCTCCAAGGGACATCTATTCCAACCCGATTTGGCCCTATGCAGCACTATGAACACTCCCATCCAATCTCTGCTGAAAGACTTCCAAAGAGGAAGGCCATAAAAGATGGAGGCCATAAATGTACAGACAAGTTGTGAACAAGATAGGTTCTATAGTTTTGTTCTTAAGTTGAAATTGTATGTAGGTTGAAATCTATGAAGTTTTTAAAAATTCGTGTCAGAGGCGACTTGAGAACATATTGGAAGTTGGTGTGAGAGAATTGGCCATCTACAGAGACGTTGCCAGGGGGATGCCCAGATGTGTTACCATCCTGCTGGGACGTTTCTTTCATGTCCCCGCAAGCTAGAGCTGACAGATGGGAGCTCACCCCATCTTGCGGTTTCGAACCGCCAACCATCAGGTCAGCAACCCAACCTTCAAGTCAGCAGTTCAGCCGGCACAAGGGTTTAACCCATTACCTTAAGGGTAAACTTCTCTCACTTCCTGTTGTCTCATCCCCGCTCTTAACTATGAGTCATATGTCTGTAACTCAGGGACTGATTGTACTTTAAAAAATACCAAAATTGGTGAGAATGTCCTTACTTTCATAGTGTAAAGAAAGTAACATTCCTTATTACCCTCATAATATTACAGTGGGAAGAAGGGAACGTGACTTTTTTTAAAATCCAAAAGTTAAAATGTAACATATTAGCATCCTGTTTGCCATCCTGTTATTCTTTGAACAATGAGAACTGTTAGATAGTTACTAATAAGAACTATCCTGCAACAAATTACTGTTTCAAAAAACAATGTCCCAAGTTCAACCTAGACAGCCGAAGCATGGTGATTTGTTTCTTTAAAGCATTTCTGCCAGGTTTATTCTAAAGAAAGGCTCCCAAAGGGGTTGAAAAACATTTACAGATTTGTGCCCTGGAAAGAAATGACCGAAAAGGACAGAAAATGTGACATTTAGGGTGCATCTACACCAGTGGTTTCCAACCTTTTTTTGACCAGGGTCCACTTTGACCAGTGATCTCTCTCCAACATTAGTGCCAAAAGGGTTACGAATCAGTTTTGGTCAACTTTAGATTTTGTTTGGTTGTTTGAGGTGGTGTTTCAGAAAACTGCATTGGATAGACCAGTGTAGCAATGGTGAAGCCGCTGACCATATTTTTATTCTTGCCGACCACTGGTGGTCCACGGACTATAGAATTAGTAGAAACCACTTAAACTGCAGTGGCTTAATGCTATGGGAGATTGGGAGATATAGTTTTACAAGGTCTTTAGCCTTCTCTGCCAAAGAGTGCCGATGCCAAACTACAAATATTGGGGTTTGAAATGTTTCAAGAAAAAGAAAAGTTACTCTCAAATAATTGTGTTGTTTCCCTGCTCTAAGCAGAGTATTTTCTAATATACTCAAGCCCTCTGAGCATCTCTCTTTCTCTCCCTTGTATTGACATAAACACACATCAAAGCAAAAGAGTCAGGATGTCATTCAGTTCTCAACGCAAATAAAAAGAGTAAACTTCAGAAAAATGAACACAAATCCAACTAACATGCATGGTTAAGTTTTGGAGTCAGGCCTCTTTCTCTGCAATGTTTCAAACACACATACACACATGCAGTGAATACTCACAAGGGATATCTAGGTTTCCTTTAATTTTCATGAATTTAACTAACATATATACTTGATTTTGCATTTTGTTTGTGGAGCTTTCTTTCCTTCCACTCTTTGCTTCATGGCCAGAATCACTGGATTGCTATGATTTTTTCAGGCTGTGTGGAGAAAATGCCATACAGGCTGAAATACTCACAGCAACCCTCTATGTATGTTA